>NC_135865.1:4422500-4762500 GCF_031162955.1 Sander vitreus | reverse complement strand
CATGAGGACGGACTGCCCCCACCAGCTGCCAGTAGAGCACTCAGAATGGATGCTTCAGTGCATGCATCAATATGAGCAATTCTTTTTAATTATGGGTGTTGTGCGGCTGGTGACGATGTATTTCCTGGACACGGTTCCAGTTATTGGGTCATTTGCACAGAGCGAAACCAAATCTGTTCACGATTTAAATTCCTGCAGAAGTTAAAATATATTTTCTATCTTGTTTTTTTGTTTTCTTTGCATGTGGTGTGTAGTATGGGCATGTGTGTTACTTTGGTTTGTTTTCCAATGTTATTTAGTGGTCGATAGGCGTACTTAGTTGTACAAATTGGGTCTATCCACTATTGAAGCCACATTTTGTGCTCAGATGCTGTGGAGTATAAATGTCAGATTGAACTCCATAGTGGGGATATCATATATTCTATGCATATTTACCCTTTATTTGAAACTGTATCCTTTGTATAACACAGTTTATTTGGCTAGAAAAGTTTCTTTTGAATGTTTATACACCGATTGCCTGATTAGTGATTAAGAGCATACAAATGAGTTAATGTGAAATCCCACAAGACAGGAGTATTCTGCTGTAGGGCGGCGACTAATTAATAACTTATTTTCATTGTGGATGAATCTGTTGATTGTTTTCTCGATAAATCGATTAGTTGTTTGGTCTATAAAATGGTGAAAAAGTGTTGATCAGTGTTTCCCAAAGTCCAAGACGACGTCCTCAAATGCAGAGGTGTCAAAAGTATTCACATTCATTCCTCAGGTAGAAGTATAGATACTAGGGTTTAAAAAGACTTCTGTAGAAGTTGAAGTATCAACTCAAGCTTTTTACTCAAGTAAAAGTGTAAAGTAGTGGTTTCAAAACTACTTAAAGTATAAAAGTAAAAGAAATGTAAGGGGGAAAAAAATTATATCAATATGCTTTTTCAAATTAGACGGCGAGTTTTGGAAACAATTAGCTCGTGGTACTTGTATATGTTTATACTTCTCATCCAACCGCAATCAAATTCACTCTATCCGGATGGCGCGATTTATCTGGATAGGTTTTTGTGTTTTTTTGAACGATGACAAACTGGAATGAAAATAAGCCGAACTTAAATAGGAGTAACGAGGCTATTTTTAAACTGTAAGGAGTAGAAAGTACAGATACTTGCGTGAAAATGTAAGGAGTAGAAGTAAAAAGTCCAGTAAAGTATAGATACCCAAAATTTCTACTTAAGTAAGGTAACGAAGTATTTGTACTTTGTTACTTGACACTAGGGCTGAACGATTTTGGAAAATAATCTAATTGCGATTTTTTTCACCAATATTGCGATTTAATATGCTTTAATAATAAGCTCTTTGTCTTCTGTATTATTCAACAAAGACGAGCAATAAATCATTGTATAGTATGAACAACACAATATTAGATAGATTAAACAAACGGTTCTTTCCTGGAGGCCAGGCCTGGATGTGATGATGAAATTAGGTGATGCATGAATTTATATAAATGACATCTTTTATTTAACTACTTCTGTCCCAGTAGTATACTGAGCACTGACCAAGCCTGGTGGAAACATTCATATGAAAGTCAGAAACAAATCACACAAACTAAAGGGCAGATTGCAGAAATATAAAAACAAATATGTGGCTTTACCACATATGTAAACATGTGGATTGCACTTTTTAAACACTGTCTTTGAACTAGACAGTTAAATAAATAAAAATATAGTAGATATACACACACAACGGTGTATTTTTTTTTACAGCGGACACAGAGGAGCTGCCCCCAGCCCCTTCCTCCCCTCATGAAGTTGCGTGCCGTGTGCATGACAGCGTCAACATTGCACTCACACTCAGAGACAGAGAGGCTATCGTTACGTTAGCAGTAGCATGCTGCTGCTGGTCTCGCCGTGGGATTAACTGTACTAATAAAACCTTTGAAACAACGCAGCCACGCTGTTGTGAAAGCTCTCCGAACATCATTTATCAGAGTCTGGTTGTTACTCCTCCCCGCTATAGTCTCCTCCACTCCATATCTTTATAACAGAGCTAGCTAACTGGAGCTAACTGCTAATCAGAGCTAATCGTTGCTAACCGAGCCTTCAGTTCTGCGGGCCTGTATCATGTATGGACTTGAGCCCAAATAAAACCCTTCATTTTATTAAAATGGCTGTAAAAGTTTTAAACTACAACTCAGAGTTGTTTGAATGACAGAAATCTGCAGGTACGGCGTAGTGGTTAGCGTGCTAAGTTGATGCTTTCTGCATCAACATAGTGCAGACTGATTTGCTCTTGCGAGTCACATGACCAAATCGCAGCCTTTGCAATTAGGTAATCGCATGTTAACATATCGCGATATTATTGCAAATGCGCTCAGCCCTACTTAACTCAAATGTCTTGTTTTGCCTAAAACTCAAAGATATTCAGTTTACTGTCACAGAGGAGTGAAGAAACCAGAAAATATTCACATTTAAGAAGCTGGAATCAGAGAATTTTTGAAAAAAACCCGAAAAGACTCAAACCAATTATTAAAATAGTTGGTGATTCATTTAAAAGTTGGCCTAATCTATTAATTGATTAATCTTTGCAGCAATACTCTGCTGCTTCTGAATATAAAAAAACAGACATCAAAACCTACTAATTTGTAGTAATCTTATTATCATTCTCCAGTGTTTTGGAGCAAACAAGAGCATCGAATTCCTCGTGCCCTGACACTCAGCAGCGCTCCGAGTTGCAGCTCCGAGCTGAAAATGAGTCGCCACACCTGCTGGATGTTGCAGCTGTG
Source organism: Sander vitreus (assembly GCF_031162955.1). NCBI lineage: Eukaryota > Metazoa > Chordata > Actinopteri > Perciformes > Percidae > Sander > Sander vitreus. Next base: position 4,759,730 of record NC_135865.1, on the reverse strand, counting down.
GCGGTCCACAGGAATGGAGAAAAGGTCAGAGGTCGTCACCTCTCCTTCTCCCCAGCAGCAGCACCCTTCAACCCCCTCGGGGCAGCGTAGCAGCGCCAGTGTCACACACATGTACACATCAACACGCTCACATACACACAGCTGAGGGTGATTTGACGCAGGGGTCAAGGCCAGGGAGCAGATGGAGCTTTCTGTTGTAACCTTTAGTGAACAACAGGGGCTCTTTCATCGTTTCTCAGCTAAACACATTAGTCAACTTTCCATCCAAAGTTAGAGCAAATGTTAAACATATTTTCATCATACTAGGGCTGCACAATATATAGTTTTTTATCGTCGTCTGCCGCAATAAACACTTTGCGAAAGGCTGCGACATATCACGAAAGCTACTTAGAGATTTTTGTGTTAGCTAAAAGACAATATCAGTGGAAAACCGCACAATGGAACTTTTTGTTTCTTGGCGCCTTTTATGTTCAATTCAATGTTTGATTTGTTCTGAGCAAAAATGCTGAGAATGATTTGGTTTCATTTGTTTTAAATTCAACAATTAGTTGTATTCTAGCAGAATGCTAAACGCAACAGGAAGGCAAAAGTGAGTACACTTTATCTGTTTATCGCAAGTAATATCGTTATCACGATATTCAACGTTATCGCATACCGCATATTTTCCTCATATGGTGCAGCCCTACATCATACCTCTCCAACTCTATGGCGCTGTGTTAATCTCTATAGCAGCAAGGACTCACACAGCCCCCCCACACACTATTCACAGCCAGATAGCGCATGTAACAGCTTGAACCTGCATGTAACTGGTGAACTCTTAGCAGTGTAAAATGTGCTATTTTAGAAAAAAATACTGTCCCACTGCCCCCGATGCAGTAACAGTCCGGTCATTTGCGTCAATCTTAAAGGTTTTGAATGATGATTAAATAAATCATTCTTAATGAAAAAAAACATCTATTTGGTTCTATCTGATGCCGTTTTTAGCTGTAAGCAACATTGTATTCAATTTCAGCACTTTTATTTTGGCAAGTAAACTAAATGGTAAATATAATCACAAATGACGGTGTAGATGATTACATTATCTCATTTTGTCTAACGAAGGAAGACGATACATTCCCTCAGCATTTGTCCCTCCATCTCTCCTGTGTGCAGTGCGTCTCATACATTTCAACACACAAACTGAATACCTACAACACATAACCTACTTACGTACGTGGCGTTAGTTAAGTCGCGTAACTTATGTAAGTCACCTTAGCTAAGTACGTTAAGTAAGTTCATTTACGTACGTAAGATAAAATAGACAACGTTGCTTTTTGGTTTCACACGGGACACAAACAGCGGTCTCCTGGTTTAAAGTCCTGTTTGTTTGACCCAATCCATCCACCCCGACCTCTTCCCTACGCTGACTTTGTTGCTCTTTATCCTGCGTCATCTCTCACAGTGGCGCGGTCAGAGCCTGGTTCATTCATGGACATATAATAAAAGCTGGAAGCGTTCGAGGCAGAGCCCCGTTCATTCCTATGAGAGTTGCTCAGTGGCGCACAAAGCCAAAAAAGTTCAACTTCCACGTATAAAATAAACCGGATGATCGACGGTGCTCCCGCACTGTGTGGCCCATACAGCAGGCGCACTAGAGACCTCCACCGGCCGAGCCGGCTACTTCCGGTTTGGCGCTCCGCTAACTTGATTGGGGATTAAATTATTTATTTGTGCGGCTCTTTTGGACTTTCCAAATGTTATCGGACTGAATGAATCAAATGCTGATAGTGAAACGAGTCATCCACAGAGGTTGTGATGCTCAAAAAAAATGTATCCACTGATTAACATGTCTCTTTCGTAATGCAAGTCTACAGTATGTGAAAAAGTTTTTGGGCCCCATGGCATCACGTGATGGACACAGAAGCTGGAATTCCACTGTTTTACCCAACCCTTGCATCATTTTGAGTTTTACCAATTCTGATTCCAATTCCGATTCTTCCTTTCGATTCCGGTTCTTATCGATTCCGATTCTTTAAGGGGTTGAGTTGAAACGGGTCACAGGCTTATTTCACAGATAAGAGGAACATTTTATTTTGATTCAATAGTGGTTTACAGTTTTACTGGGCTTTTTCAACGTAAAATAAAGCCATGCTTTAGAGTGCCATTTACTGTGCTAACATACCGTTGTTCACTGGGTGTGCCAATGCAACTTCCTAGCTAATGGATGCCTGAACACATTCCAGCTCTGGGAAGTGCAGTCATTAATTATCTATCACACGTTAATCCATGCAGTAAATCACACCATCAAGAGTGTATATGATCAGTAGTAACCACACATAATTGTAACAACTAGCCATCTTCTTATCTGTGATTATATTCGCTGTGTAGCCTATGTTTAGATTTGACCTGTGGATATTACGACGCGATGGCCAGCAGCTAGCGAGCAGTCCAAAGCTAGCTGCAGCTAGCTCGTCAGCTAGCCGGGGTAGGAGCTCCACAGACCCGCAATTAACTCATTTTTGAAGCTAGTTTCCATGCCATGTCATCTTTAATTTAACCAATATTTTTTGTATGTGTGATAAGTTAAATGATCAAGGGAACGGCTTTCTTTTTTGGATATGTAGCTAGGTCAGTGAATAACCGATGGTAGCTAGTTATGTGGGTCATCATCGGGTTGGACCTGTTAGCAGGACAGCTGGTTAGCACGGCAGCTAGCTGGTTGAGGATAATTTTATTTATCACTCAGTTAAAACAGAAAGGCAATACATACACATGCTTGTGTTGGTGAGGATTAGTATGCATGCTTGTGTTGGTGAGGATTACTCTGCAGATTGTGAATGTGAGAACACAAACACGAACGAAAACGTACGAGTTTAGCTTGCCGTCCATCTACAGCATATATATATAGCTCTTCCGCCGTCCGTCATGGCGTTCATAATTCGCGCGAGTGGAGCGTGACGTCACGTGCAAAGAGTAAATTTTTACAAACGCTTCCAATGAAAAAAAGGATTCCATTGGAATCGTAATTTTTTGTAACGATTCCATTTGGAACCGGTTCTTGATACCCAATCCTAGGGCCTGGTGAGAATGACTTGTAGAAGAAGAGGGCACATTGAGATGACGTAATCAAATAAGCGGAAGTTGAATGTGACATTTCTGTTTGTTTCATGTATTCATTTGAGGAAGGGTACAGTCTCCTTTTCACTCCACACAGATCGGATATTGTGGTCTGCTGTTATTCTTCAATATAAATCATGTCATGATCAAATTTGTTAAGTCTGTTTCCATTGCATTTGCTATTATTTATACGCTACACAGTTTCCATCTCAACCAAGCATAAAAACTTCTAATTTGTTTGTTTCCTCTCAGGGTGATTTATATGCACAAATTGAAAATGCTCATAAAAACTATGTATGGAAATGCACTTATTGTGTGTTTTCTTGGGGCCTAACAAATGTGTTAAATGCATTTCCTTTCTGAAAAAAAAAAACATCTGCGAGAATGATTTTTTTTGAAAGAATTTGAAACGTACATTGTTTACAGCTGTGTTTGCTTCCTAGCAGTCTCTCCTAGCAGAGTCTATGAGTGGAATGTATTTGTGAGTCATTAGTCATACTTTCGTTTAAAAGCATATTTAGGATGGAATCGCCACTTTTAAGATTTACCGTATTCTCGTTTTTCGGTCAAATGGCCTTTTGAATGGGAGTAATAGGGGCACTTTTATGCTAGCCTCAAAATAGCTATTTTTAAAACACTAAGAAGGCTCGAAACAACATGAAACTTTGCTCCAAGTATCGCCAGGGGCTCTACACATGAACTCCAGCACTGACAACATTGTTTGTGTACCCAGATATTACTAAAAAGAAAGGTTTTGAGTAACTCACGTTAGCAGTTGGTGTTTACACTATCCGCCATTTTCCCAGTGCAAAATAGGCGATCTCTGAATGTGAATGAACGGACTCCATAGGAGGAAATGTCATTCTTATACGAGACTCCTTTTTCAACTACAAGGTCAATATTGTGTTTCACTAACGTCAAAACAACAAATTATCCGTGCATTTATATGGAACTAAGCTTTTGGAGCTTTCCATCTTTACTCTCCTCCCTCGACTATTTTTGACTGGCTCGATAGACAGCAACCGCAAGAACAGCTACAAGGGAAACCCCCCTCTTTATCGCCGATTTTAAAATTAACGAGACCATAATTAAAAAAATGAACATCATTCTGTGTTGCAGAAGACTTGAAACTAGCGACTGAGACCATAAACTCATGAACTCGGTCAAATGGCCTTTTGAATGGGAGTCCTAGGGGCACTTTTATGCTAGCCTCAAAATAGCTATTTTTAAAACACTAAGAAGGCTCGACACAACATGAAACTTTGCTCCAAGTATCGCCAGGGGCTCTACCCATGAACGCAAGCATTGAGAACATTATTTGTGTACACAGAGTTTACTAAAAAAGGTTTTGAGCAACTCACTGTAGCTGTTGTTCTTCCGGTCGCCGTCTATCGAGCCAGTCAAAAATAGTCGAGGGAGGAGAGTAAAGATGGAAAGCTCCAAAAGCTTAGTTCCATATAAATGCACGGATAATTTGTTGTTTTGTCATTAGTGAAACACAATATTGACCTTGTAGTTGAAAAAGGAGCCTCATATAAGAATGACATTTCCTCCTATGGAGTCCGTTCATTCGCATTCGGAGATTGCCTATTTTTGACTGGGAAAATGGCAGCTAGCGTAAACAACAACTGCTAATGTGAGTTGCTCAAAACCTTTCTTTTCAGTAAACTCTGGGTACACAAACAATGTTCTCAATGCTGGAGTTCATGTGTAGAGCCCCTGGCGATACTTGGAGCAAAGTTTCATGTAGTGTCGAGCCTTCTTAGTGTTTTAAAAATAGCTATTTTGAGGCTAGCATAAAAGCACCCCTAGCACTCCCATTCAAAAGGCCATTTGACCGAAAAATGAGAAAACGGTAAATCTTAAAAGTGACGCTTCCGTCCTAAATATGCTTTTAAACGAAAGTTTGACTCGGGTACATTCACAAAAAGACCCTGGGTTGCATTTTGGCAAGAGTTACGCTTTAATGAACCAGTCAACTTCATGAAACAGTCATAGCAGCAGTTGTTGTTTTAGTGCAGTGGAAGCCAGAAGCCGAGCTAGCGAGTGGTTTGGGTTCATGTCAGGTCTCCTCTTTCACAGCACAAGTGCAAACGTGACAATGACGCCAGCTTCCACTGTGAGTGGCAGACTCCTTCCTCATCTGGTTTATGATAGGAATTGTTATAAGAACAGGTGTCGCAAGCAGCTATTGGACCTTATATTACAACATGTATTGGATTATTTTCCGTTACGTAACACACAATCTTTTTGAATGAAATTTCTTCTCAATATCCGTGTGTTTTTTGGATGAGATGTCAACGCATGAATTTAAGCAACATCAAACAACTGTGCAGAGACTCAGATTATACTCCACACTTTGAGCCCAGTAGTTGGACGGCTTTTGCTTTACACTGCCTCTTTTTATTAGCTCATTACTTATTTTGTTGGCTGTAGTTTAGCTCAGTGTTTGGAGAATGATTTTTCTTTTTAACTGTCCCTCATCCAGATGTGATTTAAGCTGATATAACCAGACTGTAGTCACAGCTCACGTCATAGGCGCCCCCTGTGCATGCAATGTTGTTAAGAGAAGAGTTCTGGACACTACTCACAGGCGGTGACAGACATAGACAGACACATGCACTGGCACGCAACAAACGCGGGAAGTAGACTGCGAAAGAGGGAAGAAGGAAGAACTCAATACCGGGGACTGTTTACAGTTGCCACGATTACAGCCCACCCCTTCCACACAGACACACAGACACACACACACACACACACACACACACACACACACACACACACACAAACACATCCCCACAGTCCCACCAGGCAAATGCATCTGCCAGCGAAGATCCGGCCTCAGCGAGAGAACACTTTCCCAGAGATATCAGTGACGTACATATGTGAGCAAACACGCTCACAAGCACGCACAGATACACACACCCACACACACACGCAAACTGATGTCGTGTCAGTCACCGTTGGGTTTTCATTGTTTTCATTTCTTGCTGGATTGCCTGTTTATTTTTGCCGTCTATCCTCAGGGAGGAGATGGTGGTCCAGTGAGCTATGGAATCCCAGAAGGCTCGTTGTGCTGCCCTTCCTCTGTAGCATCAGGGTTTCAGGACGTTCCGGACATAAATAACTAGATGTAACATCATTATCTGTGTCTAGTATAGGCTACTGTATGTATATAAGGGCTGGCGTCTCCAGCTCAGTGGGCGATAAGCCCTTCTTCAATCAAATTCTCATTGGTCAGACAATCGCTGGTATTACTTTCATACGGTCCGCCTGTCCAACAAAGCATTTCTACCCAGCTGAAAACGCCCAGCTGGGTGCGCTTTGGTCCAATCACATCATATATAGAGTCGGTGGGCGGGCTTAAAGCCCATGTTGCAGGTTAACCACCACTGTTGATTAATAGGTACATATAGCACTCAAGATATGTATATCATTTTTAAAAATGTCTCCAAATAGTGTTAAAGGCCAGTACTAGAACTATGGTGACTGACAGTGAATAGCACCTAGTGAAAGTCAATGTTTTCTTCGTATCTAGTGACAGTGATCATGTCGTTAGTTCAGATAAGTACCGGTAAACTTATCTAGATCTAGAAATAGAAGGCAGCATGCAAGCTATGGGCTAACTTGCCAGTCCCACCTGTGAAATCCCCCCATCCTCGGTTCTGTGTCGGTGTGTTTGGCAGGTGCTTGTGTGGGTGGTGCCGTCCCATGGAAATTGCGGTGGAGACCTTGTGCTGTAGGGAAGTGAGTGCGTTTTGGTCGCTGGTCGAGGAGCTCACCCCGTGACCAGCAGATGTGACTCTCAGCCCTCAGCATTCAGGATTTGAGGCATGCTCCCTGAATCCGTTTGTGCTGAAGATAGCATACACACATTTCAGGCAGGATCATGGCCCCCATTCAAGTTTACTTTACCATTCTTTTTACACTGAGTCCTATGAACCAACTTAAACAGTTATAGGCGACTAGAGATGTGTTGCATAGACAATAAATATGCATGAAAAACAGGAATAAAATGACGTTTCCAACATACTTATCCCTAGTAAATACCGGTACACTGCGTAAAAAATCCTATGAAAAATCGAGGAAGGGATGAAGTGACCCTGCCCGGAGGAAGCCCGGGGCCCCGTCTGGAGCCAGGCCCAGATGGAGGGCTCGTCAGCGAGCGCCTGGTGGCCGGGTTTGCCACGGAGTCCCGGTCGGGCACAGCCCGAAAAAGCTACGTGGCGGACATCCCTCCATCCCATGGGCCCACCACCTGTGGGAGGAACCGCTGGGAGTCGGGTGCGCTGCCACATGGGTGGCAGTGAAGGTCAGGGGCCTCGACGGACCAGACCCGGGCAGCAGAGGCTGGCTCTGGGGGACGTGGAATGTCACCTCTCTGTGGGGAAGGAGCCGGAACTTGTGCGGGAGGTGGAGCGCTACCGGTTAGATCTGGTGGGGCTTACCTCTACGCACAGTCTTGGTTCTGGAACCATACTCCTGGATAGGGGTTGGACTCTTTTCTTCTCCGGAGTTGCCCAGGGTGTGAGGCGCCGGGCGGGTGTGGGGATACTCACAAGCCCCCGGCTGAGCGCCGCTACGTTGGAGTTTAACCCGGTGGACGAGAGGGTCGCCTCCCCTACGCCTGCGGGTTGTGGGGGGGAAAAACTCTGACTGTTGTTTGTGCATATGCACCAAACAAGAGTTCAGAGTATTCGGCCTTCTTGGAGACCTTGAGTGGAGTCCTGCATGGGGCTCCAGTCGGGGACTCCATAGTTCTGCTGGGGGGACTTCAACGCGCACGTGGGTAATGATGGAGACACATGGAGAGCGTGATTGGGAGGAACGGCCTCCCTGATCTAAACCAGAGTGGTTGTTTGTTGTTGGACTTCTGTGCTAGTCATGGATTGTCTATAATCGAACACCATGTTCGAACATAGGGATGCTCATAAGTGTACTTGGTACCAGAGCACCCTAGGCCAAAGGTCAATGATCGATTTTATAATCGTTTCATCTGATCTGAGGCCATATGTTTTGGACACTCGGGTGAAGAGAGGGGCGGAGCTGTCAACCGATCACCATCTGGTGGTGAGTTGGGTCAGGGGGTGGGGGAAGACTCTGGACAGACCTGGTAAGCCCAAACGGGTAGTGCGGGTAAATTGGGAACGTCTGGAGGAGGCCCCTGTCCGACAGACTTTCAACTCACACCTCCGGGCGGAGCTTTTCGTGCATCCCTGTGGAGGCTGGGGGGCATTGAACCCTGAGTGGACAATGTTCAAAGTTTCCATTGCTGAAGCTGCGGTGAGGAGCTGTGGTCTTAGGGTCTTAGGTGCCTCAAGGGGCGGTAACCCACGAACACCGTGGTGGACACCGGTGGTCAGGGAAGCCGTCCGATTGAAGAAGGAGTCTTTCCGGGATATGTTATCCCAGACGACTCCGGAGGCAGTTGCAAGGTACCGAAGGGGCTCGAAGGGCTGCAGCCTCTGCCGTGAAAGAGGCAAAGCAGCGTGTGTGGGAGAAGTTCGGAGAAGACATGGAGAAGGACTTTCGGTCGGCACCAAGGTACTTTCTGAAAACCGTTCGCCACCTCAGGAGGGGGGAAGCGGGGAACCATCCAAGCTGTGTACAGTAAGGATGGGACGCTGTTGACCTCAACTGAGGAGGTAATAGGGCGGTGGAAGGAGCACTTTGAGGAACTCCTAAATCCGACTAATACGCCCTCTATGGTAGAGGCAGAGCTGGAGGATGAGGGGGGGGATTGGCATCAATTTCCTGGTGGAGGTTGCTGAGGTAGTTAAACAACTCCACAGTGGCAAAGCCCCAGGAATTGATGAGATCCGTCCCAGAAATGCTTAAAGCTCTGGGTGTGGAGGGGTTGTCTTGGCTGACACGCCTCTTCAACATTGCGTGGAAGTCTGGGACGGTGCCTAAGGAGTGGCAGACCGGGGTGGTGGTTCCCTTTAAAAAAGGGGGGACCAGAGGGTGTGTGCCACTACAGGGGTATCACACTTCTCAGCCTCCCGGTAAAGTCTACTCCAAGGTGCTGGAAAGGAGGGTTCGGGTCGATAGTCGAATCTCAGGTTGAAGAGGAACAATGCGGATTCCGCCCTGGTCGTGGAACAACGGACCAGATCTTTACTCTCGCAAGGATCCTGGAGGGAGCCTGGGAGTATGCCCAACCAGTCTACATGTGTTTTGTGGATCTGGAGAAGGCGTATGACCGGGTGCCCCGGGAGATACTGTGGGAGGTGCTGCGGGAGTACAGGGGTGAGGGGGTCCCTTCTCAGGGCCATCCAATCTCTGTACGACCAAAGCGAGAGCTGTGTCCGGGTTCTCGGCAGTAAGTCGGACTCGCTTTCAGGTGAGAGTTGGCCTCCGCCAGGGCTGCGCTTTGTCACCAATCCTGTTTGTAGTATTTATGGACAGGATATCGAGGCGTAGTCGGGTGGAGAGGGGTTGCAGTTCGGTGGGCTGGGGATCTCATCGCTGCTTTTTGCAGATGATGTGGTCCTGATGGCATCATCGGCTCTATGACCTTCAGCACTCACTGGATCGGTTCGCAGCCGAGTGTGAAGCGGCTGGGATGAGGATCAGCACCTCTAAATCGGAGGCCATGGTTCTCAGCAGGAAACCGATGGAGTGCCTTCTCCAGGTAGGGAATGAGTCCTTACCCCTAAGTGAAGGAGTTCAAGTACCTTGGGGGTCTTGTTCACGAGTGAGGGGACAATGGAGCGGGAGATTGGTCGGAGAATCGGCACAGCAGGTGCGGTATTACATTCAATTTATCGCACCGCTAGACTGAAAAGAGAGCTGAGCCAGAAGGCAAAGCTCTCAATCTACCGGTCAGTTTTTTGTTCCTACTCTCACCTATGGTCATGAAGGCTGGGTCATGACCGAAAGAACAAGATCCAGGGTACAAGCGGCCGAAATGGGTTTCCTCAGGAGGGTAGCTGGCGTCTCCCTTAGAGATAGGGTGAGAAGCTCAGTTATCCGTGAGGAGCTCGGAGTAGAGCCGCTGCTCCTTTGCGCCGAAGCGGAGCCAGTTGAGGTGGTTCGGGCATCTGGTAAGGATGCCCCTGGGCGCCTCCCCAGGGAGGTGTTCCAGGCACGTCCAGCTGGGAGGAGGCCTCGGGGAGACCCAGGACTAGGTGGAGGGATTATATCTCTAACCTGGCCTGGGAACGCTCGGGATCCCCCAGTCGGAGCTGGTTAGTGTGGCCCGGGAAAGGGAAGTTTGGGGGTCCCCTGCTGAGCTGCTACCCCCGCGACTCGACTCCCGGATAAGCGGATGAAGATGGATGGATGGATGGATGCGTACAGGCAGACTATAAAAAAATCGTATGCATGACAGTGTCAAGACAATCATTTTGGGTTATTAGTTGTTGATCTAAAAGCAAAAACAGTGTCACAACACCCAGGATTTGTAAGTATAGCTATTCCCCCCAAATCATATAATCTAAAGAAAACAGAATGACATATGGCGATACCTCATAATAGCAGTGTTAGAACTGATACAAACCAATCCACTACTATTACCACTGCTAGGTACTAGTACTGAGCATTTGAGCAACTAAATGACAATATAGCTTCACTCCAGATGTAATGTAGAAAAGAAGTGACCAGTATAGAGTGTACCACTATGGTTGGTTTTTGCCTTCCCTGGAAAAAATATTTTATTATATTGTTATTTGGACGTGGGTTAATAGGAAAAACATGTATTTTCATAAAACATTAAAGTTTGGTTACACAACAATGAACAGAGTGTAATTTAACGTGTTCTTTTTATTTGAGAACAGAATTTTAAAATAAATCCAAAAGGAAGCTGTTTAAGGAAGGAGCAGGTTGGGTCACACACACACACACACACACACACACACACACACACACACACACACACACACATGTTCAACAGTACAAGCATTTGTACACCATTGTATCCTTCAAAAGCTTTTTTAAGGCATGTCCGAGTCCGTACACAAGTACAGGCTTTCGATTTGTGGCATCCCTTGAATCATGTAGCTCAGACTAAAACTTTTTTTGTTCCCCTGGTCTGCAGACTGGGGAACAGAGACGGGTTTGCTCGCCACAGATGTAGCTTGGCTTCCACCCCCCTCCAACTCCAACCGGCACACTTGGGCTACTCTTCCTTTGTCTTTAACGTCCAGATAACTGAAAATAATGGCCAGGATCTCCGGGAAAAGGCACGATATGTGTGTCTCCATTTCAAACATCGCTGCAGGTTAACCGCTTTTAGCAGCAGAGGTTGATTGTGGTCGACAATACTGACGTGGTTAGCTTGCCGAAACTCTACTGCCGAAGTTGCTGGCTGGCTACGCAACGTTAGCTAATTCCGCTAGCATACATACAGGGAAACTTTAGCCAGTTAGCTTTGTGTGTAACGTAACAAAAACCCACCCAGCACTAACGCCATAGGTCTTATGTTGACAACGTGTACACAGATATAGGAAACTCTGAAGGCATTCGTAATATTTACCTACCAGGCTAACGCTGTTGCGTTAGCTAGCTGTCTAAACTTGTGAAAAGCCAAACAGCATCCCTGATCAAGCTGTGTTTCACTTTCCCTCCAATATTATTATACACATAATAAAGACACATGGACTCGGTCGAGACCAAAAGCCATATTTGGCAAGACCAGTGGCAGAGACCGAGACTGGCTTTTGGTCTGTCGTCTCCCCAACGTGACGGAATGCAATGCATTGTGGGGGAAAGGAGAATCATTGCAAACCACTGTAAAATAGTACTACTTTTTCGTATTATATTCCGTTTTGTGATATCCATTGTATTTGATGTTGTTGGTTAACAGTTTAAATGTTTATTACCAACAAACTGCAACAACAAGTTGGAAAATGAACCCTGCAAGACAGCCTTTAACGTAAGGACGGCAGAGTTGCGACAGTTCCGCGTGAATTCCCTGCTACTTGAAAACAAAGAAGATGGCTGCTGCTGCTGGCGAACAGCGGCCTTTCGAATCGGCTTTGGCCGCGACTCTGGAAGAGTTAAGCTTTTCTTTGAGAAAAGATCAAAGAACGGCACTGAAGTCATTCTTAAAAAAGGAGATGTGTTCGGAGTTTTGCCGACCGGATACAGCAAAAGTTTAATCTATCAACTAGCGTTGCTATGGTTGACTAATGCTACGTTTACACGTGGCCGGCTATTTTAATAAACGGACATTTCAACCTCTCCGTTTTCAAAAATAACATCGTGCACAGCTGTCAGTTTTCAGAAAAGTGTTTGTTTACATGTACCCGTGTATATATGCCATCAATGCCGTCAAGCGCATGCCAAACCTGTAGGTGGCAGTGTAACGAGAAGCTCAAGCACACGTTAGCCAATCAGAATCCCGAAAATAGCAACAACAGCAACAAATCACTTCCTCCCTCTTCTCTTCCTCACTTCCTCGGCTGCCTAAACCTCTGTTTGTCTCAGTTTACATGCAAACGTGCAAACGAAGTTTTCCAAAATCTCCACTCTGGCCAGAGGTTTTAGAAAGACTTGTTTTCAGAGGCGAATTCTCCGTTTATTTGTAAACGAAGGGCACAAACGAAGGGAAATGTCTTTTTCTAAATAACCATGTACGTGTAAACAGGGCCTAAGAGTGCAGAGGGAATTTGAAAGACATCGGATTGAGCCCTGCCAATGGTGAGTTCCCAGACCCAACATCTTGATGTGGGTCTGGCTTGTCAGGCTAGGTGTATGAAAACACTTCGCTCCTGTTGCAAAGCATTAAAAATGTCTAATCGCCTCAGGAACAACACTTTGATGGACACACAACACTAACAGGTAGAGAGCATCCACACTGTGGACATGTTAGTTAATATACAGATAACATGCAGATGTTTTCCCCATGGACCAATCGATTGGTTGAAGAGTAGTTAAAATATCCGTTGAACACAGGCCTAATGCATAACCTCATGTGTGTTGTATTCAATCTTTTCGAAGCTAACGACCCAGACATCACCTTCTTTCGTGTCGAGTCGGGAAGTACTTACACAGCATCAGCAGCCAGCCCTGTTCGTGGCATGGCCCAACACTGGAAAGAATGTGGCAATGAAAAGCATAGATAAGTATAAGAACTGTGATAGACATTTTGGGATTTACAGTAAAGGGGTGGTGGGTTTTAATGCATGATGGACAGGCAGGAGGGAGGGCGAGAGAGGATGCCAGGGCAGGTAGGGTTGGACACGAGTTCATACTCAGGTTCTGGCCCGGGCGGTGATCAGAGTCTAGACGCTTTGTAGGCAAGATGAGAGGTTCAGTGTTTGCTTTCCTGCTATTAAACTAATCTGCCCATATCTTGTTCTTCACTTTTTCACATCTTTTTGTCTTTTCTTCTCCTCACCTCTGACTGTAATCGAGGAATTTGGATCGTTGCTGGTAAAAGCTGCCTAGAGAGGGTAGGGTGTTTTGGCACTGGTGCAACAAAGTTCTAATCTTGTTTTATGAGAAACGCTACAGTTACGAGCTTGGACAGACCTTTTGGAAACTACTAATCACATACTGAGCATGTGTCTGTGAATTCTGACTGTTGTAATGTGTACAGATACAACGTATATGATATGTAACAGCTCGTAAAAAATTGCCCTCGTCTGTAAAGTCATTTATTTGACAGTTCAGACTACTTTCTTTGGACAAACCCTACAATGTAGCTTCCAGTGGAAGGATACATCTAGGGATAAATTAACTGTGTGGTACAGAAATGACTGAATAAATGACTGATGCTAGCCATTACAGAGAATAAAATAGAATGTTTATTATGGATTAGAACAAATAAGATTGCCAAAAGAATTTACTGTAATTTAAGCATCATCTTTCTAGTATAGGTTTATTAATAAGTTATACATCCACACCTGGAAACTATGCAGTTGCTACATTTGACACCTTCAACTGTTGGCGACTGAGCAGCTCTACTAAAATACTCGGAACACAAATGCTTTTCTTAGAAGTGCACTAGCCATTATGGGTTAATAACTGTTTTATTGTGTGTTGGCCTAATCCTACCTGCTGCCTTTGTAGTCCACTTTCTGTGATTTAATGCAGGCCTTCTCCCTTCCCATCTCAAACTTCTGTTAAGCGGATACCTGATATGACCAGCCACCACGGCTGAGTTCTCACAATGAGGGTGAAATAGGCCATCCAGTAACACTGTTGCCCTGTCCAAACGGGACATTTGAGATAGTTGTGTATCCTATGCTGATGTCACTAAAAGTCCTTGGCTAGCAATGTTTTACTTTTGACCTGCATTCAGCAGCAATTTCTTTGCATTCTTTTAAAAAAAAAAAAAAAAGACTCTCCCATAAGCCTACATAGTTCACACTGACAATGTTATTTTGTCTTGAGCTATAGAAAAACATATACTTAAACAAGACTCCAGACAGTCAAGAGCCATGCTAGCGGCTCAGAGGAGGTGTACTAAAAGCTAATGTTAGCATGCTTACACGCTCACAATGATAATGCTAACATGCTGATGCTAAGTTGGTATGATACCAATGTTCTTCTTTGTTCATCTTCGTCTTTAAGTGTTGTAGCATGCCAATGTCTGCTCATTAGCCCCAAACACAAAGTAGAGCTGAGGCTGTTATAAATGCTGAAAACTTGCAGTTACATGGATGCCTGAAGTTGTCTGGGAAAATCTCAACCTTTGTCATCCTCAAGTCAAAGACAACTTTGTCTGTCAGCACAAGTTGCATTTCTACTTAAAAAAAAAATATTTGAATTCTGCAAAATAATCAAATAAAGAAGTTAAAACATACCTTGAATAAACCAAAAAGGTCAAAGGTCTTGGGGGTTAATAAGCACAGATTAATCATGGTTCCACACTGGCCAGATTCAGCCGTTCCATGTGCCCTGTGTTCCCCCCCTCCAAGGCTTAACACTGCACTTTTCCAGAGCAGGTGCGAGGGGGTGCTGAGTAAGCCGAACACAGATTTTTGGGGGTTGGTCTAGGATGACCACTGAATCCCTCCACCCCGGCTTCTTGACCTGCAATCAAAGCCCTGACTTTGGGAGAGTACACGGTGGGAGGAGGGGATTGGAGGCCACATAGCCACATGCTACTCATCCACCTGCATACTGAAAGGTAGACAGGCCATGTCACAACAATCCCAAACACCCCTGTGCCCCGGCCTAACCTTAGCCAACCCCCTCCCTGCACCGGCTAACCCCTGCTGACCCCTGCGGCCATCTGTTACAGGGCTCTGGGATGTGTTGATTGGCTGGGGGGGGGGAGCTCCTGGATTGGTGATGGGTGACTGAGGAGCTTTAAGGGGAATTTGTTCACAAAGCAGGGTTCAAAGTGACACACTGCTCAAAAATGAATTAAGCCTAAGTATGTTGGCATGCATGCATATTGTAGAATATGGAATCGTTGCACCCTGTAAAAGAGCACAGCATACATTCACAGCAGCTTGGGATGAATGTTGGCTCATGTTACAGTGTCGCATCCATCTCTGCCTGCTGTCTTTCTTCACTGGAGCCATCCGTGCTGCCATAAAACCCATCTCGCCCTTAAATACAAACAGTCTGTTTCCTGAGTTGCATGAAATGGACTTTTTCTTACAAACCATAGCAAATGCAATACCCCTTCAGAGATACCATCTTGTCTTCAGGGGTCCCATTTTACTAGATTTGTAGGGTTTACCACATTGCAGCTGTGCATCTGCTGCACATTTTCCCACTCTATGTTGGATAAAACAAGCAATCTAAAAGTACTGTACTTATGATTTGTGCCCCATGGTCCTTTTCCAAGGAGTTCAACGTAGTTAGGCTCTCTCTGGGATTCCTGGCTTCACTAAAGTTAGCAAAGGCAGTCCAGGAAAACAGGTCTGAAAAAGCTGGCTCCCGTCAGCTGTGAGTTAGTCCACCATGAAAATGTGTTTTTACAGTAGGAGATGGTAGGAGTTAGGGCTGGGTTACAATAATTGATTCTTCAATTAAAATTGATCTTTGTTGGAGTGATCTGATATTGATTAATAAAATCCTGAAATCAATCTTTTAATATATGCCTTTTCACCATGAATGTGGTCAATTTACCCCGTTTTTTGGTGTTGATTCTTATTGAAACATTAACCTGGCGCATTATAAAAAATATTTGAGGGTAGCTTCTTGCTTGTACAATTTACAGCATAAGTTATCTGATAATCTCTTTTATAGCCAAGCAAAATTGTTATTGTAAGTGAAATTTCCCTAACCTGATTGATATCAGAAATGTAATCGAATCGGGGACCTTGTGAATCGGAATCTAATTGATTCGGGAAATCATTGGCAATACCCAGCCCTAGAAGGAGTTGGTGAATACACAAATGAATATTGAGCATCACATTGCTACTGCAAAGTCTGATTTGCTGAAAAACAGTACAAGCTGCAACACTTTACAGACCTCTGTGCAAGGTAGTTGTTGTTTTGTACAAGTAGTTTGAACATGAGAGAGCATCCAACCAGCCCACATTGTCTTTCCTAAAAGCTTCTTTTTGTGTTGCTTAAAATGTGTACTTTTTTTTGATTCCACCTGTTGAGACATAGCATGTGAAAATGAAACGGCCATGGAACAGGTGCGTCTGTTCTCTTGGTTACATCAGGTGGCTTTCTTCCCCCTGCCCATTTCTGTCCTCATTTGGACAGAAGAGGGCCAAGTTCTGGACGCAGAAATGGTGACTCTGCAAGACTCGGGAAGGAACTTGTCTTGCACCCCGCTAAAGAAAACGCCAGATGAAATATAAAAAGAGGTGAACTGTTCAAACAATACAGTAACATGAGCTATTTAAATATGCTGGATATGTGGTTAAACCTCATTTGCTCTTACCAGTGTATCGCCCAATCCCACCAATCAGTCACAACATGTCCCAGTTAGAGAGTAAATGCCGTACAACATATTCTTTGTAAATCTTTACAATCATTCACCAAAAGAACCAAGCAGGCCTGCCTTGTTGCACGATCCAAATTCCCTTCAAACATTGCCATTTCTAGCGTGTAGCTTGCTAGCTCGAAGGTTGTTGTTGTTTCCAGTAGCAACACACAGAGAGCAGAAGGTGAGGGGAAAAGCCTGACATCAAAATTCATTCTCCAGGATGGGTCTTTAAATCAAAGCCATTGCATGCTTATTAGTCAGCGTGACAACATTATTACTACTGTAGGATGTGTGTGTGTGTGTGTGTGTGTGTGTGTGTGAGCAATTTCGCCTTCGTTATTCATGGAGAGAAGACAGAAACATCAAGAGCCAGAAGCAGAAAAATCCAGCCCAGTCATGTATTGGTGCATTTGCAATAACATCCTGAAGGTTGTATTTTTAGTTAAAGTCTTTGAGTCAGGGACATGAGGAAGCCAGCCCAGGAGGGCCTTTAATGTCCAGATGGTGACGGCGCTCTGATGGTTTTGCCTTTGAGGCGCCAAGATGGAAACATTTGGAATAGGAGTGAGTCACACGTACCGGTCACAGGATGAACAGTCACTCGTGACCCCAGAAAACACACACCCACACACACACACACACATTTACACAATTTGTCTGTGCATGTGAACACACAGGATACATACTGTATTTGTATCACCCATTTGTTAGTTCCTTGCATACACCAGTGAGTTGTACTGCCAACAAACATCCAGTACACAAAGATGCACTTAAAAGTGAAACATTTCGCTCTTGTTTTTATCATCTCTTTTTGTGGGCTCTGTCATCAGTTTCATGGCGAAAGGAAAAACTAGTGACTTAGCCTAGATGTCATTAAGCAAGCCAGATAAAGGGATGCATAGCAGCATTTATGGGATGGGAATCATGTGAGGCTCGTTGGAAAATATATATGGCCCAGTTATGGAATCGTCTATTAGATATGGGCGTAAATAGGTTGACGAGGAAAATATTTCTCACACTCTTGGTCGAAAGATATACGCAAATTGTTTTGTAACGATGGGTTTGGTGAGTCGTTTCTTAATAATGAAAATGTGAATATTGGTTTGAATCTGTGTTTGCTAAAGACAAAAAGCAGTGGGTCGACGATATATATGGGCTAAGCCAAAACTGCGTAATTTTGTGATGATAAAACCGGAATACGGCACAGAGAATTATGTTGTATATAATTTGTCAAAAAGGCAAAGATCTCTATGTGGTTAAGTGAGATCTGGGGTTTTAATGTTAATGTAGAAGAGGAAAAACGGATCTGTCCCATCATGTGTTGTTTGAATGATATAGAAAATGAGTTCCATTTTGTTTTCTACTGTCTTTTTTATTGTGAACAGCGTGATTTTTTGTTTAGTAAGCAGAGATTGATTTGGTAAATATTGATGATGCTCAAAGACTGAGATGGCTGTTCACATGTGAAACAGAAATTAACCAGTTATCTTGAGAAAGCCTGGGAGAAGAGGAGAAAAAACTCTTTACCAAGATGATCTGTAGATGAGGATTTGTTGTTTGTATACTGTGTGTGTGTGTGTGTGTGTGTGTGTGTACATATATATATATATATATATATATATATATATATATATATATATATATATATATGTGTGTGTGTATAGATGTGTATATGTATACACTTGTATTCAGGTATTTCTCCGAATGATTTGTATATGCGACCGGAAGACGTTTGCTAAATAAGTTTGTGGTGTCTTGTAATCCCATGTGTGTTAGACTAAATGTTTGGCATGTCACAGAAATAAAATTAAACTAACTAACTAACTATAACAAACTATAATCGGATGTTATACTGTTTGCTGGCATTTTAGTATATTTCTTTTAATGTGCTGTACACAGTCCAGTATGTAAATTTCCTTTCTCCTTTGAAGGTTTGCACTCCATCTGACAACGTGTAAACTGATTTCTCTGTGTATCCAGTTGCAGGCAGGAGGCACTCCAAATGGTGACATGTTTCCATGTTTGACAATCATGGATGTATTAAGAGAACTGGATACAGCGTTTGGTGCCAAGCCCCATTCCTTCCAATAAGAAATGCTTAGTAGCGCATGATGCAGTCATGGAGGTTAAAAAAATACCCGGATCTTCAGCGTTGACTGGCCAATGACATCACACTGGACATGCGCACTAGTGACAGTTTGTTGTAGAAACAAGTATACGTGGAGAACTCAGCGTTAAACATGCCATTTTCGTTGTTCCTCATCAGTTTAAATGCTTATCAAAATAAACGAGGGATGTATTTAGAGAACCAAAGAGATGTAATCATTATGTCGTGCTACTAGCTACCGCTAATGTGAGCTAATAGCTGATATCCCGCAGTTTGAGTACAGAGGCGTTAATACTGTTACAGACTTTCCAGCATGCAACCCTTGGGTGTACGCATTATAAAATAATACAAATGACAAATTGCAGCTATTATATCCATTATTACAGCTACAGTCAGTAACTTGGGACAACCGTGGGTCTGCTCGCGTTTATTATGTCGGGCTACTAGCTACCGCTAATGTGAGCTACTAGCCAATAGCCAGCAGTTTGGGAACAGAGACGTAAATAGCATTACATCTATGTTACAGTCTTTACAGCATACAGCCCTCGTGTATTATAAGAAAATGCTGAATTACAGCCATTATATCCATTATTACAGCAACAGGAACTCGGGAGAACCCTCATATGAGCCTGCAGTGAAGGGCGGCTCAGCCACCGGGCTCAGTCCCGTGGGTCTGCTCACGTTCATTATGTGCGTTCATTATGCCTAGTTAAATAACTCTGGAATTGGCTATTAGTGTATGTTAAAAAAATTCAAACATGATGGTTTAAACAAGGACAATTTAAGTGTTCGGACTGGTAAGTTGATGTACCCCCAAAAACATTATCCGCTGAAATTAAAATGTTTCTTTCGCCATGTAAAGTCTAGGGGGAAAGTCTTTGCCAGACAGTTGCAATTCCACCGCCAGCCGGTAAGCCCATGGTTGCATCAAAGCCTTCCGCTGTTCCTGGGGGCTTGGTGACAATGGGCAACAGGCTTTAGCAGGAAACAAGACACCTGTTATATATTATTGATGGTCAGATTTTTTCCTTCAAGTGAGTAAGTGAACTTGACTTAAATTGTACTTTTAAAAAACATATTATAAAGTGATTTGCAGAAATAGACAAAAGAAAAGGGGAGACAGACAAAAGGATATGTAAGAACAACACCAGCATATATACATTTTGTATCATTTGGGGGAAAATGGCTGTTGGTTTTGTAAAAATGTGCATTCTCTGACTACTTTAATACTATTACACATTCAGTATTTCATATATTATATGCAGCTGTCACTCCAGGCCATTGTACCGCCATATTTTCTGAAAAGAGTATAATCAGTTGTGACCTGTATTCAGTGGAACTCAAAATAAGATACCTTCCGTAGCAACAAGCCCTAATACTTGATGACAAAAGAATACTGTGACTTTGATTAAACCTAACCAAACTGTGACCGTTTCACAACGTTAACGACGCATTTAAAACTGCGACTGTACGTTCAAAACTGTGACCAACATTCTCTGGTTTAGATATGAGGTCTAAAAACACTCGTATAGGGCTGTACCCGACACTATTTTTTGAGCTTCGAAGCTTCAGTGCTTTTCAACAGCGAATATTCGAAGCTTCGGTGGCGGCGGGCAAAACCAACATTTCGGACTGCACTTGAAGGCAACTGAGCTGGATCAGGTTTGCCTTAGCCCAGCTCTTAATTATGCTGTTATAGTTTTAGACTGCCGGGGGACCTTTGACACACTGAGCTCCTCTCTCCTCTCTCTTTCCATCTGTGTGCATTCATGTCTGTCTGCTACGTCCTGCTATGCCCTGCTATGCATTGCTACGCCCTGTATGCCCTGCTACGCCCTGCAGTGCCCTGCCACCCCCTGCTACGCACTGCTACGGCCAGCTACGCCCTGCAGTGCCCTGCTACGCCATGAACTACTACTAGAACTACTATTTCTAGTCATAGTTCCATTATCTTTATTGTGACTAGAACTGCCACATCCCCAACCAGCACCGGCAGACACCGCCTACCAGAGGTGGAAAGTAACGAAATCCATTTACTCACTTTACTGTATTGAGTAGTTTTGTTGTGTATTTTGTATTTTTCAAGTAGTTTTTAAAATCGGTAATTTAAAATGTACTTGATTACGTTTTGAGTGAAGTATTATATTTCGCTACATTACAAATCCCATCCGTTACTGAGTAAAAAGAAAAAACTTTACTAACTAACGACAACCGAAAGGAAGAAAAACAAAATCGCGCCCGGAACCACTATAGTGAGGAATGATCAGCATCTAGGCTGCCTACCGGGCGCCAAGTCTTTCTGTAGGAGATTGAGAACGAGATAGTTTCAGTAGAAATGCTGAAACATCGAATTCTGCTGACGAAAACGACGAAAATCCATGGCCACATTTGAAAGACACATCATGCAAGGCCAGATGTGCTAGTCAAAGGTGGCTGAACTGGCAGCATTCAATAACTCCACATCTAATCTGTGGAAGCATGTTTTGGTAAGTATTTGTGCATTGGTACTTCAAACAAAGTTTTCATGACTAATAGCAAATTGCCAATTAGCAAAACAGTTTTGTGTCATTGCTAATTTTGTCTAGCACTAGCAACCCATAGGACAAGGTATGTACTACACCAGGGGTGGCCAACCAGTTAGGTATAAAGAGCCACAATCATGGATGTATTAAGTTAACGTTTTCATAGTATTTTTTATCACTTAGATTGACTCAGTGGGAAACCTGGCGGTCTTTGTTATCCACAATCCTTTTCAGGTCTTGCTTGAACTCGGTTGTGGCCACTCAAAGCAACTCTCTTACTCATTTGTCACTAAAAGGGGCTTTCAAACAATCGGATTCAGCAGTGAAAGGGTTAACGAGGAAGGTGATCTGTGGCCACTGTTTTTACTCAGGTTGCAGAATCTGTTCTCAAAACTCTGCTGCATTATTTTCCATTTTAAAATAATTGACAAATGTATTGGCAGTATTGGCAGATGCATTCAAATGTGTTTTTTTTTTACTTATCTGAAATACTGTATGTTTCAGAAAAGTTAAAAACAACAATCAACCAATGACAGAGCCCCCAGCCACACAGTAAGAGCCTCACAGGAGCAGGCAAAGAGCTGCATACGGCTCAAGAGCCACAGGTTTGCCACCCCTGTACTAGACACTGGCTAAATCCCCCTGCCCCGTTTTACAGGGTTTTTTTATGCAACTAAGTAACTTTTACTAAAAGTACATTTTAAATTAACTACTTATTACTTTTACTTGAGTAATTTTTCAGATAGGTAATTTCACTTGTAATATTTCATAAAAAGTATTGGTACTTTTACTTGAGTACAATATTTTAGTACTTTTTCCACCTCTGCCGCCTACCAAGAGCCTGGGTCTGTCCGAAGTTTTTCCTCGCCACTGTCGCACTAAATGTTTGCTCCTGGGGGAATTACTAGAATTGTTGGGTCTTTGTAAATTATAGAGTGTGGTCTAGACCTACTCTCTCTGTAAAGTGTCTTGAGATAACTCCTGTTATGATTTGATACCATAAATAAAATTGAATTGAAATTTAATTATTTCATGGAAAATGAGAGAAAATAAGAAGGTGACGAAGCGAGAGATGAAGGGACTGCTTTGTTATTGCAGGACAGAGTCACCTGTTGTTACACAACAAAAATGTGTTTTGTTTTTTTTACCTTTAAAGCATTTAAAACCTTTTTGCAGTAACGTTACGGGACTCGAGTCAGACGAGTCTGATAGCCGGTTAACGTTACATGATTGATGTTATATGATTGAATGAATACTCAGCCAGCCAGCGCCTCACTGTATGCACAACCGTACTATCTTTACCTTTACCAAATCGCCTGCAACTACACCAGGCTGCTACAGTATAACCATACAGACCTCTACACACATCAGACTGCTCACTTGTAACTCAACATTTCTCCGTTCTAGGCTGAGATGGACAACATAGTGCGCATAAATTAGCCAGCGGCTAGCGGACATTTAGCAAGGAGCTTAATCCCGACAAAACACCATGGTGAATTTCAGCCTGCATGCACGTTTTTTTCTCTCCAAAAAACGGATATTCAAATCCTAAAATTGATAGTCGAATACCTACCCATCGGATGCAAACTCGTAATGGAGGGTAGGAACAAACCACCAGTATCGTTGTTTGGTTTGGAGGACTTGTTTGACTAAAGTTTGATAACCTGCCACATCATGTATAGTTTAGGTAGTTTAGGCAACTAATTGGTAGTTTAGGCAACTAAATGCTCATGCCCATAATAAGGGTAAGTAATGTCAGTCTTGTCATTTGACAGATTAGCATTGTAAACCCAACATGTCCACGCACAGGTAAGGTTAGCCTTCCAGTTTGAAAAAAAACAACCAAACTAAAGCTAAGCTAGGTATGATAGCAGCATGCAGTAATAGGTCCATAAAGCAGTATCAGACAAGGTGGGCTTGGAGCTAATCGGTCGGCCCAAAAAGCCAAGATCTGAAGTCTGAATGTGAAGAAGAGTGTTCAAATCACAGCCACAGAGTAGAGGAGAAACTATTGGGCAAAACAGTACACTAAAGCAAAGTCAGATTAAAAGGATAATTCCCGGTCATCCAACATTTCTGCCCCCAAACAGACCATCTTGTCATCTGGACCCTTTGGGGTGAACAAATTACCATTTTCCAGAGACACAGCTCTATTCCATAGTGTAAGGGAGATGAAAAGATTGTAATCCTGTACTCAGGAAGCATTACGCAGGACATCCAGTACCGTTGTTACATTTTCCCATGAACTAAAGCTTTTTTTCCCCCCATTCTTTTTTTTTTAAAAGTACATGGACTTTAAAGAAAATAGAGAAAGCACCATAGACAGTATATAGAATGGACCAACAGATCCCATTGCTCTGGACGGAGACCAGTGAAGGCCATTAGAAGCACTTTTCCGGTGATGGCTGAGCGTTACTGCGCAGCCTCCAACTGAGAGAGACGACGTAAATGTGACGTGAGCAACGTGTCTGAAAGTTGTAAGTCTTCTGGTAGCTGTGCCAAGAGAAATCTCAATCATTCCCAATCTTGCAGAGACGGAGAGCGTAGGCATATGTAAGGAGATAATGTGGACGCAGGCTAATTATTGCTAACTAAAATGCTAGTTAACATTAGTAATTAAACTTAAACAGCTAATGTAAGTCGAAACTGCCTGCAAGCTTCTCCTGTACTATACGGTAATTCCTCTACTATGCGACAGTAAGTCGCCATAGGAGGTTTGAGTTCTGAAGCGAAGCTTACCCCCTTGGAAATCGCACGGTTGACCATTTGATACTGACATTTCTGTGAAAGATGAAAGACTTGTGGTGAAAGGGGAATATGTGGGTCCATTTGCAATAGTTGGCCTCTTGCACAAATACATTGCTACCTTATATTTGATCCATACAACAACAGAATGTGATGCGTGTAATAAATCAGCTTAACACAAAAAAAGAGAGGGAAACAAATCCAGTTGAGTACCAGAGACACACTACATTTACTGATCAAGACCTCATCAGAGATGAGATAGACACGGTAAGCACTGCATCTTTAGTAAAGTTCAAACACAAACTAAGTTGGACAAATGTCAGTGGATTTATGGCGGCCTGCCTCTGTGGCTTGAAAAGGAAACACTGGCATCAAGTGGCCAGACATATTATTACACATACTGCACACAGACTACTACAAGAAACTTTCATGCAGTAAACTGCAATATTACAGTCAAGTAACTGCAGACACCAGACCGTTCAGTAGTATATTAATTAGCCTAAATAGCCACATCCAACGTTAAACCTAAATAAATTCCTGAGAGTTGAGTTTTGATATATATATTTTTTTATAAACATGAAGTCTATTCATTTCTTCCTGGAAGCATTTTATAATACATTTTCTAGTCTTTTTTTTTTTTTTTTTAACATGCAATAACTTCAATGTATTATTTTTACCAGTGTAACCACAGATATTAAATATAATAACTCACAATGATTATCTTCACGGAACACTTTGCTCCCAATTTGCTGTTCCACTAGCTCCAGGTATTGATTACATAGGTAATTAGAGCAGAGATCAACACTTTGTACAGCAAAGCAAAATGGGAGACCTGAAATCCTGGGTTCAAATCTGTTCTCAAGCACACAGAGTAACTTCCTCCAATAGCTGGAGAGAATTCAAATGGAAAATGGTAGCAAGATACTTTAGAACGCCACACATAACAGGAAGGTAGTAGGGTTGAACGATATTGACAAAATGTGATCATGTGATATCGATATTAATTTCGATATTTTTAAACACGTGTGAAATTACAAAAGTTATGGGAAAACGCATCAAAATAGATTCATAACAAATAAAACAAGTTGTCTTACAGCACAAGGTTCATTTCAGCTGTCATATTGGACTGGTCCAACCTGAATAAATAAATAAGGACCATGTCTACAGAACAGGACATGTTTGGATGTTTGGTTGGACAGTATAAAATAAATACATAAAGAGAACAGGACATGTTTTACTGGTTGGACAGTATCAAATAAATATATAAAGAGAACAGGACATGTTTTACTGGTTGGACAGTATCAAATAAATATATAAAGAGAACAGGACATGTTTTACTGGTTGGACAGTATCAAATAAATACATAAAGAGAACAGGACATGTTTTACTGGTTGGACAGTATCAAATAAATACATAAAGAGAACAGGACATGTTTTACTGGTTGGACAGTATCAAATAAATACATAAAGAGAACAGGACATGTTTTACTGGTTGGACAGTATCAAATAAATACATAAAGAGAACAGGACATGTTTTACTGGTTGGACAGTATCAAATATATAAATAAAGAGAACAGGACATGTTTTACTGGTTGGACAGTATCAAATAAATATATAAAGAGAACAGGACACAACTTCTCTTTCTCTTCTGTGATTCGCTCCGTTTTGTTGTCTCTATTTCTTCACTCCCACTGTCACTCTGTTGAAATATGAACCCCCCTGGTACGCTCCATAGGGTTTGTCACGTAGTGGACCCGTGCGCTGACGTGTTCTACCGTGTGCATGTGGCACGGTAACTGGCCAATGAAACATGACCATCATAGCGTTTCAAGCGGACTCTAAATCAAACACAACTAAGCCACACAGCCAACGGACGGGACGCAGCGCTCCACAATATAAACACATATATTGCATACTTATTGCAACACTTTCGATATATTGCGATGACGATACTGAGTCGATATATCTTGCACCCCTAGATATAATATTGCGCAACGTGATATTGCGATACTGAGTCGATATGTCTTGCACCCCTAGAAGGTATAGTTCTTCAGCAACAAGTTGCTGCTGGAGGAATTGCGGAGAAACCGACTCAAACTTTGTCCACACCTTTTGGTCCTGTGGGAAACTTTTTAAGATAGAGATCCCTAAGGGTCCATTGTTTGCTTTGTTGTCCCATTTTTTTTTTCCAACAATAAAATTGAAGTGAGATGAAAACACAGAGAAATGTCTCTTTTTAGATGAAACAGATGTTTGGGGACATCATTTGAAGTTGGAAAAAAAGGTAATGAATTGCAATATATTGCAGAATATCGCAATATTCAAAATGTAATCGTGATTATGATTTCGGCTCCCAATGATCACAAAAACAGAATAATTGAGAAAAACTATTATTGAGCTCATTACGTTTTGTGAGTAAACTCTTATTTTCTCTTGTGTTATGAATGACAAAAATAAAGTTTAAATAGGAAAGGTATTAAGGCAAATTTCACAGTAGTATGTGTTTTATACTGTTGATTTATGATGTATTTCTTTGCCGGATTGTTTCAGAGTGCAGAAAAACGATGCTGTACACTTGCATGATGATAGAACCATGGACATGACGCATCGTGAAGTGTCTGGAGATGTTTGGTAGATGCCCTGACAGTTTCTAAAACTCTTAATGCTTGAATCTTAAATCCTTTAAGTTCACCGATTCTATTTTTAACGCTCAACAAGCTGCCTGCTTATTTGCTTGATTTCAACAGGCTTAAATCAGGAATGTGTTTACCCGAAGCAGAAACACATTGCTCTGCCTCTTTATCATCGAGTCTTGAGTTTTGATTGAGTTCACTTTGTGCATCCCAGAATTGTTGCAGACAGGATGAAGCCCCACGTGTGTGTAAAGTAGGTGTGGTAGGCCTAACCAGCGGTGTAGTCTGCGTGATACGCAGGTATACGCAGTATACCCACAAAGAAAGCTCCAGGATTTCAATATACCCACTTAAAAATGCCCAATGACACGCAACAACATACTTTCTCAGTGTTTCCTTTAGCAGTGGGGGCAGGCCTGTCCGAACAACAATCAACACAACAGTATGTGGAGTTAAACTGGACGGGCCCAATAACCTCTGAATAGTTGTACATTTTTTGTCGAGCATTATTTCTGATACCGTGGTCGCAGAAATTTTGCCATGGTGGGCCGCCACTACAAACACTGCTTTCCATTATATTTTTGATATATTTTGAATTGTCATCTGCGTTTTTCTTCTTCACATCGGCTAAATAAAAGGTATTTCCACCGTAAATTGGTGCATAAAAGTGTATCCGAATACAGGAAATGAAGTCTTTGACACTTAAAACTTCCCTGGGGGAGGACACCCAGACCCCCACCAATATGATATGGCCCCCTCCCCCAAAGGCAGATTCTGGCCCATATATATATACAGTCAGGTCCATAAATATTGGGACATCGACACAATTCTAATCTTTTTTGGCTCTATACACCACCACAATGGAGTTGAAATGAAACGAACAAGATGTGCTTTAACTGCAGACTTTCAGCTTTAATTTGAGGGTATTTACATCCAAATCAGGTGAACGGTGTAGGAATTACAACAGTTTGTATATGTGCCTCCCACTTTCTAAGGGACCAAAAGTAATGGGACAATTGGTTGCTCAGCTGTTCCACTGGCCAGGTGTGTGTTATTCCTCATTATCCCATTTACAAGGAGCAGATAAAAGGTCCAGAGTTCATTTCAGTGTGCTATTTGCATTTGGAATATGTTGCTGTCAACTCTCAATATGAGATCCAAAGAGCTGTCACTATCAGTGAAGCAAGCCATCATTAGGCTGAAAAATCTAAACAAACCCATCAGAGAGATAGCAAAAATGATAGGTGTGGCCAAATCAACTGTTTGGAACATTCTTAAAAGAAAGAACGCACCGGTGAGCTCAGCAACACCAAAAGACCCGGAAGACCACGGAAAACAACTGTGGTGGATGACCGAAGAATACTCTCCCTGGTGAAGAAAACACCCTTCACAACAGTTGGCCAGATCAAGAACACTCTCCAGGAGGTAGGTGTATGTGTGTCAAAGTCAACAATCAAGAGAGACTTCAAGATGTAAACCATTGGTGAGCCTCAAAAACAGGAAGGCCAGATTAGAGTTTGCCAAACAACATCTAAAAAAGCCTTCACATTTCTGGAACAACATCCTGTGGACAGATGAGACAAAGATCAACTTGTACCAGAGTGATGGGAAGAGAAGAGTATGGAGAAGGAAAGGAACTGCTCATGATCCAAAGCATACCACCTTATCAGTGAAGTATGGTGGTGGTAGTGTCATGGCGTGGGCATGTATGGCTGCCAATGGAACTGGTTCTCTTTTATTTTATATTTATTGATGATGTGACTGCTGACAAAAGCAGCAGGATGAATTCTGAAGTGTTTCGGGCAATATTATCTGCTCATATTCAGCCAAATGCTTCAGAACTCATTGGACGGCGCTTCACAGTGCAGATGGACAATGACCCAAAGCATACTGCGAAAGCAACCAAAGAGTCTTTTAAGGAAAGAAGTGGAATGTTATGCCAAGTCAATCACCTGACCTGAATCCGATTGAGCATGCATTTCACTTGCTGAGGACAAAACTGAAGGGAAAAATGCCCCAAGAACAAGCAGGAACTGAAGACAGTTGCAGTAGAGGCCTGGCAGAGCATCACCAGGGATGAAACCCAGCGCCTGGTGATGTCTATGTGTTCCAGACTTCAGGCTGTAATTGAATGCAAAGGATTTGCAACCAAGCATTAAAAAGTGAAAGTTTAATTTATGATTGTTAATCTGTCCCATTACTTTTGGTCCCTAAAAAGTGGGAGGCACATATACAAACTGTTGTAATTCCTACACCGTTCACCTGATTTGGATGTAAATACCCTCAAATTAAAGCTGAAAGTCTGCAGTTAAAGCATATCTTTGTTTCATTTCAACTCCATTGTGGTGGTGTATAGAGCCAAAAAGATTAGAATTCGTCGATGTCCCAATATTTATGGACCTGACTGTATATATATATATATATATATATATATATATATATATATATATATATATATATATATATATATATATATACAGTACAGTATATCCACTACAGTACATTTGACTACACCATTGGGCCTAATCATTTCGACTGATTAGGGCTGCACGATATGAGCGAAATATCTTATTGTGATGATCTTGACTGATATTGCAATTGCGATATGATTCATATTGGAGGGTCTGATCCTTTTGTATCATTCTTTTTTTCATTTAAAATTCTTTTTTAAAATGATTATAGTGTGATTTTTGCGAGGATCTGTGCCAAACAAAGATTTTTTTTATTTATTTAGTCTGTAAGATACGATTTGTAGGGACGTCTCTGCAGCACCACCACAATCAGAATGGTTTGACACATATACAGTATTTTGCCTTTAACAAATATTGCGCCCCCCTGCGATTTGGATATCGCTCTAGTCCATTATGCGATTTTGATATACATGTTTTTTTTTCTTGAATCTGTGTATACATTCGGACAGGAAGCACACTAGGTCACACATGAAACAGAAAGTATCCTTATAATCCAACATCGCAACATCTTGCTATTTCCCTGTGATGTTTCATTTATTTAGCCATTTAATGCTGATGTTACACACCACATTCAAAGTCTTCAATTTTAGAAATTGTGGTTACTTTCTTGTTTGGGCTTTGATGGGATTTACAACTTTGACTCGCCTAGCTAGCTACATATGTCACATCATTAGCCCCCTGCGGTCGACCCTGTCATTTAGGCACCTAGTTGTATGTCATATTAAAAATCTCCAGATTAATACAGTGTCGACACTTACTTTTTTCGTAGGCCTTTTAGAAGTTTCATCATCCAGCCTGGAAGTGTCTTTGTACAATAAATCCATAATGATGAATCCAGAAATGAGTTAAATCCATAAATCACGTGAAATAACGTCCACATCCACGCACGGCTTCGAAAAAAGAGACAAACTTCAAAAAAGCAATAAAAACATTGAAAAAAAAAAAGCACAGTAGAAAGAAGGAAGGCAACACTAGGGTGACAAAAGTGACAAAAAATTCCAAAAAGCGACAAACTGTAACTGAAAAACATTTTGCAAAAAATCTTACGTACCCCTGCAGTCCTCCAAAGTACCCCTAGGGGTACATGTACCTAGCCTGGTCCTACCAGACTCTGGTACATTTCATTTGTACAGAGAGTCTGGCCTCTCTCCATTGACAAGTGTTAACTTCCTTGAAGGCGGGTACTCTGTTGAAGTGTAAAACTATTGGATCTGCCCAGAGCCACTCTGGATCTGCTAGAACCAATCGCTAACGTTTGGTCATGACGTATGTTATGCGCATGTGCAAATAGAGGGGAGACTGTCAAGGCTATTAGCATTAGCACCGCTAGCGTTAGCCTTAGCCAACTCCTTCACTACTAACGGAGTGAGCTGGAAAATCAAACTGTTCCCGAACCCCGTGGGGAGGAGGGCCACAACATCATGGCTACCAACACAACTCAGCAAAGATTGTTAATGCTCGGGCTTTAACTTCTGGATATTCAGCAGCGTTGCCACAACGGACCGAATGGCTTCGCTCACATCTTTCTACCACACGTCCTCAATGTCATTGTTCTCAGCCACTCCCTCTGTTCGCTGATTGGACCGCCAAAAATACCGCGAACCCAGATGGAGTACCGAAGGGAAATGAAAATTGAGCATAAGTACGTAGGAGGGTGGAGCCAGGCTAACGCGTACCCCCATTTGAGAAACAATGGTGTAGATGCTGCCACATTCCTGACTGTGTTACTTTGCTACTACACATTCTAAACTTGAAACAAATGAGCAGAAATAATGATATAACAGCGTAAATGTAATAGATAATGCGTATGCTCATTGCGCATTTTGATAGTATTGTAAGGCGTGCACCCAGGCCACATGGATGCATCATTTTTATTGGGTTTTTACATATTTTATGCGATGCATTGACAGGGCAATGAACAGAAAGTGATGTCAGGGGAAAAGGCAGCTCGCTTAGCCAATAGATAACGCTAACTGGGTACAAGCAGGAGGGCCTTGTATGTAGTGTATGTGTACTGTAGGCCTACGTAGCAGAGTCATTTATGCAGCCCTCGAAAATAAAAGCATATGGACTTCCTGGGAGAAAATCTAAATATGTTTTTATTTGGGTTAGTTACAAAGTTTATTTCTGTTTCCCCTGATTGTCAGAACTTGGGAGAACAATTCTCAATAACCAAAAGTCTTGTTCAGTATTGTTCTCTGTGTGATCCATGTGACATCCCTGCAGCATACATATCCTGATAGGCCTAGGTTGTCCTGAAAAAAAATATATGTCTATAACTTGACTGTGCATAAGGTTTGAGGTTACACAAGCGTTATTACACTAGGAGACAGGCAACACAAATATTGGGGATAAATGGCTTAGACCTCAGAGCATTAACAGATTTGGACTTGGCAAACAAGGCTTGCCTCGGTCCATCACTTTGGTCCTAGTCTATATCCATGACGTTTCATTTCCGGGATTGCTCGGGTGCCGCCGGAAATTCCACTGGATGTCCCTCACTTATGCCAGATGTCTCTCACTTATGCCAGATGTCTCTCACTTAGGCCAGATGTCCCTCACTTAGGCCAGATGTCCCTCACTTAGGCCAGATGTCCCTCACTTAGGCCAGATGTCCGTTACCTTCCTCTTTCTTTGTGTTGGCGTTCTAAACCCCGGTGGATTTCTAAGGACTATGGTTAACTGCTCCTCAGATCTCTGCAGGGTAAATCCAGACAGCTAGCTAGACTATCTGTCCAATCTGAGTTTTCTGTTGCACGACTAAAACAACTTTTGAACGTACACTTGTTCCATCAAAACAAGTTCCTTCCTGAGGCTATTTTGTAGAGGCACCGTCATTGTGTCTGGGGCTTAGTGCCACCCAAGACGATTGTGATTGGTTTAAAGAAATGCCATTAAACCAGAGCAGTTTTTCTTCTATCCCGGAATGCTGTGTGGACTAGCTAGACCCTCTTTCACAGCGCTGTGGAGGAAGGTCTGGCAAAGCGAGACTACTTTGGTCCAGACTGACATATCCCGCATTTCAGTCCAATTCTCTGCCTAATACGAATTTGGTGCTGAATTTTTGTTGTTCCTAGGGTTTTTTTAACCCCAAAAAATGTGATTCTCACTTTTTAAATGTGCAGTAGCTTTTTGTATTTCCATTTCTTCACAGCATCAGAGACGTTCAGCTTACACGCTGTGGATTGAGGACTACTTGTGTGGTGTCCTGACATCTCATTCCGTAGCCTCACGGACTACACTTTTTTTTTCGTCTAGTGAGATATTACAGAGTTTCTTTAAAAACATCACCATCACTAAACATTGTCATGCTTTTTATGTCCTTTCATTTTATAAGTTTGGAGTTCTCAAGCCCAGGAGAAAAAGCAACCTCCTTACATCACTGAAATAAAAATGAATGACAATTCTCAGAGAAAACTTAAGTGTCACACATGCCTGCTTATTTCAAATGTCTGCATTTTTTTAATTTATTTTTTTGTCATTTTATTAAGCTGGTAAGGGCACAGAACATTGCTATCCATAAAACTTTATTACAACAGTTTCAAACTTTTATAGCCCAATGCACTGATGTCATGAGATTGCACCACCAACCATCCCGGTAGTTGAAGCTAGACCGGGTATTTTAATAGAAAAGCCATTTGTTATTATTCTACTGTAACTCACAAAGTATGGCTGGAACAAAGTCGTCTCTCATCCCCCTGAAGCCTGAAACCATGGTTACTTCTACAACCAAATAATGAATAATTAAAACATGCAAACTGCAGATGTTACACATACTGTGTTGGTTTCTTTACATAAGGGTTTATAGGATCTCTTTCTTTATCAATGCCGTCAAAAAGTGCTTAAATGCATTTCCACATTTCAGTTAATTTCATGGACCTATAGCACGTCTGTGCCAGTGATCAAACTCTGAAGGGGAAATAATGACTCACACACCACAAGTTTGTTTAAAGGGAAACTATGCAGTTTTTTTTTTTGCTTAATTTACCTTAACTGAACAGCTTCGGAGTCATTGGGATGGTTATATTACTTTTTTCAAGTTGAATGGTAAAACCGGAAAAACCACCCTTTCGGCCGGCAAACTGCCGGCCTCAGTGCCAGGAAGTATCGCGAGATATCAGGTCTCGCGATGTAACAAATTGCTTCACAGCACTGCACACATACATGCCCCCATCCAGGAACCGGCTAGCTATAAGAACAAGGTAGCGATGGAGTTTTTCACACTATCGTCATGGCTGAGCCGGCAAAAAAGAAGCAGAAAGCTAGGAAAGCATCGTCGGAGGATCAGAGAAAGAGGAAACTGCAGACTGACCGAGCGAGGAGTCAGACACAAGTAAACATAGGAGCTGCTAAATATCTATTCTGAAGCTGTAGGGGGAGCTCTATAGAGAAACCTGCGAGCAAAGAGCGAAGAACAGCGAAGAAATTGCCAAAACTGCATAGCGCCCCTTTAATCAACATTGCAGTTGGGTCATGCTCTCCAAACTAAAACAATAAAAATTGCCAGTCATTATACCTTTCAAAACACAAAGCATTACAACCATTACAAATAATATTCATATGGCTGTTTCCTGATCTGCCATTGCTATGGTTAAGGTTTGGTGTAGTTTAGGCAACTAAAACTGCTGGGTTATGGTTATGGAAACATAGTGGTTTGGGTAAAATCTAATTGGTTAAAGTTGACTGTGTTTTTTTGGCACTTTACTTCACACTAACAATCCTGATTTGCGAAGTATATTTACACAAGTACTGTACTTAAGTACAAATTTGAGGAACTTGTACTTTACTTGATTTTTTTCTTTTCATGCCACTTTCTACTTCTACTCCGCTACATGTCAGAGAGAAATATTGTACTTTTTACTCCACTACATTCATCTGACAGCTTTAGTTACTTTACAGATTAAGATTTTTGCACACAAAACACAAAGTCTATAAAATACAACATTTTACACTAAACTACCCAACAATATAACGGCCTACGTGTCCAGCTGAAATGATTAGCCTATTAAACACTTGTATGATGTGAGGATTTTTTTGCATTGAGTACTTTTACTTCTAAGTACATTTTCCTGATGATACTTACATACTTTTACTTAAAGTGCTCATATTATGCTTTTTGGCTTTTTGTCTTGCCTTTATTGTGTTATATATCTTTTTTGTGCACGTTATAGGTTTACAAAGGGAAAAAGCCCAAAGTCCACCCCAAAGGGACTTACCATCTCCAACAGAAAACACTGTTCACAAACTGCTCCAAACAGCTCTATTGTAGTCCAGCCTTTACTTCAGAGACAAACGTGGTCACTTTGTAACACACGTTATAATGCTCGTCTAGCTGCTAGCGTGGCAAGCCCTCATACTCTGCTTCTGACTGGTTAGTAGTCCTTACCTAGCTACTGAGCATGTGCGACTCCCAACAAAGATGGAACAGAAGTGAGATGTATCACTCTGTAGCTAAAACAAAGAGCTCAACACACAGGGTGAAAAGAGGAGCTGCAGCAATGTGCAGTACAACAACAATATGGTGTTTTTTGAAAATTAAACCACATAAACCTATTCTGGTACAACCTCTAAATACAAATATAGCTGCAAGCAGCAATGAGGGGGCCAAGCAGTACACTAGCAGGAATGGCGTTGCCATGGCATGAGCAAGCACTCACAGCAACTTTGACGGCAATTGGATAAAGAATGGCTGAGATATCAGCTAATTTACTTTATTACAGTGCCCCTAGAGGCCAAATTACACCAATATCCTTGTGCGTTCTCACAATCAAGTGCCAAGTCCCTGTACAAAGTTTGGCTTTAGTACATCAAAGTGTTGCTGAGATATGAGCTCACCTTCTTTATTACAGCGCCCCTAGAAGCCAAATGACACCACTTTCCTTGCACGTCCTCACAATCAGCTACCATGTCCCTGTACCAAGTTTGGACTTCATACATCAAAACGTTGCTGAGATATAAGGTCACTTCCTGTGATTATATCGCCCCCATAGTGGTCAAAATTTATTTTACATCCTCGGGATTGGGTCTTGAGTCCATGTACAAAGTTAAATTTTGATTATAGCACCCAACTAGTGGTCAAAAGACTCCAAATTGATTGTGCGTCCTCAGGATGCGGTCCCAAGTCCATGTACCAAGTTTGGTTTCGATACCTGAAAGCATTGCTGAGATATGAGCTCATTTCCTGTAACTCTAGCGCCCCCCTAGTGGTCAAAGGTCACCAAATTTATTGTGTGTCCTCAGAATGGGGGTCCCAAGTCCATATACTAAGTTTTGTTTCTATACGTAAAAGCATTGATGAGATATGAGCCTACTTCCTGTGATTATAGTGCTCCCCCTAGTGGTCAAAAGACTCTAAATATATTGTGCGTCCTCAGGATGGGGTCCCAAGTCCATGTACCCAGTTTGGTTTCGATATGTGAAAGCGTTGCTGAGATTTGAGCCTACTTCCTGTGATTATAGCGCCCCCATAGTGGTCAAAAGTCACCAAATTTCTTGAGCCTCCTTCTAATTGGGTCATGAGTCCAAGTATTGAGAGTGGTTTTGACACATGAAAGCCTCCCCGAGATATGAGTTCAATTCCTGTTTAGGCTTTGCCGTCGATTTCAATTGGCTGTGACGGGCAAACGCTTTTGAATATCAATACGCAATGGAATATCTTTTGTGCGGCTTGGTCTGAAGATCATCTCTGCCAAGTTTCGTGAAAATCTGAGAAATTTTGTGACCTGTGAAAATTTTTTTTGTGTTTTTGATAAAATCCAATATGGAGGCCAGATCAATTACGTTGACGTCACGAATTGGCATGTGTCGGCCTTAGGACCTCCAACAGTATTAACAGACAACGCTAGTAAGTTTTAATTCCAAACAGATCAAACGTTATAGGCCAAAATGTAATTTTGCTAATTACAGCGCTCCCTATAGGTCTAAGGGTTCCTGTTTGGCGGCTTTGTCGTCGATTTCGATGGGCTGTGACAAGCAAACACTTTCGAATGTCAATACGCAATGGAATAACTTTTGTGAGGCATGGTCTGACGATCATCTGTGCCAAGTTTCGTGAAAATCGGACCAATTTTGTGACCTGTGAAAACTTTTTAGTGTTTTTGATCAAATCCAATATGGCGGAAGGTCCAACATGGCGGATATTGACATCATAGGGTGTACTGAGTTCAGCGTCATCCAAGGATTCCAAATATATCTCGATGTTCAACATCGGGCATACGGTTCAAAAGTTAATCACATGGATGTAACACCAACTTTAACCCATTGGTGGCACTAGACTGCCTGTGGTGCAGACCTAAAACTTGGTGAAATGAATTATGGGACTGTCCCGAATCAATGTGCCAAATAATTAAGGGACTGTCCCAAATCAATGTGCCAAATTTCACAACTTTTTCCTGTACGGTTCTATGGGCTGCCATAGACTCCCATGGCAGAGGAAAGATGTGTAATAATAAGAAAAGGTAGAATCACTAATGGTGCCTCGCAGCTTTGCTGCTTGGCCCCCAATTATGAACCTGAAAATGAGCATAATATGAGCTCTTTA
This sequence comes from Sander vitreus, assembly GCF_031162955.1. Lineage (NCBI taxonomy): Eukaryota > Metazoa > Chordata > Actinopteri > Perciformes > Percidae > Sander > Sander vitreus. Next base: position 4,722,771 of record NC_135865.1, on the reverse strand, counting down.
AGTAACATTTTCAATGCAGGACTTTTACTTGTAACCGAGTATATTTTACCGTGTGGTATTAGTACTTTTACTTAAGTAAAGGATCTGAATACTTCATCCACTGCCGCTTATTAGAACCAACAACCAGCGATGCTAATTATTGGTGATACCAGTCACTGTTGGGAAGGGATTGATTTCTAGTAGTTATGTCAAAATGAAGGTAAAAATGGCAACTTGTGGCATGTTGTGTTTTGGAAGCCAAAACACAACATGCCTTGTTATCCCTACATAAATAAATAATTCTAATAAAGGCCCAGTGATGGACACCTCTCTTCTCTGTTTCTTGAGACATTTAAAAGTATCCAACCTGAAGACAAAATAGACCATTTCCTTACCGTAGCAATAATCGGAATTTTCAATACTTGTTTCACTGCCCAATCAAAACAGGTGGGAATAATGTTTTTAACGGCTATTAATCCACAACTACACTGTAATCTATCTTCAATAGATTATTATCAAAAATACTTTGTAGTTTACAAAAAATGTAAGTTTTTTCCTTCAAAAGTGAGTAACGATCAGAGAATTCTGATTCACAGAGCAAACACTTGTATGGCTAACTCACCTGAAACCTCTAAATTCCATTGAGTTAGCGTAACAGACAAAAAGACAAACTTTACACACGTTTTGATTTGTACTGCTTTTTTAATGTGTTTTTTTTTCATCAGAAATAGTAAAAGCCATACAATGTAGCAAACCAAAAATATGACAAACGCTCTGTACAGGCATAGTAGCTCATTCACACACATTCTACAGTCCAGACTGATCTGTCAGACTGGGCGCATGCCGCTGGAGTTTCCATCTCGGCAAACAAATGGCAAACATTCAGTTTGAAGAAGAGGACATCCTCTTTTCTCAACGAGCATTTTGTAGGCAAAAAATATAGATTCTTCTGTCTCATAAGCCGAGTCAAGACCCGGTCGCCACGTGGAAATGAAAACCTGATGATAACTATCTATGGGCATCTCTGGCTAGCTTGGGTAAGACTCGAGGATACTGTGTACGGATTACAGTCAGCAGCGGAAAGGTAACAACTTGACTCGAGCATGCAGGCTCTTGCTAATAAATAATGGAACATTCTAGTCAGATATAAAAGCATTGTAAGTTCTGTATTTTCTTTTCTTTCTTTTTTTTTTTAACTTTGAGTCAGAATGTAGGCCCCTAAACTAACTACTAGCTACATGCTGCCAACTGATCCTAGAGCATCAGGCATAAAGGAGGGAGTCATAATCTCGACTACTGTACTCAATCCTCTAATTTAACCTTTGTGTTGTCCTCGGGTCAGAAATATGGGTTTCTTTCAACCAAATTGCACAAAAAAATAACATGGATGCACGTTGTATGGATATACAACATTCTTTGCAGTTAAAATGGATGACTACTGGGCGCCCGGTTAGCTCAGTTGGTAGAGCCGGCGCCCATATATAGAGGTTTAATCCTCGATGCAGAGGGCCCGGGTTAGACTCTGACCTGTGGCCCTTTGCTGCATGTCATTCCCCCTCTCTCTCCCCTTTCATGTCTTCAGCTGTCCTGTCAAAATAAAGGCTGAAAATGCCCAAAAACATAATCTTTAAAAAAAAAAGAAAGATTACTTCAATTGAACTTTGGGTGTTGTAAAAAAAAAAATATTTAAATGGTTTCAAAACAGTATCGTGACTAAACTTTGACATAAACCAGTCTGTGATTCACTCAACATCCTCTGATCTTAACTATTTGTCTATAATTAATGATCTTGCTTTTTTTAAACAAAAAAATTAGGTTTAATTTCATATAAATTAGGTTTATTGACCATGAATAATAATTTTTAAAAAAACGTTGAAAAAGTGACAAAAAAAACATTTTTAAAAAAGCGTCAAAAACAATGGAAAAAGTGCCAAAAAAACTTTCATTTTCAATTTTTGATCCAGAAGGACAACAAGGTCATGGTCGACGGGAAGACAACACAAGGGTTAAAATGCAAAAAGAAAAAATAATTTACTGAGAAAGATTAGCACATGAATCAACATAAAAATTCAATTGTTTTTCAGCGATCAGGTTACTTTACTCCAACAAATACCCTTTGACGGGCCACAATCACAGCTAAAACACTGTTAGAATAAAAGTGGTTCCTTTTGTAATGCTCTGTCCACACCACATGAGGGCAGCAGCTGCTGACTGATCTGACTGGTTTTCCATGAACAAGCTGCGGCCACTGTGGAACTACAGGAAGTAGCAAGTCTGCCTCCACACATGCAACGATGACGACGTCAACGTCCATACCTTCTCTGTTTTTGACAAGTAGAAACACACTGATAATACTTCAACATTTTAAGTGCTAAACTTGGACAATGTGTTTTCTAGGCAGGTTTAAGTTAATGCAACAATTGCGTTGGCATCACTTTAGGATAACTCCAATTTGGAAAGCCATCTTTCATACACAATATGTCCCCCCCCCGTCTTAAAAACAAACAAACAAAGCCTCCCCAAGAAAACAAGAATGTTAACAAAAAAGGCAGTAATGCTGTGAAAAATAAAACATTCAAAAAACAGTTTAAAATGCACACACTTTACATCTTATATATGTCAATGCACTTTAGCCAAAATAAAAAGCTATCTTTTCTTCTCACTTTTAGTAAATCTTGATGTATACTTTATAATACACAGATAACAGAGCAACAAAGCAAAAAAAAATAAATATCTTAAGTCACGGTTTGGAAGTTTTTTTTTTTTTTTTTTAATATATATATCTTTATATGTATATAGCTTACTTTTGGGTAGAGTGTGAGTGTTAACAGTTTTGGCCGGCTGACGCAAAGAGCTTTTTTATTTTTCTTTCTATAAACGGAAACTTGAAGAGCAGTATAGCAGAACAAAACTTTTCTATAAAGGTGGTCCTCACAAAACAACTTCCGTCCCTCAGTAATGAGAGAAATAGTGCGGCAGCACAGACTGAACAGAGGACGATGGCAGATAGGAAGCTAATCCTCTTCTTTGCTTGTGTGACCCAAATATCTTTGTGCGGCTGCGATGATTCAGTGGATTTCTCTCTGAAGCTTTTTTTTAATGTTCATTCAGATATCGTAGACACACAAGAAAGTAGCTGATATTGTCCGACTCTAGCTACACTTCAGAGGAATAACATCTGCTAAAGGCCCTGACACACCAAGCCGATAATCGGCCGTTGGACAGTCTGGCGAGGTCAGTGACTCGAGTCTGTTCGGTGTTCCGTGCCGTCGTCCGTTGGAGGAGCTGTCGGCCTTAATTTTGGCCGACCTGACTTGCTGGGTCGGAGGGCGGGCAGTTGGACTCAACGACCAATCTGATTGGTGTAGCGCTAACCCGGAAATGGCGAGCGGGATGAGCGGGACGAACGCCTCTCAAAATCTGACAAAAATCTTTTAAACTGACCTTTGTTGATCTGAAATGAAGACAGATTCAGCAACTGCATGGCCTATTTCTCGCTTAAAATGTTTTCAGAAACACGTTTCAGTGAACTATTTTCATAAAATACGAGATCGTATTTCGAACGAGCCGCCATTACTATCGGCTGGAGAAGCCAGACCCACGTGACGAGTTTGTCATTTCCGGTTTACATTTTAGCGCTGACGTATTACGTCTCGCGCACGCGCAGGACGTACGCTCAAGACGGCGTCGCTTCGGTGTGTTCCGAGGCACTTTTTGGACCTCGGGGAGCCGGCTGATCAGTCCGACTGCCTTTTCTGCCGACGGTCGGCCGTCGGGTTGGTGTGTCAGGGCCTGCTAGGCGACACTACTACATCGAACAGGAAGGACCTGCGGAAATTTTGGAGAACAACCATATTTCCTACTTTGGCTATTTGTATATTTAAGACAGCCTGGAAGAGTTTTTATGCTCATCTTTTTCTTACAAAGCTCTGCATTACAAAATAAGTCAGGCACCAAATGTCATATAGAACAGTCCTACTCCTAAAGCATTCTAGAATATTTACACAGACCTCACCAAGCTGCGTAAAAATGTCCGAAAACATTGTTCTCAAGATGGCAACGGTGCAGAATTGACCTACAGTATCAGTACATACAGAAAGAAACAGTTCAGCATGTTTTTGATCAAGCAGCCATATTTTTGTTTTACAAAAGAATACTTCCGACGCTCCGACAGTGGCACACTATACACGCCCTGACTACCCTTTTTTTTTTTTTTTTTTTAAATCTTTGGTTGACCGGTCAAAAGCCTGATAGATTTACAATCCACCTTTACATCACACAACTTGACTTCTTCTCTTAAAAAAATAAAAATGAAACAATTGCTAAAAAAAATTAACATTTGCACACACAATGTCATTCCCTCTTCCTGTTCACGTGTTAGTTGTTACCCTGCCAGGGAGATCCGAATCGCCTCCCGTCCCACTGTCACACACAGCCGTCCCCATCCTGCACTTCCTCTGGTCCATTCTGGAGTCCGTCCAAGAAGAAAAGCACATGCATGAAAGCTGCACACACATGCACGCACACACACACACGCGCGCACGCACGCACATGCGCACGCACACGCGCACACACACACACACACACACACACACACACACACACACACACGCGCTCTCCGTTTTGTTCTCTTGCGTACACAAACACACAGTCACACATAAATGTAAAAGAGCAGGAAAAATAAGGTGACGCGTGAAACCAAATGCTTAGTTGTCCAAAACAGAAAGTAAGTGTCCGTGGTTAAAAGGAAAGAAAATAACCAAAGGCATTAAAAAAAAAAAAAAAAAAAAGCGCCAGGGTTTTGTGGACAGCTCTCATCGTTTCTGCGAGGCGATCATCTTGGAGACAAAGTTGACGATGGCGTTGGCGGGCTGCTCAGGGTCAATCTCGGCGAAGAGGTGGCTGACGTTGTCCGTTGTGCTTCCCTGCTTACGCGCCACAAACCCAAACAGCCTGGAAAGACAACGTTGGAGAGTTATTTGTAAAGGCTGCCGTGACAAGCATTGGACTGTGTCTACAATGGAATCCATATTGATAGACGACTGAATTTGTATAGAAGAGATTTACATTCAACTTAACTTGTTTGCCATTAGCTTTTTTCCATTAAAGGTCCCATATCAAGGTCTTTTTCAGGTTCATACTTGTATTTTGGGTTTCTACTAGAACATGTTTACATGCTTTAATGTAAAAAAAAAAAACACATTATTTTTCTCATACTGTATGTCTGAATAAACCTGTATTCACCCTCTGTCTGAAATGCTCTGTTTTAGCGCCTGTCTCTTTAAAACCCCTTCCTGAAAAAGCCCAGTCTGATCTGATTGGTCAGCAGTCCCTGGGTCATCCGCAGATTCGCTCTCTTAAGTCTCTGCATTGTCATTGCAGTCGGGGAATGACTGTAACGGCACTCTAGCAGCACTTTCTACCTATAGATAGTATAGTTGTGACATCACAACGGTACAGATGTCCTGGCGGCTCGTTTAAAGGCACAGTTTTTGAATACAGACTGTGTCCATTTCTCTGTGGATTGAGAGTTTTGATACTTTCAAAGTATTTATAAAGCACCTCAATTAAAAATATGACGTGGAAATCTCACTTTTTACAATATGGGACCTGAAAGGAAGGTGCTATTTTGAGCCTTGTTAGTGGTGTAGAAATAACGATTTCTTGTTACTTTACCCGTGCCCCGACGACTAGCGTTATAAGCTAATTAGCGGTTTGCGATAAAACTGGTCATATTCGATTAGCATGAAAACAAATCCCAGAGAACGGTCGACTCGGTACACGTGTTATTAACCCCTAGGTTCATTTTGTGCCGGAACTGTCCTTTAACTAAAATTATTATTTTGAAATATTTATTTAAACAGACACATTTTTGAATTGCATCAGTTTAAAAATAAGACACGAGGTCTGACGAGGTCATACTTATTTTTTTAGATACTGGGGGATATTTAAAAAGAATGTCGCAAATGACCAGCTAACTATTAACTAAGACTCCAGATGAGCACAGCTGCAGATAAGGTGATTTGCAGACATGTGCCGGGGACGTTTTGATGTCAATTGGAAAAATCGAATGTGATTATATAAAACAGCTATTATATCTAATATCTAATCATTACTGGCTACTTAAATAATATTGTGTGGGTCAGATGAAGTAGTTTACACTCAGATATTACATTTCAGATGCAGTTTCCTCTGCTGCAGTGGTCAGTTTGTGGTGATAAATAAACAGGCAATTTAAATTTTTGCTGTACAAAACCATGGTACGGTCCTCTAGTTAGTTAAATATGATTCACTGATTAATGCCCCTTCCCCTTTGTTCTGTAGAAACATCAGATCAGTAGCACTGTAACCCACAGAAGTTAACTTACTTGGCTGTGCCTCCCTCAGGCTTGTTCCACCTGTAAAGATTTAAAGAAGTGTTAACATTTTAAGACAGCTGCATACTGATGAATGGTGGACTTGCCGGTAAGTTTTCTGAGAATTTAACAGCATCAAATGAGTAAAAGGCAGGACTCACACAATCAATAATAGTGGAAATAATAATACAAACAGTGGACTAAGCTGTTAAGAATAGCAAGAATTTGGACCTTCTTCTGATTTTTAAATCATCTTGGAACTCAACAGTAATTGTGCATCTGAGCAGCCTAAAACAAACCACTATTGGAATGTTAAGAAATCACTTTCATGTCTCTGTACTCACTTTCTGTCCTGAGGGTCAGTATCGCAGAACGTGACAGTGTTGGTCGGATAGTGGCGTCGGAAGAAAAGCCTGTAAAAGTAGAAAACATTACAGAAGAGATCAGAGAAACACCAAAGTACAATAAAAACAAAAACACTGTGAAAATGTGCATTATGCAAACTTTAGTTTAATCTGGAGGTAGCGTACATCATCATGCTGATAAATACAGCATGGCCGATACCTGCTTTCCACCAGGAAATCGGTTAGCTGATTACAGCCACAGATTACACAAGTCCAGCTGGTCAAGATCAACTATAATCTAACCTCAACTCAATGCAGATATTTGGTAAAACATATGTCCAAATGTATCAAACTAACTTCAGCATTGATACCTGAGTGTTTTTTCCCCCCATGGTGTTGTCTCTGGTGTTCCTCGATCATAGTCTAAACACTCGCCTCACTCATTAAATATGTATGTTACTGTGTGATGTAGCGCCGCCACTTTTTAACATCGTCTAACACAGTAAAAAATAAACATTGCTATCTGGTGGACATACTTTCTAATGGTGAATTGGTTTCAAAATTACCCAAAACATATAACCCCAGCAAAACCACCAAAACATATAACCATAAACCCTTATAATGGCACAGTATGGGTAGTATTGGTTAAAGGTTGTATTCATCCTGGCGCCCTAAACAAAACAAAACCGAGTTCTTGATTGAAATACTGTAGTAAATAAATAACAGGACCGTGATCCTTTAATCCTGTGTTTGCAGTTTTGCCTCTGACTGTGTGCAGTGGCTCATGTCGTCACCTGCCTTTTAAAAAAACATCTCATGTCTCTTACATGTTCAGACATCAAACTCTGTCTGCAGCAAAGTCTCCTTATTAGAGCTGGGCTTAAAAAAAATGATTTTCCTATTTAAAACGACTTTCATTTTAATGATCCAAAATCCATTCATAAAATCCAAAAATCGATCTGTCATCTGTATCGATCTGTTATCCTATGAAACTAGAAGACCTAAGGAATCCATTGATATCAACTATTTCGTGCTACCTTGTGGGGAAGGGGGTTAAATAACCCTCCAAAGATAGGCTACATTTTGGTAAGGGAAAAACTGGCATGGCCTTTTTCAAATGGTTCCCTGTGTCACCTCAAGGTATCTGAATGAAATGCCACTCAATACTCACTGAGTGTAGAGTCTGTGGAGCTGCACTTTATTGTGTGTTCATGTTTTATAAAAAGGACATTAATCGTGCTGTAGGTAGGATTGTGAAGATCCAGGACTTAGCCAAAACATTTGAACATCAACAACTTCTCAGTCCCTCCCCCTTTCCGCTAAAGCCCAAAACGGTCTCTAAGCCCCTCCCCCCACAAGGAAGAATGAATGAGTGTGCATGAGCAGTGATTGACACGCAGTTAGACACCCCCCCGGCCCTGATTGGTGCATCTGAACAGGGAGCGGTGGATTTTTGTAAATCACACTACAGGCTGTAGGTGGCGCCAGAGGAGCTGGATTTATTTTTAAATGACCTGCTTCATGTAGTTCTACTGGAACATAGGGTCAGTTTCAGTAAATATGACAGAAAGTTAGTTTTAGAAGGCTTACCTACTGCACCTTTAATGTAAATGCTTTGGGGGTCAGTTCTTAAATAAAATCGATTTGGGACCGTGTGAATCGAAACAGAATCCATTCAGAAAAGAGTTGACGATACCCAGCCCTCCTCCTTATGTGATGCAATGTTGATCTTGGGAGGCATCTTTCAAACGTTTCAGGCCATGGTTAAACACGGGACAGGTGGGATCCAGACTTACTTCCTCTGGTTGTCGGTCAGCGTGATGCCTTGTGAAGACACCTTGAAGTGCACAATGGTGGCAGTAGCTGGAGAAGAGGCAGCCAGTGTCTCAGATATCGCCTTGGCAACAGCCTGAGGGCCTGTCAGGGACTCCATCTCCACTGAGTTGATGTAGAGCACGTTGCATGCTGGGAAGAAAGCAGATGTCCCAGTCAGATAACAAAAAAAAAAAAAGAGATGTCAAGATTGCAATAGGTGGACAAAACCATCCAAATTGTATTTATTCCAAAATGAATCCTTTTAAAAATGTTATCAACACCTGTTTTGACCGATTCATGCAAAAAAAAAAAAAAGATTTCCTCTCATTCGAGAACATGCTATCTGGAAAAAAGCTGGGGTCAACAAATCCATCCAAATCATTCCACATAAAGATATTCTGCCTGTTACAGTACGGACAAGAAGCTTGACGCAAATGTTAACAGACAAAATGTAAATGCATCTCAAGGAGTTCTGTTAAACAGGGCCATACATCTTTTATCTTCATTTGTGCAGGTTAAACATACACGGACAAACACATAGGATGCACATTCCACATGTAGGTTTCCATATAAAAGTGCACAGGGTTTACCATGGGAATCAGCAGGGGCCCTCTGCACTGGGATAACAAGGATGTCATGTTGTCAGAACAAGTGAATAGGATGATTCAGGACACATTTATTAACGTGGCCGTTAATGTCCTAGAACTTCAAAGCTTTGTTGGCTGTATTTCAGTCTTAAGAAACGGAGACCGTCCTGTTCTTACTCCCAACTTGTCAAATAAGGGAACTTGGTCAGTGGCCCTCAGCGTCTAATGCCATGCACGAAGCGGGCTTCGACCGCAATACTGTGAGATGGTGTAGTGGTTTGGTGGATGGATGGGTCAAAACCAGGGGTTAATGCATAGACCAGGGGTCTTCAACGTTTTGTAGGCCAAGGACCCCTTAGCTGAAGTTGCATGTTAATCTGGGCCGGATGGATGAAAATGAATGGATTCTTATACATCACGTTTTGATGTTAAACATGTATGTGGAAGGCACAGTGAATCCTTAATCTTAACTGTATGGCTACCATAGTGGCTACTTTACGCTCAATGGTGTTTTAAGCCCCCAATGTCGACTTCAAGGCAGTGCTGCGACCGTCGACTTCAAGACACCTAACCCTAACCTGAAGCTTATCTTCATATTTTTACAAATAGGCCAATTTATATTTGCTATATAATGCTGGATTTATATTATTGTATATTTTCAGACATTTTAATAAAAAAATAAAATAAAAAATAAAAGATTACAAAAAAAATATTTTTTAACATCATTTGGCAGCCCCCCTGCACTAACTCTGAGGAGCCCCTAGGGGTCAGGGACCCCCTGTTGAATATCTGTGGCATAGACTGTATAAGTGGAGCCAAAACATCTGGATGGCTCCTGGTGGCTGGCTGCAGTAAATCCCGCCCACTCCGTGTACCAAAATAAAAAATCAAAGTACACGTCAAATACATTTTTCCCAAAGATGGTTTCTTTCATTTTAGGTCGTTCTTACCACGATGATGTTATTTTTCTGATAAGTTTGTTTTTTCTTAGTTATTTAATAATATAAAAACGGGGTGAAACGTCATGATTGACAGCTGTGATTGACTTGCGATTGGTCAAGCGGGTGTACGGGCGGGACTTTGATACCGCGGCTCCTCCGCTCGATCACTACTGCGCAGACTCTGGCTCCAAAATTACAAGATGGCAGCGCCCGTATTCAGGATATTTGGCTTCATGTTTGTACAGTGGGAAGAGTGGAGACGCGTCGTTCGTCTTTATATACAGTCTGTGGTCAAAACAAACAGGACGGGACATCTGTTCGTGTCCCGCGTAAAACCACAAGTCAATGTTGACTTATTTTACCTTCCGTACATAAGTTAACTAACTTATGAAACGCACTTAACTGTAGTCACGTACAAAAGTTATGTAACAAACATGCTTATTTTAAAGTGGCTACGAGGAACTTTCAGTTTGTGTTGATTCTAGCACCCCTTTGGACAAAAGCGCTAGTTTTTTTACCACGAGTTTTAGAAGCCATGGAAAGAGAGAGACGGCAGGATGGATTGCAATGAGGTAATGTATTTATATGTGACTATGTCAGATTAATAATTACACCAAAATCTGTGACCCATCAGAATGTGTGACTGTAGCGCTGTCTGCCTGCCATAAATCATTTTTTGACTTTGCAGGAAAAATTGTACTCTTGCAAAGGCATTACTAAAAACTATATAAAACTAGCGTTCTTTTCACTGTTAGTCTTGTTTGCTGTTACAGGTCATTTACGATCATCAGAAACATTTAAAACTTCTTCACAGTTACTTTAACCCAAACCAGGATCTTTTCCTAAACCTAACCAAGTAGTTGTGTTGCCTAAACCTAACCATACCCTGCATGTCGCACTGACCACTTCAAGAAATCATTCCTACCACAGGCAATACAACTTGTTAACACTTCATCACTGAGTGTTAGGTAGACTCATACTATACAATACTGCACTAAGTGCAACTTGCACAAACAACAACAACAACTAACATATTGGTAAAAACTATAAATACTATTTAAGTAGTACTTGTATAAATGTTACATTTATTTTTTTGAATATTTGTTCTTGTATCCCATCCTATTTATTATTCATTATTTCTTGTGTATTCTGTATGTGTGCTGTGTGTCTTATATTTTGCTGCTGTAGCACTGAAATTTCCCAGTTCGGGATCAATAAAAGTCTATTTAATCTAATCATGTTGGCGAATGTGAGCATTTAAAACGCGATGCCAAGGGGTCCTGTCTAAGCGTCCGTATGACGAGTTAGGAGTGAGAATGTGTTGGACCCTGACAGCACTGCTTTTAACAAAAACAATGAATGAAAGTGAGTTTATGTGTTACCTGCTCCTTGTTTCAGCCTTTCAGCCAGTGGATTTGGTGCGGCCACTTCTGGCACTTCCTCGATGAGATCTACATTAAACACCAGAGAGGGGAAGTTACCAGTTGTGGCATAAATTTTTTTATTTAGCTGCATCGATGGCTCCATCATCATTTCCTGCACTAGACATTCAAATATGCCTATTACTTTGTTAATTATAGGTTCCAGTCTCACCACAACTACCACTATTATATACTGGTTATCCACCGGCAATAATAACATTTATGGTAATTAGTTTTAAATCGTGCCTAGCAACAAAACTATTCACAGATGGAAATGCCTGGAACTAAACTAATTTAACAGGATAAAATGTGTATTGTACATTATATGTACAAATAACTGTGTACGCATTTTAAGTTCAGAAACATTTTGAGTCCCCCCCTCCCTTGCCTCACAGTCATTTGGTCCACTGCTTGGTTTTCTCCCTGTACATTAACAGTATGCAGAAGTCAGGTGGGACTGCGTCACTAAGTAGGCTGTTTTATTCACTTTAAACATCAGATGAAGACTGGCTAGTTAGTTAGCTTGCTTGCTAGGAGGCTCAGTTCTCAGTTCAGCATCATCTGTCTTAGAGAAAAGAATCATCCGATGTTTAAAGTGAATGAAATAGCCTTTCCAGCCTACTTAATGGAGTTCCACAACTACGCATATCCTCTACAAGTACTTTTCTGGCTGTGTTACATGGGCCCCTTCAATAATTGCTCTTAAGAAAGTTACAGTACAGTACAGTTTAAAGAGATTAGAGCGCTTGGAGCTTTTAACTATAGAAAGCCTGTGAACATAATGTGATCAAAACTGTACTCAGAAACAACAAACAATCGCTTAAAAATGCATGTACATTGACGAACACACATTTGGATCCACAGACCTGTGGTAGGGATGAGTAGTTTGCAGGGTAGGGCCAGTGGTGTGATAGCATGTTGGTAGACCAGGGCAGAAAGACAGCCTGTCAAACAGACACACCAAACAGTCAGAAACGCTTACATATATACAACTTGTTTCCACATATGCAGTAGTACTCCCCAAGACCTGTAATCAGACTTTCATAGTACAATTGACGCATTTCCCCTTTAATAAATTCATCATGACTAACAAAAACGGACACTTCTGGTTACACTCCTAACCCTAACCCTAACCCACTCCTGTCAGCAGGAACATCACTTCCCATAATTCCTCTTTTTAGGTCGGATGGATTTGGTTAAATGTTAGATTTGCAACAGATTTGCATGGAAAAACAAACTACTGTAAATGTAGAAAAAAAACATCTTGGGTATGGCAGCCATCTCTCTCAGTACATGCGCACGTACGCATGCACGCACGCACGTATGCATGCGCGCGCACACACACACAGCCTTGCACAGTGTAATTAGTAAGGAGAACATGAGTTAGATCACTACCTTAACTACTATAATTAAAGTAGGATTACATGTTTAAAAAACTTGGAAAGGGGTGCAGCTCTGTGACAGACACAGAAAGAAACAATAGTGTTTTGGCTTGTCTTCCAAACACCTTTCACTAAGCTGCCAGTTCACATGTGAGTATTCCAGGGCGGAGAGAGGGCAGCAGAATGCTTCCACTAACCAAAGTAAGGCTCGTTGGGACAGCCCTTCAGCTTCACTCCTTTGGGGCTGCTCTCAATCAGGAAGTGCCTCACCAGCTCGTTGGTGATGTCACCTGCAACAAAAGAGAGGGAGTCTATGTAACACACAGCTGATGAACATGGAGACATCACCTCATATCTCTGGTATTCAGATATTACATCTGTCTCCACCCTGACCGAAGAGCACTACAGGGAGGAAGAAGAGCTACACAAAGCACTGGAGTAAATACTTGGTGCATTAGTGACTCGTTGATGTGAAGCAGCATCCTGCCCCCTACCTTTCTTGTTCTGATGCACTGAGGGTGGAGGAGAGGCCACCTTCATAGCCAGGCCGTAAGCCCCCCTGAACGAGTGACTGTCCCGGATAACAAAGGCTCCAGGCTCCCTCTCTCTCAGCAGGCCGATGGCTGTAATACAGTGGACATTCAGTTTTTTCAGACTGTCCGAACATTAGTTGTGAGGGTAGTGATACTTTAGGCCCCATGGGGTGTCGTAGAGACAATCAACTCTTTGATTTTAAGCCATGCAAGTGGCGAGTTTCCAGTGGTGGAACGTAACTAATTTACTCATTTACTTACTTTAAGTACTTTGACTTTAATTTACAAAGTACTTTGACTTTACTTGAGTCTTTTCTTTTCATGCCACTTTCTACTTCTACTCCGCTACATTTCAGAGAGAAATATTGTATTTTTTACTCCACTACATTCATCTGACAGCTTTAGTTACTAGTTACTTTACAAGTTAAGATTTTTGCACACAAAACACATGTAGTTTATAAAATCTGATGTTTTATTATGAATTAAAACTAGCCAACAATATGACGGCCTACAAGTCCAGCTGAAATGATTCGACCATTAAACACACAACTGTTTGGATCGTTTCCAGTTTCTAAAATGGGAGGATTTTTCTGCATTGGGTACTTTTACTTTTATACTTTAAGTACATTTTTCTGATGATACATACTTTTACTATTACTTTAAGTTACATTTTCAATGCAGGATTTTTACTTGTGACACGTGTTAGTACTTTTACTTAAGTAAAGGATCTGAATACTTCATTCCACCGCTGCTAGTTTCAGGATCAAATTGGAGGGATCATTAAAGGATCATGGTGAACAAAAGAAGAAGGTAACCAAACGTTAAAAGAACAACCAAGAGCAAAGGAGCAAGTCAAGTCCTGGCCCTTTGTTTCGAACATTGCTGTCAGGCTGTATTTCATTAAAAACTACAGCTTTTAACAAGACACTTTGTTTTAGACACGCCATTGTTCAAGGAGAACAGCTTTGGATCAATTACTTCAGTATTTAGTTCAATGCCTCCGCCTGTCCACATGTGATAGTTTAAGGAAGGAAGATGGATGAGATGAGCAACACATGCAGATGTTACCTAATTCTCTACATATGCTGTGGCTTTTCTTCTGGGAGTGCATGGCACTAAGTATAAACTCTTGTGTGTGTGTGTGTGTGTGTGTGATGTCATTGCAGTTGAGCATGTGCTTGTATTTACCGTGCTATAATCCAATACCGGCCATGAGCAAATGCAGATGGGGCAGCCAATAGCCACTGACCTCACAATTAAACACACACGTACAGTACAGAGATGTCCAGGTGTGTTTTTTGTTTGTTTTAAATCTTCATGCATATTCATTATTGTGTATTATGGAAAGTGATTATGTTCGGGCTTGACTGCGTGAAAGTTAATGCCGTGACTTCAAATTTAACAAAAGCATTAAAGTTCAATAATTTCAACCAAATGTCAAATGCTTCATAGGACTACTCCAGCAGAAACAATGGTGACCTATTTCCACGTTGAAAATAGGTAGAACAGGGGTGTCAAACATATGGCCCAAGGGCCAGAACCGGCCCGCCAAAGGGTCCAATCTGGCCCACTGGATGACTTTGTAAAGTGGGAAATTTGAAGTCAATTGCAAATTTCAATATTCCCATTTGTCCACCGGCGCTTGCACTGTCCCAAAAAGAGACGCAGGTTACGCTGTTATAGATCCCACATGCTTACTGTACATGCATGCTACACACTGTAAAGCAGATAGGCTACTGTTCATGCAGGAGCCGTCGGTGGAAAATAGACACAGTGTCGGGTTTTCCCCTTAAAAGTTGACAAGTTCCTATTTTTTACACAGAGGTAGCCTAAATTGGAACCCAGTGTTCTTGGTATATTCACAGCATCTTTCAGTGCTCAGACAGGGAATATAATGTTCCACGCCACTATCAGACTCACTTTCTTTTCCAGTTGAAAACTGAGACATCTTGTTAGAATTGCATTTATTTTTCTTAAGATATCTCAGGCTGTTCATCATCTGTTTTGTAAATAGATTGTTCATTATGTACTTTTTCCTCCTTTACACTAACAGAAAGGGACAAATTTAGGGTTGTTATTAATCGGTTATGATGCAATGGTTTTACTGGTCTGGCCCACTGGAGATCTAATTGGGTCGTAGGTGGCCCATCAACTCAAATAAGTTTGACACCACTGACCTAGAACATCCAACCAACATTTCAAACCGTTTCTGCAGCATAATTCACTACTCCACTGTCCATTACTGTGCTTTGCATGTGGCAAACTATCATATGTTTGCCAAAATATTGCTAAATACACATCTTCCTTTTATACTACTTGCTAGCAAGGTTAGCTGTTTACCTCTCACTGGCAAACATACTGTAGTTGCATGCTGCAAAGCTTTCAGCTCCACCTTAGAAGCGTAAAGAGACTGAGTCTTTGATATTCAAAACATAGGTTTCAGGTGGAATATTCCTTAATATAACTGTCTAAACATTTTGGCACACTGGCACACACTGAACCGCCGATTCCCCAACAGGTACCTGGCACCACAAAGTAGAAATGAAAGGGCACGAAATGTTACAATAAGTGTCATAATAAAGGTCATTTAAGAGACAAGTCTTTCGGTATCTTACCTTGCTCCCTGGAAATGTCTGGCTTGTACCAGAACTTGGACGTGTCTTGGACAAACTTGACATTCAGCCTGCTCTCAGGACTTCCGTCTGCAACAAAAAACAAAAGAATGTCACAGAAAGGGAGAGAAACAGAGAAGGACTCCTTTTCATGTCACTCCAGATGATGGCCTTACCGGGCATATTGAACCTTGAGAAGTCAGAGAGGGTGTGGAAGTAGCTGGGCGTGCTTGCTCCGCTCATCGGGGACATTATCTTCCCGTTCAGTGTGCCATAGGACAGTGCTCCGTTTGGTCTATCGCCGCTCGACATGCGCCTCTTCTCTGGAAGCTGGGGCTGGAAACCGGGGGCGGGGCTGCCCTGTCGGAAGCCTACACCCATCCCCGTCAACCCCCCTTCCTGGTAGCCTGCAGGCGAGATGGGGAAGGAGGGAGTGGGTGGTCCCTGGTAGCCCGAGGAGCTGCTCTGTCGCGACAGGTTGCCGTGTCTCTCATCTGGGGTGGTGTAACCGCTGTGCATTGGGTGACGGTCCAGACTGGGGCTTCTCTGGGACACCTGTGATACAGAGGTGGAAAGAAACAAATTACAATTACTCGCGTTACTGTAACTGTAATAGGGCTGGGACGATATGCTTTTGTCCCGATTCGATTCTTTCACAATACATAGGTTTTTCATTTACTGCGATTCTAGACGTACCACGGTTCGAGTATTGCGATTTTCTTTTTCTTCTTTAACAAAAACAGAAGATGAATAATGCACTTCTAGAGACAATATATCATGACAAATTTCTTTCTTTCAGATTGTTTTCTAAGAAGAATGCACAAAACATGAAACAAACATGATGTAGTTGCTGTCAGCTGTACCGTATGAACAGAAAATATTTAGGGGAGTCATTGGTTAAAAAAATAAAAAGAATATTGATTCTGGGAAAGAAAAGAAAAAAAATCGATTATAAAAACTTTCGCAAAGACAATCACGATACATATGATTTTCGATGCTCCACCTACTTCTACTTTTTAGTATTAGTAGTTTTTAAAATCTGTACTTTTACTTTTTCTCAAGTACGTTTTGTTTAAAGTATTGTACTTCGCCACATTTTAAATCACATCCATTACTAAGTAAAAAATGAAAAAAAATGGAGTCCCGGAAACTACTGCAGGGAATGATGGGTCGTTTGTGTTCCCTAACACTAAAATCACAAGAAGGATGGAGACGGACCAGTCCGACACCAGTGGTGCCGACCAAGCTAAAAGCCAAACCGGTTAAATTCTGCTGGAGTTGAACTCTAAGGAAAAATGACACAACGTACCTCCCTAAATGTTTGAAATGTCTTTTGTCGACGTGTTCCTTTACTGTTAAAAAGGCCACTAAGTAACTTTTACTCTGAGTACATTTTAAATGAGCTATTTTTTACTTGCAATTTTACTTGTACTTAAGTGAGAGTTTATCAAAGTAATAGTACTTTACAGGGTTTCCCCCAGAGAAGTTGTTTAGACTGATGGCAGCTTTAATATAGAGCCAAATAGTTTCTGTCATTACAGAATCATGGACGGAATCGTGAAATTGAGAATTTAAAGAAGCTGTAAAACAGATTTCATAGGGCTCTACATTAAGTCAGTGCTGAAAGCTAACTGGAGATTTGAAAATATGACTACGTCTAAGTTTCCAACTGAGCCGCCCCACTGTAGTTTTAAAAAAAATCTTAAAAATACATTAAAAAAATAATTCCCAGTGGCTTAGGCCTGGTGGGGGGCAACCTAATACAAATGCAATACACTGGGGTAAACCCTGGTAGAATATTTTTGTACTCTTTCCACCTCTACCTGCGATACAGATGGGTGACGGCCCAGGACCGGACTTCCTTGGTGGGTGATAGATGGCTGTCGGCTGAGCACGGGGCTGCTCTGCATGGGCTGGCCCAGGGACTGCTGTCTGCTGAGGACCGGGCTGCTCTGAGCGCCCTGAGATAGGCGGCGACCAAGGATTGGACTGCCACTGAGACCCACCATACCCACATCAAAGCCGTTGGCCGGCGCCGTGTGATGGCCAATGATAGAACCATCCTGATTGGCACACGTGCGCTGCTGGACGACAGGGTTGTAGGGGGATCCGAGGATGTTGGTCCGGTGCTGTTCATGGGGACTTCCGCGGCTGAGCGTTGTCTGGGAGGGTTCGGAGGTGGGTGGGCTGGGATCTGAGGCCACATGGCCCCCCAGCAGGGTGTTGGGGCCAAGGTAGGATAGTGTAGGGGTATTAGCGCCAAGGTAGGAAGAGGTGGGGGAGCTGGAATCAAGGTAGGAAGAGGTGGGGGTATTCAGGGCTTGGTATGAGGGGGTGGGAGTGGGATAGGCACTCTCTGTAGCCTGGGAGCGGAAGCCTGAATCAGACGTGGGTTGGGACGGAGTGCTAACGCTGCTCTCTGCTACGGGGCGATCACTGGAAGAGAATTGGAAACGTTTATGAAGTTTTTTACACACATAAAACTGTTTATTTGGATGCTAGACTTTGCAGATTAAAAAGCATTACATTTTATTTATTTTTACCTACAGTATGGACGTAAACAATCTGAATATCTGAGTAGAAAGTGAAAATAGTAATTACAAAAATGAGCAATTGACAGGGTAGGCCCTATGTCCTTGCAAAGAAGGAGCCACCCATGGCTCCAAACTACAAGTCTTTATTTTCAAACGCATCACTGGAGCTTCTGCGCACAAATGTGGCCGGGCTACACCATTTAGTAAACATAGCCATGCTGAGAAATACAGAGAGAGTTTTGTGGAGCTGAAAGGCTTAATTAGCTTTGTATCGTCTCGTTTGGCAATGGCTTGAATGTAACGAACATTATGTAAATTACATTAATGTAAAATAGTTGTGCACTATAGCTTTAACAAATTGACTGATTTTCCAGTTAAAGATCTGGCTTAGGACCAAAGTAAAAGAGCATTGTTTATTTTTCTCACCCCTGTGAGATCTGGATGGGGCTGCTGCTGGACAAAGGTGGGTTCAGTGTGTGGGAGGAGGGACTTGGACTTCTCTGCTGGCCTGTAGTCTCTCCCGGTGGGCTAAGGCTCCGAATCGACGTGGGCTGCTCTCCGCCTGCCGATGCCGACATCGCCACGGACTCTACATAGCTTCTTGGTGCTGCATGAGAGAGAGAAATAAAGGTTTCTCTGTGAGCCACACATTTTTATTTCTGCCTTCCTGTCTGTATTTGTTATTCCCTTTAGCTTTGTAGCATTGTAGTTGTGTGACAGAGATAGTAAGAAAACTGTGAAAACAGAGTGGCACAAGATGGATAGGCCTGAAATAGTGTATACTGCCATGAGAGTGGTTTGGCTTTTCCAGACAAGAAATTAAAACAGAAATGGTTTGACCACACATGATATGTAGGTGGACTACAACCAAGCCATAGGTAGAGACAAATGGAGTGGAGGAGATTAAAACGTTGAATGTCGATGATGATCTGTGGCGTTATAGCAGCAATCTTACCTTCCTCACCCTCACTGCTCTCATCATCTGTGGAGCATCATTGGAGATAATCCAGAGAAACAGAATCATGTAAAGGAACAGAGGTACAGCAAGGGAGCTTTTTTTCTGTGCCATACTCATTCAATTTGGTGTGTGTGTGTGTGTGTGTGTGTGTGTGTGTGTGTGTGTGTGTATGTGTGTGTGTGTTTGTGTGTTTGTGTGTGTGTGTATGACAGGGAATGCTAACAGAACTCAATACTACTAAAGATTCTCCATAACTAAAGATGGTTGCCAAATGGTATGAAACGGTACAAACTTCCTGTCTCCTAACCTAAATGGGCGTGACCTCATTTTAAGTGTAGTGAACGTCATGTGGATGGATAAAAAGTTATATTTGCATAGAGTATTTACATTTTATTTTTCTAATATTAGATATTTACACATTTAAAAGGCATATTTAGCATTAAAAAAAGTTGTTTGGTATGAAGTTTGTGAACGTTAGTTGTGTTGCCAGATCTGGCGAGAGTTTGGTCCTGAGACAGGTCTCAAACAAAGGTTATTTTCTCAGGATTTGTTCATCTGAAAAAAGCCAATTTTAGTGTCAGAATGTTCGGGAGATATGTGGATTGTAAAAACATGGGTCCAATATTTACTTTGGTGACGATGGGGCGAAAGAATCGGTCATAATCTGTGTTCACGTTCACTTCTCCCATTGACATCAATAGACTCAGGACCTGCCACTAGTCTCCTAAAGAGGCGCGGCAGTGGAGAAACCCACGTAACGCAGATACAGGAAATGACTAATGACTAATAATACTAGCCATCAGTTGCACACACAAAGAGAGTGTATTTTGAGAGAGGTTAACGGTTGCCAAGCTTGTTGGGTTGGTACACTAGCTGCTCAAACCATTATATACATTTCATTACATTTTTGTTTCTCAGCTTATCATACTTAAAAAAATAAAGCCATTCTTTTATAGAAAAAATGCGGATGTAAACAAACACTTTTAGCAGCATTATAAAAGAATAACTTGGATTTAGTTAGTGTCAATAATGAAGTGAGCGTTCCAACCAACCTGAGCCTGTTTGATGGAGCACGATGTCTGCTGGGTTGTGGGGCTTCAGACCCAGGGCTGACAGTGGAGTCTTGGCAAGACCAGGGGGGGACCGACCTGAAGAGGAGGGGACACTTATCACCACGCAGCATCATACATCACTGACATCTTGACAGCTGCTACCTGTTGACACAGTCTAACAATCATTTATCTTTTTGCTTTGTTTTTAGAAAAATGTATACATCAGAAAATTATGCCAAAACAACCAACAAATCATTATCAGTATTTCCATAAGGCCTGCTGTATATTCTTATACAGGGGTCTTCAACGTTTTTTTAGGTCAAGGACCCCTTAGCTGAAAGGGAGACAGAGCAGGGACCCCCTACTACATATAGTATTTTAATTGTATAAAATTGAGTTGCAACTTAAACTGGGCCAACAATAACGTGTAGGGCACCCTAAAGCCTTTACACATACATGTTTATGGTGCATACAATACTAAGATTTAAAATAAAAATTGTTGGCATATTTATATATTCATACATCATGTTTTAATGTTAAAATATGGCACAGTGAATCCTTAGGCTTAACTGTATCTGTAGAAGGCTACCTTAACTATAGGCCAGTAAGCCTATCATCAATGATGTGTAGAAAAAGATGTATCTTTACAAATGATATGTTGGATTTGTGTACATTTTCAGAGATTTTCATTATTTTTATTTGAAACCATCAAAACAATAATGTTGTAATGATGTAAGGACCGCCTAGAGGTCCCGGACCCCTTGTTGAAGATCTCTGTTCTTATATATAATACACAGGTAAACAGCTGTCAAGACAATATGGCATCAACACAGCTTAACACACAGGAGCAGCATGTTCAGAGGGGTGCGCTCATGCTCTGATAGAGGGGCCAAACATGCATGGGACTGATCACCGGGTGACACACTGGCAGTGACACCCCCTCACTCTGCCAACAGCAGAATAAGGTGTGTGTCAAACACAAGCAGAGCTGGGTCAAACTGAACAAAGGGGACTTGGTTCCCCAGGAACTCGTCATGTTACAGGAGAATGTAGTTTGTTATCCTAAGTTGTTGATCTTTTACATTTGTGAGTAGGGATGTAACGATACACTCAACTCACGATTCGATACAATTCACGATTTTAAGTTTAAGATACAATTCTCTTGGGCGCCTGGGTAGCTCACCTGGTAGCGCGCGCACCCATATATATAGAGGTTCACTCCTCGACGCAGCGGCCGCAGGTTCGACTCCAACCTGCGGCCCTTTGCTGCATGTCATTCCCCCTTTCATGTCTTCATCTGTCCTAAAATGCCCAAAAAGTAATCTTAAAAAAAAATGAATACGATTCTGTTTTTTTAACAGAATGAGCTGCAGACAAATGACTGAGATGTGTCCTCCTATCAAAAGTGCAACTGAAATTGTATTTTATCTTAACCCTCCTGTTGTCCTCAGGGTCAAATTTGACCCATTTTCATAATATTTCTATATCAGAAATGTGGGTTTCTTTCAACCAAATTGTCAAAAATGTGGATGGTTCCCTACAGCGCTCTTCACAAATAAATAATCAGTTCACTACTTTCATTTAATTTAGGTGTTTCATTCAATTGTATAGCGTTTAAAAAAAAGAGAACGTTGAGGAGAGTGACAAAAGTGTCAAAAAACATAAAAAATGGAATACATGTTAAAAAGTCCAAAAGTGACAAAAACATCGGGCATAAGCAAAAAGAAAAGTTGACATTTTTAATTTTGACCCAGAAAAACTGAAAGTTGCATGGTGGATGTGAAGACAACACAAGGATTAAATAACAAAAATTAAATAGAAAAATATTTAAAAAAAGAAATAATTATTCATTTTTAAAACAAATCAGATCAAAATAACTAAAGTAACTAAAATAAATAAACTAAGAAGACGTAGTGACGTCTGAAGTCAAACAAATGAAATCAAAAGTAGGTTAACGCCTGTTGTAATCTTAACACATTTATAGATTTTTAACCGATTCACAATGCATCGTTGCATCCCTATTTGCGAGTTTTATAGACTCTCAGTTTGTTTTAGTTGTACATTAGCAATGCTAACATCCCTACATTATATTCCTTAGAATCACATGTTGCCACTGAGTAATTACCGTCCATGTAAGAGCATGCACTTTGACACAGTCTCTGCTACGTTAACACCAGAGGGAAAGATGAAGGAGTAGAGTGTGTCGTCACAAGACACTACTGTCATTACTAGAATCATCCTAACTGTGAATGTGTTTTCATTCAAGGTGACTCTTTCCACTTCACAAATCTGTCTTGCACCATTAGTCTTCCTTTAACATTGCCAACCACTCCTTTATTCCCCTCCAGCGTAAACACCAATAATCATGTGGTGGTATGGGGGGTGCAGGCAGGGTGCTGGTTGTGGTGAAACAAGGCAGCAACAGGAACCCATACACAAGATGACAACAGCAACACAGAGAGCAGCAGCTGCTGGGAGAGTGGAAGCATGTATCTGTGCTGTTCATGGATGTGTCCATGGCTACGTCTGCACTAGTACGTTCTTATTTTTAAGCAGCGGTTTGAGACAAAAACGATCTCCGTCCACACAAGAGTTGTAGCTCCAGTAGCAGAGCTAATCTCGGTCCATATTAACACAACTCATATCGCATGACCATTGCTGGTTGTTTACTGCTGAATATGTCTGATGTGTATGGGTGTGTACATTGTGTTGCCGGTGCTGCTCTCGTGTGGCTCCCATGCCAAAGCAGTGCAGAACTGTGATAAGTGAAGGACAAAGCACACTCGGGCAGAGGGAAGGGACAGGGATTTGGGGATTGGGGATCCATTTGGCTGACGTTGTGGGACAGTGGAACTCCGGTAGAGAGACGTGCATCCTCTACTTACCAAAGAATCCAAATACATTTTTTGTACTTGTAACCTAGATGCCTCACATTTAATTGTGGGTGGTGTGTGTCGGACAGGCTAAGTGAACAGTTGGGAATGTGATTTTAGGGACACACTAAGTAAAGTAAAGTAAGTAAAGTAAGTCCGGTGTCACATGCACTAAATAATTAGCTAACCATGAGAATCTGGTTTTGAGGTTTATTAAAAATCCAAACAATGAAGGGCCTCACATATTTTCTCACAAATGCATATCCATTGCAACAATGTGATCTTAATTTCAGTTCAAGATTATGTGTTTATCTCAGAAAAGGTAACCACTCAGCGTCACTGCATACGCAATGTTCCCCCTATGAGGGGAGGGAGGGATGTTTATGCCACAGAGCGAGTGTTAAAAATATGGTGTGAGTTTTTATGACTAACTTTTATGGGTGTGCCCCGGGGGAGATAGGCAAGAGGACTGGATGAAGTCATTGGTTGAGCTGGCCAATGACGCGTTACCTAATACACAACTCTTGTTTTAGCGTGGGGTGTATGCGAGACTGAGAGAGGGGGTTGGGAGAGGGCAGGATGTGGAGATGGGTGTGTGTGTGTGTATGTCAATCTTTATCTTTTCTATTTTCTGGACTTTATTATCTTAAACATGTATTTCCTGTAAGATAAATGTATTTCTTCTTTGAAACAGTTATACTGAAAAGAAACCGGCTGGATAGAAAAGTGAGATGAACATTACACCTGATCAAGCAGCAGGCCACACTTGAATTTTGGACATCTACACCAAACTGACTTGACTTTTTTCTGTCTCTCTTCCCCTTTTTTCTTAGTCTGCGTCTAACTGAATGATGACTGCAGACATTCTTGTGAGAAAAGAAGGAATCAGTCTTTACGAGATGTGGCCGCTCAGGCATTTTGATGAGCCAACATGAGGCCAGAACGCCAGAACGTCCCACTCGTACATTGGAAATGCAGCCCATTTACAATCTGAATGAAAACGAGATGAGGCAATAGTCGGGATATTTTTTTTCACTGCTCGGAATATGTGGTACCAAATGAAGTAGATAAAGAAAGAAATGAATGTAAGTCAAGATAAAGTAACTTATTTAACTTAATAGTCTGAAAACATGATGGAACATTTTACACCTCAAGACTTTTCCTACGGTAAGTTCAGTATCTCAAGTTAATCTACATTTCTGTTTTAAAAAAAAAAGAGAAAAAGACAGTCATAAATTGATGAATGCTACATAACCTTATTATTAAATTAAGCCATTTTAGAGTAAATGTAAGTACACAAATCTCAAGATTAATTTCACAATAAGGATGATACCATAGAGACAGAGCACATTTAAGTCCGGTTCCCACCGGAGGGGAAAACAACTCTCCGCTCTCCATTGACTTGTATTGCGTGATGGTGCCTACTTGTCAATTTCCTCTGCTAGCAAACAACAGAAAAATAAATGGAAGCTGCTGTGTAATAGGAGAGTAAATAACCCATAACTTAAGTTTTCATAAGCTGCCGAACCAAAAAAACCTAGCTTTTAGGACTATAAAACTGGATACAGATGTAAGGAATCAGCAGGAAGAATGGGAAGACTGTGGTATCCTGACACTAAGCTAACGTTATGTCTAAATAACCGAATGTCAGCTTTAGGCTAACTATCTGTAAGTTAAGCTAAAGCATTTTGATACATGGATGATAAATCAGAAAGCTATGTAGCATTGTGTTTGCAAGTGCCTTAGCTTGCTAACACATAGCTAACTTTAGCTTACTAAGAGCTAACTTGTCCTCTGTGCTGGACATAGATGGCTAAAATAATCCTTTGAAATGCTTAAATCTGATGTTTTTAGCTAGCTACATGTACAGGCACTTTGTCAGCGTTTTGGCTAACCTATCGTATACTGTGGTTCCGATTGTTTTCCCCTCCGGTAGGCGTGGCTATTAGAGTATGGCGCGATGTGCTCTGTCTCTATTGTCAATTAAAAACTTCAGTTAAGATTTTATATAAATCGTGTTCTCATTTTGAATATCTACAGTAACTAGGTCTGAGCTCCACAGTGCCGTCTGTCAGCCGGAGGGGGGACTTACACAGGTTGAAGTAAGGGGTTTGCGGCGAGATGGGGAAGGCAGGGGTTTGGGGAAACACCTCACCACCAACTACGGTTGTAGGACTGATGGGGCCACCGTCCATCTCCTCGAAGGCCTCACGGTAGCTGTGCATGTGTCTCTGAGGAGCAGGAGAAAAAAACATGTCAATGTACAAAGAAAAAAAAAAAGCGGGAAAACGTGTTCCAAAATGTACGCTCTTTACCTCCTTAGGCCGTCCTCCGGGGTTCATTGCTATGGCGTTGACAAACTCTGGAGAAACACAGCGGACAGGAGACCGAAGTGGGACGTCAGGAGAGGGATCGCCCTCAGGACCGTTCTGGTAATGGCCGTCGCTGGCGATGCGATGGCGGGGCAGAGTTGCTGGCTCGTCCAAAGACACGGCACGGGCCTGGACACCTGAGATGACACGCGAGGGAGTGTTACAATTCAGCGAGGGGTGGGTCACTGCTGCTCCACTACACTGCTTTCCTCCAGCAATGCCATCACTGTCATCAGAGGTTAATGGTCGTCAGCCACTGTGAACGCTCACTGCACAGGCCAGACAGAAGGCTGTGGCTCTTCAAACTTTTTAATTCAACATGCACACACACAAAGTGAATGAAGTTAGCTGCTGCTGATCAAACTGAAGCCCATTAAGTCACAAGAATTAAACAAAGAATTGATCTAATTCATTAATAAACCCACTCCATGATATCCCTAACAAAACACACAAACTACTGTAAGTGTTCAAAGTTTAGGGAAATTCTTGACCTTGAAAATATGTTACATAAAGTGACTAGCAACAGCTCAAATTACGCAACTATTTTTTGGAATGCAAGCAGGAAAATGGTCTTTTACACAAATGTTTTTTTGATACACTGGTGCAAGCTGTATGTTTGTTATCTAATGTGTCAATGTGGCCAGATCTGGCTGAACCTCAAAGCAGCCTGTGAGCTCATTTCGGTTAATCTGGTTTGAACTGAGAGAGAGAGAGAGAAAGAGAGAGAGAGAGAAAGCTACCAGCATAAAACAAACAGGATTTGGATTAAGAGTTTTATGCTTAATAGGCGATGCCATTGACTGGCGGGTGAAGGTAGCAAAGCATGAAAAGCTGGCCAAAGCTGCACGGCCAATGTGAAAGCCGATCACTGGCTGCCCTGTGCTTTGGAACAGGATGAAGGTTAATGGGAGAATGAGGAAAGTACAATAGGTTTAAGAAACAAGTGGGAAAATTGGGGATACTAAATCCTGTAGTGTTGTTTGTGCTGAGGCAGATTACCCTGTGGGGTTTCCAACTGTTACTTTCTTGGTGTTCCAAATTCTGTCACTGAAACAGTCGGATGAATAATATGTTTGATAAATCTGGAGTTTCTTTCTTAGAGCTCCTCTTTCACACCTATGTGAGCAAATGGCTTAGCCAAGGGGGGAATGATCTCACAGAGAAACTGAAAACAAACAAGCTGATAGTGACCTTAAACATGTGACTGACAAGTGTGTCAGTTTGATTGATTTGACTTCTCCACATATGAGAGAAAGACACACAACCCTACGAGCCTGACCGTTATGGAAACGTGACAATATTAATATCCCCTTCACATCGCTTCACTTTGAAGCGAGGGTGCAAAAACCTGGCCAACTATCTGAGGAGGAAATGAAGTGATAGCAGCTGTGAAAATCCAAACAGTTAAATAGTTAGGAATGAAGTTAGCTGCCATTGCCAACAAAGTATAAAATCGGAATTGTTATAAAGGAGTTTCTCTACGTTTCCTTACCTCAACATTACCTTCCATGTGTTTTGCATACCATTATCGGAGTATGGTTAATAAATCAATGTACTTAGTATATATGTGCATGTAATATTTTTACATATTAGAAAGAAATCAATGATAAATAAGTGCAATAGCATTCTTTTGGGATGCTTGATTTATCTCCAGCTTAAATAGCTTGGTGTTGGCAGTGTGTTGGTTCAAAAATCTTGAAACTGGCAGCTTTGAAAAGCATGTACCGGTAGTCAACACCCCCAAACAGAAACACACCCACCATCGCGCAGAGCCTAGAAACTGAGAGCCAGATGTACCCACGATGCACTGCTCATCAACCGAGTACTGTCAAACACTGCCCTGTTGCCCTAGCGACGGCTAATGGTTTCCAGGTGGGAAGGCTGGAGATTCTTGAGGACTGACATTTCTCAGCTATTTCAAATCCACTCATCATGTGGACGAGCATGTGGCTGATTCCAAAAACATAAATTTGATAAGTTGTTTTTTTTTTCTTTTAAAAAGGGAGGGAAACTAAGGAAGAGGTCATCTAAGGTAAGAATGAGGAGATTGCATTCTTGGGAAGGTCACTTCAGATCAATAAGAGAACTGTATAGTTTCTTAATAATCTGGTGTGTGAATACTACTTAGAAACGAAAAAACCAACTCTAAAATCCAAGATCTTCTCCGTAACATTTAACTTTGACCTTGTGTTGCATCACTAAAAAACGATATTGCTGTCTGCTGTAAAGAAGCCAGACTGGCCCTTTGACACCCTAGGGCCCTAAACAGAACAATCCTGTCTACGTTGTGGTCGCTGTGTCCCAGCAGACACATACAGCTTTCGTTATGTTTCCAAGTGGGAGTCTGGTCTCTCTCCTAGATTTGGTGTCCTTTGTCTGTCTTTGTAAATCTTCAAAATAGTGTGAGTGAAAAAAAGCAGCTTTGAATGAAGCCAGTGTATCCAGGCCTCAGTATTGTTCCCAGAGTTTGGCAAAATGGATCTTGTGACATGCACTCTCCTGGCAAGGGACAGAGCCTCCTTTGTGCCTCCCCTGTCTCGTTCTTGTGAAACTTTAACATTATCCAATTGGGTCTTTTTTTTCTACGCCACAGTTGAGGTAATTCCCTAACCTTGAGGTTGAAATTTGCAACTCAGAACAAACAGGAATGAAGGGTGAGTAATGTATGCAGAGAGGAATCAGTGGTTACATTGATGATCATGATGATGACAGAGAAAAAACTGTGTTATGTATGAAAGGGAGGAAGTGAAACAAAAAACACAATGCATATCTGCAGACGGAGCATTCAATTATTAACCAAGAAATGAGAAAGGATTAAATGCAAAGCAAAGCCCACTGCACTCAAAGGCAAAGTAGATACAGACTTGAACTTGGAGTACTTGAAGGAACACTTGAAAACACTTGAAAAAAAGGACCTTTCCCTTTTTTTTTTTAAAGTGTTCCTTCAGACAGGATGGGAGAACCAACCCGAGAGGGAGTGAGAACGGCGGTGCTCAGACTGAGAAGAGGTCATGCTGGGGATGACACTTTGGACACGAGCCGAGTATTCTGGGTAAACAGATGGATGATGAGAGAAAGAAGAATGATGATGACAAAACTTAAAAAGGAAAAAGAAAACAAGCAATATGAGGTCCCGCCTAGGAAAAGAACAAGAAGGTAACACACAGATAGTTTCCATGTAGTATAAAAACATGCTCAGTCCTGTTGCCAGTTTGGAAAACATACACGCTCAACTATGACTCCCACATTAAAAACCATAAGTGAGACAGTTTTGTCTTTACGGTCTCCAAACAAGCATTTAGTATTGTGTAATGTGGACAATTGCTCTACATTTAAATGGCAGTAAAATGAAGTGAGCCGTATTGTTGATTCTAGAAAACCTCTTGCTGGCGTTTGTTATCTGAGGGCTCAGCTATCACACACTGCTTTATGTTGACTTTCTTGCTGCTCTGCAGGATGTCTGGTGTGCTTATCTCGGGGCAGTCAACCTGCTGGACTGGAGAGAACACTTCCTGTTTGAGCCTGAGTGATGGGGACTGATGAGGTGACATTCAGGAAATGAGATCAGGACAGAGCAGTGTTTTTCCGAGAGACACTGTGTGTACAGTGCAGGGCCAGGGCCATCAAAATCTCTCTTCAGTACATGTTCTGTCCTGCATTTTCTGCCACAAAAACAGTGAATACACACAACTGGTACAATGAATAATACCTGGTAAAATGAGCAATATGCTATTCAGAATTTAGCAATGACCATTAAACAAAAGCATACCATTGTTGTGTCTACTGGATAAAATGGATTGGTTGTGGAACAACAACTCTTTGAAATAAAGGAGCCACACAGACCCTAGAAAGGGATTGCATGAACTGTATGTAAAATGAGCTTTCATGACATAACTATGACAAGACAGGCTGTATTTATCCATCTCGTCATGCTATGGAAAACTAAATAATGTGGTTTTCTTCTTCTGCAAGTGAAGGTAGTCAGGTAGTCACATCTTTGACCTCAGCAGTCTGTCAAATAGTTCCTAACGCAAACTTTATGAATGAAATCAAAACATGTTTTAACTTGTTTTCCAGCAGAAGGTTGTATCTAGTATTATTAAAGGGTTGCCATGGTCAAAACCAAATATACAATCCAATATTCCCACAGACTGTGCCAATCCACTCTTACATTTCGTCTTTGTTGGATGTACTGTAGGTCAAGGCCAATGCCCTCGCCTAAAAGGCTGGGGCAGTGAACAGTGCAGTGTCTGTGGAAATATTGGATTTCTTTTTTTTTTTTAAGATCATTTTTTGGGCATTTTAGGCCTTTAATGACAGGACAGCTGAAGACATGGAAGTGGAGAGGGGGGGATGACATGCAGCAAAGGGCTGAGGCCTGAGTCGAACCCAGGCCCGCTGCGTCGAGGAGTAAACGTCTGTATATGGGTGCCCGCTCTACCAACTGAGCTATCCAGGCGCCCGAAATATTGGATTTTAAGGTTGGTTTTACCCCAGGAAAACATTTTATCATACGGGGCAGACTATATAAATCTATGAGATCACGTAAATATGTATAAAGATGCAACCTGTTGCTGGATAAAAACGAATTATTTCTTTAAATTGAAGGTGCTGAGGTCGTAAATGGATCAAGATGAAATAACTTAATGTGAGATCTTACCAGCCACTCTTTGGGCCACCAGACCTTCAACGTTGAACACTTCATCTTGCTCACTTTCTCTTGGCTGTGGTGATGCTGATGCAGCACTGGGGCTTCTCTGGGGCTCAAAAACCTCTGCAGACTGGGACAATGTGCTTGGTGGGTAGCTGTTGATGGGCTTGAGCTGGAAGTGACCAGCTATAGTGGAGGAGGCTTGTGATGAAGGACCCGTTCCAGCCCTTTCAGATGTGTAACTCAGAGATCCCTGCACAGGCGCAGACTCTGGTGTATTAGGCTTCCCAGGTGACATCTGAGCCGGTGACGAGTGGCTGGCCAAGCTGGACATGGGGCCACCAAAGTGGGCGTGAATGGCGGCATCAGCCTGGGCGGAGGGCCTGGGTTGGCTCTGGGAGAAGGACGGCTGGGTGGTCACCACAACATTGTTTTCCCGCAGTGGAGCACTTTGGGACTTTGGCACCAGCGGACGGCCTGGTTCCAGGTCCAACATGAGGAGATTAAGGGTTTCAATAGATTGCTCAATTTCTTGCTGGGAGGCACTGTGGCGATGAGGGAACTGTGGGAGGCTGTGGTGGGTAGGCATCACTGCTACAGAAGGAGGTGGACTGAAAGTAAAGCCTTCCGTTACTGGCTCATCCGTTACGCCAAACTGCTGCCACACGAGACCCCGCTGGACGGCATCCCTGCTACTGGTGGTGCGGGTGGGAGCTTGTGGCATAGAATTTGGCTCTGCACCAAATGAATGAGAGTGGTACAAATTGCCATTCTGCGTGGCAATGTAATCACCCGAGGATGGGGCTGAATCACTTTGGGTCAAAGTGACAGGTTTGTTGGATATGCCAACCTGTGGCTGGATGGCTTCCAGAGGCTTTTCTGGGACACTGCGCTCCAGATACGGCACATGCTCCTGGCCATTTACATGTGACCCAGGCTGGTAGTAAAGATCAGCCGGTGTAGCCCGACCATCTGTGGAGGAAAATGTCCCTAGACTGTCAACACTGTTGCCCTCTTGACTGGTAGGCAGCTCATCATCTAAAATGTCCGTCTCACGGTCAATGCTGTTGTGCCCATTGACATGGACCTGGGCAGGGACCAGGTGAAGCATGCCTCCAACAGCAGAGGTGGGGGTGGACAGGTAGCCCTGTCGATGCATGGGCCCCTCCAAGCCACTCAGCAGCTGCTCCAGCTCCTGTTTCTCTTGGGGACTAATTGGTTGTTGTGCAGTTGGGGCGTGGTGATGGACTGAGGGTAGCTCCTCGCCTACAGGAAGGTGTGCCTGGCTCACTGTAGAAGCCTGAGTGGCTGCTGCCGCTTCATCAGTTCGGTCAGTTTTGATGGAGGCAGTAGAGTTTCCTGAGTCGCTGCTCACTGATAATGCATGGTCAACCGCAGGAAGGGCATGTTCAACAGCAGTGGGTGGGAGGCCATTCACTGTGACCGTTCCTTCAACAGACTCCTTTTTGCGAACTTTGGCGTAGAGGCTGCCGTCCAGGGGGCCTTCGGTATGGATGACTTCTAAAACAAACAAGAATGACACAGGCTCTATTAGAATTAGATTAAGCCAAAGACGACAATCAACAACCATTCAGCTTTCCACTAGGGCTGTCCCCTCTTAGTCGATTAGTTGACTAATCGGTCATTTTGGTCTTAGTCAACTAAGACTTTTTTTTAGACAAGAAGTGATTTTTATTCTTTTTTTTTAAATAATAAATGACTTATTTCCAAGAAACTTATGGGCATATATCTGGTAAACAAAAACTTAAAAAACAATGTATTGCATTTTGCATGATTGTTTGTTGAGAAACTAAGTTTTACAAATCTATGGATTAAATCAACTAATCGATTAGTCGACAAAATCATTAGTCGATTATGAATTTCTTTAACCGAGGACAGCCCTACTTTCCAGAACCCTTTCATTTTCAATCACTCAAGTATCTTTAGAGCCAAAATACTTTGGCTATTTCAGAAATAAATGTGTATTCTCTAGGCACACAGGATTCATCGAGACACTGGAGTCAGGAACTATCATAGAGAGAAGCAGGGGTATCAGGAGATTGTGCGGGTGTGGCCAAAACAGCTGCAGTTAAATTAAATCCTGGCTCATGTCCACCTATTCTACCAGCTTCAGGAAATGAGTAGGGTCTGTGGCATGCACTGTGGAAAAAACGATGAAATCACAGAAGCCTGCACTTTCTCAAGCCATTTGGATTAATCTGTGCCACCTGAGGGATACGGGCATAACAGAAGAGGAATCAGTTGTTGATGTTATTGTTGATCCCCTGAACTGTGAACAGGACAAGCTGGTTTAGAAAACGGATGGATGAATGGACATCACAGACTTTAAATTGACTGATGTGATTTGATCTGATTGCTCACTCATAAGATGATAATGCTGCAATGCAGATGGTGTTCACTGAACACAAATGCACATGCTCGCACGCTGTACATACACTCATGCACACACCGCCACACCAAAGTCCAGTAAAGAGGAAGTAGGGTGCCCCAATCAGAAAAATGTAGTCATCACTGGAAAATCAGCCTCACTGAGAAAGGAAGGCCTCAAGGCTTTTCCTGGCTTCCGAAACTCAAAGCAAAACAAAATCTCGACATACTGAGAGTCACACTAAAGAGGTTGAAACACAAACACACACACACACACACACACACACACACATACATACACACACACACAAGCGTGTACTTTCTTCCGCCAAGTTATTGTGCAGGCGTCAGATAATTCCTCTTCTACTGACCATGAAAAGTTCCCAAGAACTAACTCATGATGAGGCTTGTCCTGATAACCCAATCCGATTCTACAGCTGGGATAGGAGCTGCACAAAGAAGCTGTCTGTGTCTCTGGAACTTATAGATAGCTCCATCTCAGCTTTAGTGAATACGGGGCTCTGTAATGGAGCTTGGTAGGCGTACACAAACTGGGTACTGCAAGGTCTCCTTGGCTGGGCCGGGGCAACTTGCCAAGGGAATGGCGCACTGGGACGACCGCACTGTCAGGCTGCTGATGGAAACAAATCTGGTGGCTCTTGGTCACAGACAAACACAGTGTATGTTTTTCTGCTGCTAACGCAGTGAGTTTGTTTTGATTGGTACATTGGCGGACCACATGCGGGAAAAAGAGCTTGTTAGCTTCTATATAATGACCTGCATGCCATTTGGACAGTGTATCTTCAGTGTCAGTACCTGTGATCTAGTCAGCTCAGTATAGTTGTCATCATTAGGGATGTAATGATGCATCGTGAATCGCTTAAAAATCAATATAAATGTGTAAAGATTACAACTGGTTGAGATAAAAAAAATAAATAAAAATGTAAACGGCCTAGGGCGTAATCTACTTTTGATTTCACCTGTTTGACTTCTGAAGTCACTACGTCGTCTCAGTTTATTTATTTGAAGATATATTTTTTCTATTTAGTTATTTTAATGTGGGAATTGTTTTTAAAAATCTAACTTTTTGTTAAATTTTTGTTATTTAAGATTAAATAAAAATTTCCACTGCACATCTGTTGTTTTGCACAGTTTATTAAACATTTTCTGCAGCTCATTCTGTTAAAAACATTGTGAGAAAATCGTATCGTGAACTAAAAATCCTGAATCGTACATCCTTAGTCAGCATTACCATACTCAATACAGACCATAGCCCAAAAAACAGACCAATTATCATGCAAACTTTCAGATTTCTGGTAGCTGTCAATGTCAATTCTCCACTAAGGTCAATTCCATCTCCCCTGAAAAGTTATCTGCCAAGACAGGAGGCTCCAAATCAAGTCATCATAACACATTTATATAGCCCATGAAACTGCTAGTATCAAGTTTGGGGCTGTGGATGCATTCCCGTCCATATGAGCACATAAACACACACACACACTTTTAATGCACCAGCCATGCCGGTAAACATAGACATAAGTCGTGAAAGAAGAGCTCCCCTCACTTTCTCCATTTCAGCACCTTTATAGTAACCTGCCCCTGGAGCCAAATGGGACTCGTGCAATTAGGATGATCAGTCACACAGTTTAGCTGACTTTACACTGGGAATGCCTGAATTACAACACTTCAAACAAGTCACCGTAAAGTAAGTCAAAGCCTTGCCAAAAAAAAAAATAAGCAGAACCCCCTCTACAGGAGGAGGCTCCCCTACCTGTGTGAGCAGTGGACAACCGTACAGTCCCAATCTAAACTGAAAAAAATCCCTGCAGAGTATCCCCCCGGTGTGGGACATGAGGGATTACAGCAGGAGTTGAAGGAGTGGGTTTTGGCTACCGTTCCTTCTCCTCCTCCCTCTCCCTCAATAGCTGTGTGTCCGGATCAGGAGAGCTACTGCTGCTGCTGCTGGCTGCTCAGTGGCTCGCGCTAGTCTAAAGGCTGCCCCTGCTGTGTGTGTGTGTGTGTGTGTGTGTGTGTGTGTGTGTGCGCGCATGTGGGAGGTCTGTCACAAAAGCCTTTTAGACGGTAGATGTGGGATGTGGGAGGTGAGGGGTGGGGGGAGGAGGGGTAAGGGAGCATTGAAATAGACAGTGGTGGAAGAAGTATTCAAATGAGACAGTCCTGCATTGAAAATGTTACTTAAGTAAAAGTATGTAAGTATCATCAGGAAAATGTACTTAAAGTATTGAAAGTGAAAGCACTCAATGCAGCAAAATCCTCACATTTTAGAATCTAGAAACGAAAAAAAGCTTAAAAAGCGTCAAAAACAAATTCAGTGTATGATCGGCTATTCATTTCAGCTGGACTTGTAGGCCGTTATATTGTTGGCTAGTTTAATTTATATAAAAAATTGTATTTTATAAACTACATGTGTTTTATGTGCAAAAATCTAAAATGTAGTGCAGTAAAAAGTACAATATCTCTCTCTGAAATGTAGCGGAGTAGAAGTATAAAGTGTCATGAAATGAAAAGACTCAAGTAAAGTACAAGTACCTCAAATTTGTACTTGAGTAAATGTACTTTGTTACATTCCACCACTGGAAATAGAGTATATAGTTTGATAGAATGACATCAGTCCCTTTGGTTAGGCCCTCTCTCACACACTTCTAGTTTGTTACTCGCCCACATTGTGCAAAGAAAGGTTGTGTCTTATTCAGTGTATAAGACTTGTTTCAGAAAAATATCATTCTGAAAAACATAATAGGGCATATACCGACATTTGTAGAAATAAGCCCTTTCCATGCACGCATATACAGAGGTGCCCCTCCTTTAGCCCGCTGGTGTCAAAAACACTCATGTAATGGAAAGAGTTACTTTGTCCAACAACATTGGTCCAACATTTAACGAGCTCTCTCCAAGCTAGGAAGCAGGGAGAAAACTCCACCCTGCTGCAGGCAGATGGAGAAAACAGAAAAGCTTAGGGTAAAAAATAGAAAAAGATGAATACATTGAGTGGCTGCTGAACTGATGTATAGTTAGAGGGTCTCGTTGTCTTTCTGGAAAAGCCTAAAAATGATGCAGTCAAATAAAGATGATTTGCAGCCGTTGTTCACTTGGACGGAAGGATGGTTTACAAATGCAACATACTGTAACATACGCACATTCCCCACAGTTTGAAAGCCCTTCAGTCTTCTGTTCATATCACCTAGCAATCTGTACACATTAGCATGCAGGACAGTCCCTTTACTATCACACACCACAATCCAGAACAATTCCACACAGTACGTCACTGGCTGATAACAATACACGTGATGTTGGCCTCAGTGGTGGGATGTAACTAAGTACATCTACTCAAGTACTGTACTTAAGTACAAATTTGAGCTCAAACTCTATACTCTATTTCCAGTGGTGGGATTTAACTAAGTACATTTACTCAAGTACAATGTTGAGGTACTTGTACTTTACTTGAGTCTTTTCTTTTCATGCCACTTTCTACTTCGTTACATTTCAGACAGAAATATTGTACTTTTTACTCAACAACATTCATCTGACAGCTTTAGTTACTTTAGATTGTTTCACACAAAACACATGTAGTTTATAAAATACGATGTTTTATTATAAATGAAACTAGCCAACAATATGACGGCCTACAAGTCCAGCTGAAATGATTGGACCATTAAACACACAACAGTTTGGATCGTTTCCAGTTTCTAAAATGGGAGGATTTTTCTACATTGAGTTCTTTTACTTTTAATACTTTAAGTACATTTTCCTGATGATACATACTTTTACTTAAGTAACATGTTCAATGCAGGACTTTGACTTATAACAGAGTATTTTTTTTCAGTGTGGCATTAGTACTTTTACTTAAGTAAAGGATCTGAATACTTCTTCCACAAAACTCACTTTTCTATTTACACGCTTGTATCAAGTAGATTTAATGGAAGTCGCATGATTCTGGATTACTGTGAAACGGTTTTCCCTCATTTGACTCACAGATTTTCCCACTAACTCTTCTTTTCTCTCTTTCAGCTCTTTCCTCTCTCTTTCTACCCCCACAACCTTCCCCTGGCCTCTCACTCTATTCTCTCAATGATGATGATGATGATGATGGTAACAACTGCAATGAGGCCAGCTGTGATCCTATGGTCCCACTCTCACATCAAATAAAAAGCCCAATTTTAGCCCTCTTTATCTGGCTCATGTCTTCACTTTAGAGACAACGTGACGTGATGAGCGAATTACAGGATCCCCATTTGTACTACAGGAAATCCAACCCGTCACTTTTTATGCCAAGCAGACTATTTATGTTGAGACTGCTTCTCTGTCTGCTGCTGTTTTCATTTGGTTCGAAATGAACACACCACGTAAGCCTCTGCAAATAACCTTTGACGGTGTTCCTTCCCGTGATAAGAAAGGGCATGTGAGATATCTTACAGTGTGTGTGTGTGTGTGTGTGTGTGTATCCACGTTGGTGTGTTTTTACATACTGTGATCACAAGCACATTAGTCAGAGGAGAATGTCTGCGACTCAGACCCCATCGCCCTGACTAATTATACAACAGCAGGAGAGAGCGAACCATGTCTGACCAGTGTGGAATGACCAATTGGTTGCACTGCTGCATTAGAAATGCTTAGGTTTATCACTAAATGCTTTAGTTAGCAGCAGCGAGTTAAAACAAAACAAGTACAACATGATCCTAAAATGCAGTATGAGGCGTTCAAACTGTAACGTTAATGTGTCCATGTTAGGACACCGTTCGCAGCTATTGGCCTAGATAAAAAATGTATGAATATATATATATATACATTTTTTATCTACCTTTATTTGTACAGGATATCTCATTGAGACTCAGGGTCTCATTCTCAAGAGAGACCGTACACAACATCAGTTACAGACTAGTCTCGCTTTGCCAGACCTTCCTCCAAAGCGCGTGTCTGGCTACTCCACACAGCATTCGGGGATGGGAGGAAAACGTGCTCTGGTTTAATGGTATTTCTGTGAACCAAACAGAATCGTCATGGGCAGCGCTACGCTCCACACAGAGCTGCTGCAAAGTCGTGTGAGAGAAAACTCAGATTGGACAGATAGTCTAGCTAGCTGTCTGGATTTACCCTGCAGAGATCTGAGGAGCAGTTAACCATAGTCATCAGAAATCCACCAAATTTTAAATTCCAACACAAAGAAAGCGGAAGGAAATGGAAAATACACACATCCGTTGGAATTACCTGCGGCACCGGAGCAATCCCGGATATGTAACGTCAAGGATACAGACAAGTTACACACAGACAAACAGATTACAATAGTATATGCAAGATTTACCAAATAGTATATACAATATTTCAACGAAATTGCCAAGTAGACTTAAAACACAAAAATACTAAAAACAATATCAAGATTCCAAAGATATCCGGACACCTCTGGACTGATGCCAGCAATCAGCCCCAAAGTACAAATAGAAGTCATGTATACACATTTAAGAACCTACGTGTGAATATTCATATATGCACCGACGCTCAGGTAGCGGTATACTGTAACTGTACATTCAAAGTGGAAATTAAGGAGCTTTTACTGCATCATTTGGAGTTGTTGAAGCATGTGATTTCATTGAGAAAAAACAGAAGTACGGTCCCGGATGTGTTGACAGCATCAATGGTAATTTGGGCGACTTGTTAATCTGGTTATTAACTCCGGTAAAAGCAGCAGTCAGTCAGTCAGATATTTATTTCATTTGTAAAGAAGAACATAACATGGATTTTCTGCATTTCTGTTTAG
Source organism: Sander vitreus (assembly GCF_031162955.1). Classification (NCBI taxonomy): domain Eukaryota; kingdom Metazoa; phylum Chordata; class Actinopteri; order Perciformes; family Percidae; genus Sander; species Sander vitreus. The sequence continues at coordinate 4,684,200 of NC_135865.1, read as the reverse complement.
CTGGAAACGGATATGATGTAGTCGCCGTCAGCGGTACCGTATAAACAGAACATATTTAAGTGAATCATTGGTAAAAATAAATAAATAAAAGATTTCAATTCTGGGGAAAAGAATCGATTTTAAAAATCGTTAAACCCCACACAAAACCCGTACAAATATTTCAGACGCATAACATCGCAGATCCAAACTGAACTCTACAAAATAATAAGTATTGGATAATAAGTGTTGGAGGTGGAAGGTGCTGCCAGATATTTTGAGGTTCTGCAGGCCAGATGGTGCAACTGTGTGACCTCGATATTTAAACTTTCACCTCTGACCCCTGTGGCAATAGATCCCCCTTTACAGCGGAAATAGCATGTTTCCCGTCTAACTTACATGGACAGACATGCCATTTGCTACTCTGTGCTTGGGTGTGAGAGTGTGTGGGCATTCCAAAACAGTTGTGAGAGTGTGACATTAATGAAAAGCAATGATGAAACATTTTCTGAGAACGTCCCCTCAGGCTTCCACTGCTGCGAGCGCTAATAGCCACAAGAATAAAACTCTCTCAAGTGTATGTACATTTAAGAATTCCCGCCCGCGAGAATAAAGAGCTTCAGTAACTGTACATGATAGTCGAACAGTATTTAAGTATAGCCTGGTACAATATTTGGTAAAAGTATAACTATTGATTTGGCAAGAAAGCATGCCTGTACTGTGTGAGAGAATACTGTGGCTTGTTAATGATCTACACAAGAGGCTATTACGTCGTCTGAGCTGGGCTAATTTGACTTGTGAAGATCAGAGAAGACCGATGACTTAAAAGAGTCAACAGAAACCGAGTTTATATCAACGACGTTCCACTTCCGGGATTGTTCAGGTGCCAGATGTCCCTCTTTTCGGCCGGATGTCCCTCACCTTCCTCTTTCTTTGTGTTGGCGTTCTAAACTCTGGTGGATTTCTGAGGACTATGGTTAACTGCTCCTCAGATCTCTGCAGGGTAAATCCAGACAGCTAGCTAGACTATCTGTCCAATCTGAGTTTTCTGTTGCACGACTAAAACAACCTTTGAACGTACACGTTCCACCAAAACAAGTTCCTTCCTGAGGCTATTTTGTAGAGGCGCCGTGGCTGGTGCTTAGCACCGCCCAAGACGATTGGGATTGGTTTAAAGAAATGGCAATAAACCAGAGCACGTTTTTCTCCCTACCCAGAATGCTGTGTGGACTAGCCAGATCCTCCTCCGCAGCGCTGTGGAGGAGGGTCTAGCAATGTGAGACTATCAGAGACCTGATAAAATAAAGCAACGCAACCATTGTCTCGTAAGTTACTTACGGATTGTGAGACAATGTATTTATTTTAATACAAAATCATAATCAGTCAAATTATGCTAAATGCTAATGATGCCAATTAGGGCTGTGAAATTAATGGAATTTTGATCGCGATTTCTTCTCCTAATGATCACAAAAAAATCTTAATCAAGAATGTTTTGCAAATAAACTCTTATTTCGTCTTGTGTTGTGGATGACACGTGTACTTTCACCCCTCCCAAAGGCTAAACTCAGTCAGCCAACATTTGAATATATTTCTTACATTATTTATTTTAAGGGGAATTCAAAAAGTTCAACTGGGAAAAGTATCAAGGGACATTTCACAGCTCAACGTGTTTTTCCTATTGATTTCACTGTTTTTTTAATTCCAATAAATGCATCATCTTTCCAATCTGTGTTACATATTTGTGATTTTAATATTGACCAAAAATAATTGTGATTATGATCCACAATGGAGCAGCCCTAGTGCCAATGCAAGGACTCCTAAGTTGAATTTGGATGTGTATTGTCAGTACATTAGTGGAGAAGCACACCAGGATATACAGTACATTTAAATACAGTTCATTTATTATTCAATAGCCCCGAAAGGTTTAGTCAAATGTAAGTACAGGAACTCCTTCTAATGAACACTTACCCTGCAGCTCATTAAATATACATCAAAGATTACTGTGAATCAATGTGTGAGTGCAAGCTCACTAGGATTGGGAAAACATAAGCCAAGGTAATGGGAGTCTGGTTTGGAACCGGGGAAGGATAGTGATTGATATTGATATGGATGTTCTGTTCACCTTTAAAATAGACTTGCATTGCCGGACCAATCACAATCATCTTGGGTGGTGCTAAGCCCCGGACACAATGACAGTGCCTCTGCAAAATAGCCTCGGGAAGGAACTTGTTTGGTTATGTACGTTCAAAGGTTGTTTTAGTCGTGCAACAGAAAACTCAGATTGGACAGATAGTCTAGCTAGCTGTCTGGATTCACCCTGCAGAGATCTGAGGAGCAGTTAACCATAGTCCTCACAAATCCACCAGAGTTTAAAATGCCAGCACAAAGGAAGTGGAAGGTGACGGACATCCGACTGAAAATGAGGGCCATCCGGCGGAATGTCCGGCAGCACCTGAACTATCCCGGAAGTGGAACTTTGTCGATATAGACTACTACTACTACTACTACTACTACTACAGGTAGCAGTATTTGTATTACATGAATATGCTTCAAAGTTGAACACAAAGACAATTTCTAAAATGGTATCTCCCATATTCAGGTGTGCCTCGGTATTTAAAAGTGCTGTGCAACATAAACTGTAACAGCAGTGTTACTTTGGAAAGTTACCCTATTTAATGATACACTAAAATGTAATAGTAATGTAACTTATTGCATTTAATTACTTTTATTTATTACATTTAACAACATTGTTTGCAAATGTTTAAACCTGGCAGCATTAACCTTAGTACTCAACACTGACTACTGTCAAACTCCTTTTAAAATCACACGAATTAGGAATATAATCATTTAATTTTGAAGAACAGCCACCACAGTGGCTGTTCTTCAAAATCACATCACATCACATCACCACATCACACACCAATCACATCAAACTTAACGGCTGTGATTGGAAAAGGCAATAGAAGACATTGTGCATATTCCGATGTAATCCCCAATGTAATCATAAACATTTTCATAAGTAACTGTAATTTAAACACAATTTGTTCCCCCAGTAAACTGTAATGGATTACAGTTACCTTTATTTTGTAATTAAATGAACTAGTACCTCCCCAACACTGCCTGCCAGCAGTAACCTGTAGCCAGTATTGGTCAGAGGTCGGGGCTATATTTAGTACAAATACTACTGAAAACAAATGCATGGGCTAGACATAACCAACACCCACACATTCCATGTGCTATATATCAGCCTGACAGATAATCCATGCAGAGCATTATGTTTCACTCTGGATGGGGTTGTCTCAGGAAAAGCCATCAGTGGTCGTTAGCAGCACGGCGGCGTAGGGAAAATCTTGAGGGCCAAATGAGGAGAGAGTCTGATGAGCTGGCTGGAGCTATCTCGCCACAGGGGTGAGGAGAAGCATCGATGGTAACTCTCGCTAGCTACTGTCTGAGGAGACTACAGACACAGAGACACTACATTTTGCCTGAAGCCTTGGTACTTTCTGCAGATCCTCCTTTAAAAGTCAGATCTCGTGCTAATCAGCGTGGTGGTAAATCATTCAGACATAAACCTTGTCTTGCTCTTCACCAGATACTTCCTGGTTTTAGAGCTGCATGAACATGATTCTTTACACTGGGTTCAACTGTCAAGAATCTTTGGAAAACGTTCAGTTGATGAAAACTCTGTGATTATTGGGATGTAGAATTTTCCAGTGTCCCAAATGACAGAAAGAGAACGAGGAATAACAGGGCATTAGAGTAAAAAACAAAAAGCTCTTAATTGTCCCAATCTAAGAGGTATTTCTCTGGCCTCTGGTGGTGTTTTTATAGTTTTTTTGTAGCATTTAACTATAGTTAAACAGTATTGGTCAACAATTTTCCAAACCTGTTGAAAGTATTTCTTGACCGCCTTGGCCAGTTTGAAAAACAAAAGTTTTTTAATAGCTCACAAGAAAGTACAAGCCAGCCCAAATTCTCTTTTTTTTCTCATTTCCCAGTCCTTCAAGAAAAATACAGAGTTTTTTTGTGATTGTTGCGGGCTAAAATCCTTGATTATGCAGCACGTTTTCTTAAAAAATACGATGGAATATGCGGTATATTTATGTAATTTTATGTGATGAAATTGCGGGAACTTGCAAAAACTGCTGTTTCATCGTGGCTTCATCGGGGGGTCTGCAGCTTTTTGATGATGTTCACGTCGCGTAATTACGTCACTTCATAACGTTCCCATGGCAACAGGGGAAAATGGCTGCTCTTGTGTGAAGTAAACACAACATTTATCAACTTTCTGATAAGACATATGTGACTTTTTTTTTTTTTGATTATGAAATCATGCAAGCCCCGCATATTGTGCGCAGAAATCGGCAATTTATGCGGCGAAAGTGCGGCATATTTGAAAAAATGTGGCCCCCGCATAAATATAAGGACTTTGGCTGATTATGCCTTGAATTATGCGATCGCATAATCGCGTTTTTCTGGATGGAGTGAAAATTCCCTCTAATTTTCTCCCCAATCCGGATTAGCCAGTTCCCTTGTATTTAAATTCATCAATCTGCCGTCTCAGTCCCTCTGTTGGCCTGGACATTGTGTCACCAGCAACTTCTTTGCACCTGCCAGCGAAGACAGAAAAGATGACTCAACTGCAATGGACACTGACACCAGTGCCCTGTACCTGGCTCACAGTAACCTTTTATTGTCTGAATTTAATTGTAAGGACAGCTAAACTTAACTGTCGTGACTGTTCTTCCAGTGACTGGCCAGCGGTCAGCATAATTTTGTAGGATAGCATATGAATAGTTGTGCATATGTTTTGGTAAGATATCATACAAACCTGTTCATGAGAATGCGTTGGGAATGCAATGGTGAGAACACATGGATAAACCAGAAGTACAGCTATCTGGGGCTGAAAGAATCCTAAACCAACTGATGAAGGTGCACATTTGAGAAAACCGGACTTGGTCAGCATGTGTTTCTTGCTGTTAACTGGCAGGATAATGGCTAGTATAACACTGCTTTTTCAAGCAATGCAGAAAACAGTGTTATGACAAAGACCAGGAAAGGCCGGTGCATGAATAGAACTCTCTATAAAAAGAAAGATAATAACAAGGGAGGGGAGGCCAATGTTCCCAATGGAGCCAAAATGAAAGTGTTTGAGTTCATGCTGAAAACTTAGTCCCTTTCTCCTTGTAAAGATCATCTCCCGTGTCCATCCACCCCTTGGCTCAGGAGGGGTCTATTCAGTACGCTGAGTGACCCATGCAGAACGATGCACTGGGCCTATAACAAACCCGTAACAAGACAGCGGTGCCTGATAAAGAAAGTTCAACTCTTGGTCTTTGTCTCCCTACTGTCGTTTCTCATCCTTTGCCTTTTCTTGATTCCTAGTGTCTACTTAAGCGTGATTTATTTATTTCTGCGTTAAATCACAAACCCTACGCCATAGCCTGACGGGCACCTCTCGAAAAATTTAACTACACGTCGCGGCGACGCACGTCGCTCGGCTGTGGCTTGGTAGAGTTGCATTTCATTGCATTGCAGTTCTCATGTCCGGGTTCTACTTCTCCATAAACAACATGAAATCAAGGAGAGGGTTAACTTTTCCTGCTACAGAATTCCCACCATGGTCAGAAAACACAGGGGAGACACTTTGTTTCTCCCACTATGAGTCTAGAGTTGCGACTCACTCCAAAGATAATCACCGTCACTCTCTCACTCGCTCTACCACACACTCCCCACATACCCACACGCACGCCGACCCTGCTCTTCTCTTAAAGAGATCGACGCACACACCAACGCACAAGTATGAACTTTTGGCCACTTAAGTAGGCTACGGCGAAAGCTCTGCACGGATCCTCCACAGAACCATAAATCACGCTTTAGGCTTATTGGTACCAGTTGCAGGCCTATGCAAGGCCATTTTACACCAAGCAAGCACAGTGAGGAAGGTGTGTACCAATGTTTGACTGTCAGCTGAAAACAGTGGCAGTCTGCTGTCTACTTGAGGTGACTGCAAAACAGCAGTTAAGCTAGAAATGTTGGGCTTACAAATTGAATCATGTCAAAATGGCAAGACGTTTAAATGTCTACATCATCCACAAGAAAAGTTGAACCGTCGTATAAGATAAAGTGACTTCTAAGGACCTCCTTCAGCGCAAAGACATCAACATTGGATAGAAGATCTTGTAAGAAGCGCTTGTGGAAAGTGATGAAGATTAATTATGTCCTGGCTCTGCTATGGCATTTCAGTCAGATCAGCTGTGTAAAGATGGCTGGAGAAAAAGAAAGAGTGAGAGAGAACAGTCTGGCCAACAGCTGGAGGAAAGCTGTATCGGTGAGGAGAGAACAGACCACTCATTTACTCCCTCACATTATGGACGGCAGATAAGTCTCTCACCCAGGATTAGCCAAGATCTGCAAAGATCTTTACAATACTCACGCTATAGTACAAAAATACGAGTACACCATCATTTTTCCAGGGTGAAATTAAGCTTTTAAAGATTTATGTATTACAAAAGTATCTATCTGAGAAGTTACTAAGAAACCCCTGTCCCCCGGCAGCCAGGGTCCAAACAGGGACACTCCACAACAAAAGGTACTTGTTCTTTCTTTGTGTCCAATGCATTCTTTTCATGAAGGCCTTTATTTTTCTGTCTTGGCGATTATGCAATCAGTTGAGCAAAGTTTTGAGTCAAAGCAGCCTAATCCGCTCAAAGCCTCAGACTAGACTGAGGGATTGATAGCACGGAAGCTTGTTGCCAACACAAAATAAGACCAGACGTTTCACCTCTGCATCTTCTTGGAGAAACGCCACGGCCAATAACATGTATGTATTTCGATGAGATCCCATTCTCATGGAGCAAGTTGGCTTTTAGCATCAGGGGGTGCTGCGAAGTGTCAGATGTGAGAAAGTTCTGGCCAGCAGATATCATGAGATGGGGACATCTGCTGTTCCAAAGCCTGATGTTCACACTCAAATCAATTCACACAGACATGTACGAGTTGATCTCATTTTCATTAAATCATGACCCAAGTCATCTGGAACAGTATGGCTACCATAACAACATCTGCAGAATGGATTCATGCTATCCTCGCTTATCCTGCTGAAGGACCTGTGAGCAAGATGCTGACTTCAGATCAAGTGCGCTACTCTGCAGCTGAACCAGACGTCCTTCCATCAAAAACACTTTCCCTACCAGATCAATTAAAGTGTCTCATTATTATTAGCATTTGAGTAGGGCTGCAACTAACGATTATTTTGACTGTTGATTAACGTGTTGATTATTTTCTCGATTAATCGATTAGTTGTTTGGTCTATAAAATGTCAGAAAATGGTAAAAGAAATATCAATCAGTGTCTTCCAAAGCCTAAGATGACGTCCTCAAATGTCTTGTTTTGTCAAAGATATTCAGTTTACTGTCACAGAGGAGAGAAGAAACTAGAACATATTCACATTTAATAAGCTGGAATCAGATAATTCTTACTTTTTTCATTAAAAAAATTACTCAAATCGATGAATCAGTTGTGAAAATAGTTGGCGATTAATTTAGTAGTTGACAACTAATCGATTGATCGATTAATCTTTGCGGCTCCACATTTGAGCACGATTCTACGGAGATCAGAAAAGACAAGAGGGTTTGAGTTCAGGAACTTCAAATGAATATTGGCTAAAGGGGCAATGTGAAGTCAAATACGTATTGAACACTAATCATTCAGCCCTGGCAACAGTGATGTGTCAACAGTGCATTCATTTGGAATTCGTAACGGCTATATTTCACTGTTGTCTGTGGTAATTGACGCCTCACCTGGCTCTTGGACTACAGTGCTCCCGGGCCAATCTCAGTCATCCGTTGGACCAAAACATCATCAGCAGTGATGTCATCCTGTTGCATCAACTTCTATCTCCACCAAGGTTATGTATCCCCCCCCCCTCCCGCCCTGCCCCCACCAACCCTGTCTGTATCTCAGCAGGCAACACAAATAAAGACTTAAATTTGCCTTGACTCATTTGGGCCCTGCTCTCTTGCTAGAGGAATGTAACAACAAGTAGTCTGTGCCCAAAAGAGCAGACATGGCCGACTCATCTCTTCTGCTGGATAGGTTAAGGCTCTGGGGACAGGAACACTGAACCTTTGACTAATGTGTATGGGATCGAAGAGGAAGCATTAACCTCCTGCAGAGAAAGTGCCAAACAACACACACACACACACACACACACACACACACCTGGGCTGCCTTGTCTCGACAAAGGGAAATGCTTATTGGACCTTGGATAAACAGTAACTTATAATAAGCTCACATAGAGACATCAATGAGACTTGATTTTTGTCTACAGTGCCTGAAAACTTCACTTCACAGAGCTCAAAACACTTTATGAACAGTTTTATGATAATACAGGTTAATTACAATGTGGGTCTTATTTTTTTTTATATTGCATCATTTGCTGAGATCTGGGAACACTGCTACAATGTTGACCCCTGGTGAACCAGGAAGTCAGTCTGCAAACTAAATGTGTGTTTAATATATGTACAGTTTGCATTTGTTGCATTTCATTCATATTAGTTTGGTTAACCTGGGGGGGTCTGTATGATCATCTTGTGTTTCTTGCCCCTTCACTTGTCGCCACATTCCCAGATCCCAGCAATACACCTGGCAAGTAGAATGCTATTATTCCTGATAGGAATGATGGTTGTAACTACACAAATAGAGCCATTTTGTGAATTTGAAATACCTTTTAAGCCACTAAAAAAAATAAAAATAGAGAGCCATATGTGCCTGCATTGTGCAACTTTCTATCATTATTGATTAAAAGCATTTGTACAACTTCAAAAGATAACTTTTCAAGTTAGCGCAGTTGAAACAGTAAAAAAGGTTAACATATAATACACAATGTGGCCAAGTGTTAGGATAATAGACAACCTATGTTTCCACATAAAGAGTAAATTAAGTTTCTGATTCCTGACAAATCTCCACCTCTACAGTACTGAGAATTCTATACTCACATGTTGTGAAAGACGTCAGCTGCTGAATTTGTGACAACCTTTTCTCTCCGGGGTTAGAAAGAGCAGAGGACAAACTGGACCCAGGCTCACGGCTGAACTCTTCAACAACTATCAAAGCTTGAAAAAAAAAAAAAGGCGTCGGCTGCCTCACGCTGGAGGGACATCGAAGAAATGCTGGACCCACATTCACCCATATAACCCTTAGAAAGTGTCTTGTCTGTGCAGAGCCGCAGCATGCACAAAGCCACTCTGACATTCTCTGTCACTCCTCCTGAGAATGTGTGCACAAAACAGCTTCACAGTGTGCCTTTAACTCCTGCGACTCCTCAGAGGAGAGAGAGATTCTGGGGAGAGACTAGACCTTCCAGAGAGAGGTAAAGTAGTATTAAATGCCAGTTTACGACTGCTTAATATTTAACACAGCCAGAGTTTTGACCAAATGACGAAACAGTTCAGAACCAGAGGGGAAATAAGATGTAAAAATGCCAAAACACTGACTGTAGAAGTGCTATTTTTGTTGTGGTGTTCCAACAGCCAAATCCTCAAAAATCCTCCCAAGTTTACTGCTACTGTATAGCCTTGTATATATATATATATATATATATATATATATATATATACACAGTGGTGCTCATAAGTTTATGAACCCATGCTAAAGTTGACTAAAAAGAGGAATAAAAAAATAATCTTTTGGAAATTGATCTTAAAGGACAATTCCGGCGCAAATTGAACCTAGAGGTTAATAACATATATGTACATACTCGAACGCTCTCTGGGACATGTTTTCCTGCTAATCGAATGTGTCTCTAGCTTGAAACAAGCTACCGCAAACCGGGGGTTAGCTGCTAATGCTAGCTTTCGGGGCACTGGATAAATCACTATTTCTGCACCACTAACAAGGCTCCAAATATCACCACACTTAAACGGTAGCATAATGAGGGTCCCTACATGTAAACCGAAGCATTGAGAACTTTCTAAGTATACAGACAGTTTATTACAAAGATAGATTATAAAGACAGTAGCGTTAATGTTTACATGCGGCCGCCATCTTGGATAACAGTCATGAGCAGTCGAATCACGAACGCTGTGTTTGAGCTATGTTACTGGTTACTGGTTGCACGTCGTTCGTCGTTCGACTGGTCATGACTGTTATCCAAGATGGCGGCCGCATGTAAACATTAACGCTACTGATATCTACATAAGACTGACGTGACACTGTCATGAACGTGTCATAGACATTATAAACAAGTCATGGTTAGGGTTAGAGTTAGGTTTAGGGTTCACGTGTTCATGACAGTGTCATGTCACTCTTATGTAGATACCTTCAAATAAAGTGTTACCTAATGTTTCTTAATAGAACTGAAACACTCAAAACTATTGCTGAAAAAATCTCATCATCACTGAAAAATTTGTAATTAAATATTGGAAAAATTATTGCAAACGTATCTCTCTATTTCTCTTTCTCGGTCTTGTGAAATTGATATCGATACATATTTATTGTCCCATGAGGGAGATTTGTTTTCACAGTCTGTTTCATGAACATAACATAACAAAAAGACAGTTTTATAGACACATAGAAACAACCACGTTAACAACGACGACACCGGATCTATACAAAGTCAGCGATCTATACAAAATCTGTCTCTCTTAACTCTCCATAACGTTTCTATATCTGGCTTACTGTTTGTTTTTCTGTCATCTCTCTCCCGTCTCAACCCAATATTCCAGAAATGCTGTGGCTTGGCCAGCTGAGTCAATCACTGGGACTAAATGGTAAACAAAAAACAAGAGGGTCCGTAATTCCCCAAGAGACTATCAACATCCACTGACAAAATATGCTCCACTCTTCACTGTCACAACACGACAGAACTTGAGCTTTGAGATCCTCCAACAGCTTATTTAAAGGGTAACTTCTGTATTTTTTTTAACCTGGGCCATATCTTCCCATGCATTTGTGTGTAAGTGACTAATGTAAACAAAAATCTTTGAAATTGGTCCAGTATTGAGCGAGAATGCTGTATCTAGCAGCCATTAACCAGGCTGCAATGTAATCCTATAGGGAAAATGCGCACCGTCAATTTCCATCCGCTAAAAGTTCAGTTTTTGCCACTGACAGGCTCAAATTATTATTCTAATTTATTCTAAGTGTCTGACAACATTATGGAAAGGATCCCTACAGAGATAGATCTTTTTGTTAAAAAGTAAAATCCTTTTTCTTGTAACATGAAAAAGCCCCGAAATCGCCATCGCCTAACTCACGGTCCGGTCCAATACTGGACCGATAAGTCGCTGTTCCCATCAGTCACTTGGACACAAAAAACATGGGAAAATAGGGTCCAGGTAAAAAAAACGGCTAACCCAGCAAATGGTCATACTGTTAAATTTGAGCTCTCAATCTCTCAACTGCTCGAATAGGACTGGATGTTACTAGTCAGCTGGTGGTTAAACAGCAGGGGCACGTTCAATCTCAAAACGGTGTACACCATTTTGCTGCGGTTTCCTGGTTGAATGACATGTTTCCTCGGAACGGCGTGAAACTGCTTTGAGTTATGTTTTCTCTCGTTTGGTGGGCGTGTCTCTCGTTTATTGGCTGGGTCTCAGGTGATACCCATTCAGCAGAGACGTGTCTGTTAACTCGTGGTAATAAAAAGGCAGAGCGCTTGCGCACACAACAGGGTGTTCAACAGCCCACCCACCGTTTCAGTTTAAAAAAAACGTGTCGCTACGTTTTGTCGGGGCTGAACGTGGCCCTGATAAATGAGCCAGGGACTAGGAGGCATGAATGAAGCAGCTGATGTCAATCAGCTAATGCGAGTGCACCTTCAGTGCTCTGCTTGAACTAACACTATGCTCCATCCCCTTTCGTTTGCGTCTATGTGTTTAGTATTTTTAGATTTGATTTTTGGTCATGTCCTAAGGTAGGTTGCTAGTGCGACGGTACCACAACAAAGCCTACACAGCTTCCTTTATCATTGCACTGACAACACTACATTGTCACTGCGGGGGTGCCTGCGGGGTCATCATGGAAAAGTTCAACATGGCTAAACGCCATCCAATATTGTCTGGCAAACACTGCGCTTGCCAATTCCACAGTCCTGTAATATTCCCTTGTAAAGTGAATCACGTAACTTATTGTTTACCTTAAAATCGCAGAGTCAGAGAATCATTATTGCTGCTATGTAGGATCCTTGTTTTTAGTATTATAAACCATTTTGATGTATTTTTGCATCTGATCCGATTTGTTGGATATATTACTCAAACAGGACTTGATTCAGATCATATTTCATCTTCTTAGCGCCTGAAACAACTAAACACCACAGCCCCTTGTGTTTATCGTTACATATTGCTATTTTCAGTCTGACTGCAGCCTTACACCTCCTAACTGGACGTGATGCGAGCAAGCCAACAAGCGGATATCAGATTGTTTCAGTGTTTTCTCAATGAAGATGTCCTAACCCGCTCCGTGTGTCAGCCAACAGGCTAAGCCACGTGTCGCTTGTTTGAGAAAACGCTCGCCCTGGCTCTATTTTGCAAAGATTTGCTCGCTTTCTCCACCTCACCTGGTCAAATTCGACACTAAAACTGCCCTCCAACTATATAGAAACAAGGCTGACAAAAGGTCATGTAGCTTGGCAAATGTTAGCTGCTTGTTAGCAGAACAACAGCAAACCTGTTAGCCAACCTAACTGAGTTTCAGAGGAACACAGCAGTGAAAGGCAATGTTGACAGGCTTTCTCAAGAATCGTAGTTGACTGAAAAAGAGCAGCGTTGGCTAAAAGGCTATGGACTGTAACAATAAGAGAAAAACATTACATTATATCTACCTTTACTTCTTAAATTAAGCTACTGTGACCATCTCTGTGACTGTAGCTGACTTAAAAAGAGCAGTGTTGGCTCTTAGTATATCTGGACAATTTTTTGCATTCCATCTGCCACAATCTGCTCGCCTGCTGTATGTTAGGAAGACGTGTTAGACGGATTAATGCACTCCGGAGTAGAGCCGGGCGATTTGGAAAAAATCCAATATCACAATATTTTTGACCAAATACATCAATGTCAATATTGCGGTGATATTGTCGGGTTAACCATTGGTGCTTTCACAAAATTCTTAACACAATTAGAATTTTTATAAATAATCACCAATAATGTGGATACAATGACTAATGGGGTAAAAGGCAAATAATAGAATAGCTAGAACAGTCTGGTAAGTTTAGATAAATGACATCACTTTACTTTTAATGTAGCCTTTAAAACCGGGAGAAGACAACACTTTGTCATGTCACAATATCCAAAATCTAAGACGATATCTAGCCTCATATATCGATATATTGCCCAGCCCTACTCCAGAGACCGTGGCAGAATGCTCTAGATTGGTGATTTCAATTCTCTATAAGATAAGAAAAAATGTGAAGATCCAAGTGAAAGGGTAACATTTGATGCTGAGGTCTTGCCCGCCAAGCAGCAACAGGTCACAAGGACCAAGTGTATCCTAAGTTTGATGACTTTGTTTGACAACTCTCACTGGAGACGTACCCTTTCTTTGATAACTACAACTACCTGCAAAATATATGGTGACTTCAATTGTGTAAGTGTGACGTTTTGGATATTTTTTTGTCGTGTTTATGCAAGGTGTAGTCGCCACAAAAATCCCCGTGCTGAAACTCACCCACAGCAGCTGTAGCTGTTTTTACGGAATAAAGACAATGAGAGTCGACATCAATCTTTGGAAACCAACAACCACACAGACAGCACTTACCCAATGTTGATCCCAACAAAACATTGGCCCTATAATTTAAAGGTTTATGCAACGCTTTGATAAGCAAAGCAAAGAGGGAAAAAAAACTTGTTGTAAGTAGCCTAGCGCCTTCCTCAGAAAAGCAACTGCAACTATGACAAACTGCAAACCCAACAACAACAATTCTTTTTGTTTCTAACTTACACTTGTGAAGATATACAGTACATCCTCTGCCATTTTCCCTCTTGCCTCTTAAAGCCACTAAGTGCCTTTTCAGCCCTAACACGTGTAATGCCAAGTGACAGTGGAAACACTCCAGTTTCCTGGAAACCCTTGCTGTCTTGTTTCTGTGAGAGGGAAACATTTTCAACTATTTATTGAAATGCTTATCACAGGCTAACCCCAATTCAAATGCAGAGTGTATTAGTCTGACTGTGCTGACGCCTCGTCACAAAAGGCTACTTATGGGACACATTTGAAGTCTTAGAGAACTCCAAGTTTCAACAGCTCAATTATGTATTCTTATGAATGGGTTCATATGATATTGTATGAAAAAGTACACACTGCAATTAGTATGATATCCTACGAAGTTAAGGCGACCGGTCACATGAGTTTAGCAACAGTTGCAGTTAAGTTTAGCTGACAAAACGTGACTGTGAGCCGGGTACAGAGCCCGGTGAGGTGTCGGTCGTTTCAGCGGCCGTTGCTATTGACTTTAGCCGACAAAAGGTGACCGTCATGCGGCGACGACAGTTAAGATTAGAGTTTAGTTTAGCTTTAGACCACTTAAGATTAAAAACAAGATTGTGGTTTGGGTTTTAACAGCGGCTCCCTTAAGTAGTACTCCCGGGACAACACCCTTTTCCTGGGTGAAAGTCTTGTGTTCCCCTTAAGTTCTTCCGGGACACGAACTCCGCTCCCCGGCTTGAAAGCCCTGTGTTTTAAGAACCGCCCATCCTCCCCGACCTCCTCCTTTCTTCACATTCCTTTACAGCGGCAGTCAATGTGGTGCATACAGTAATAAATACGGGGAATACGTACGAATTACAGTGCCTTACTTTTTGTAGCTATATGTACGAATGGTTCATGAGAACAGCCTGATCAACTATAGAAGATTGTATATTGCTTGCGTTTATCATGTGTTTCTGCTCATGTCTATCATTGTGTTTATGTATGTGTGTGTGATGCCATCTAAGTCAAATTAAGCCTTGACCGCAGTATCATCATCATATGACAGAAGGCAAGATCAGGAAGGCAGCTTGGACGGGGCTGGACAGAGACGAGTGAACACACACACACACACACACACACACACACATGCTCACCTCCGCTAAAACAGACTTACACCTATTCTATTTTAGCAAGGCCTATTTCCAGCTGCCGCCGAGACACTTTATGGGCGGTGATAAAAGGTAGCCAAGTAACCTCTGACCTTTGGCTATCTGGGTGACCAATAAAAACACTCGGGAGGGGGTGGGGGGAATTAAGGACGTCAAATACCCAGCAAGCATCCCTGTTCAAAAAAGTCACTGTCATTTTGTGAATTGTTCTGCAGACAAATTAGGACCATTGTCTGCAATTCAGAAATTACTTACAGACAATGGTCACTTTCACTTCAATAAAAATGCTCTACATTGCAGGAACTTTGCAGTTTTTGCAAAATTGATCATTTGTATTGTAGGTGCTGGACGAGAACTTTGGACTGCAATCTGTAACTGCATCAATGCAGAAAATGTACTGATGACTATGTAATCACTGTACAACATAAGATATATATATATATATATATGAATTTACTAGATCACAAGACTTCCTTTTAAATGGTTATAATACATAACCAATTTCTCTTTTAAAAACTATTAACAATAGATATCAGCTTTTTTGGCACAAACAGGAGGAAAGTTATTAATTAAAAAACAAGCTGACCATCCCAACAAGGGCAGCACTTTGAAAGGCTGGACAACAGGCCTGCTGCTATTGCTGAGGGCATAGCATTGCTTCCTTTTTGGGTGGCAGAGAAAGTATCACTTTGGTCACAGAGTGACCAGCGCTCCCTCAACAGGAAGGCCCTGTCCATGCCTGTGGCTGAACCCAGGAATGCCTCGCACTGCGCTCACGTCCCACAGGGCCTCTGGATTCTCTGCGGCCACAATTTCACCACAAATGAATTCAGCAATACCAATAGCTCTCCTCCCTGTCAAAATACGATGTACTATTTTACTTCTAGGACAGCATGTCAAAACACTAAATACTTGGGACAAAACACTAACATTTACATGAAGTTTCCTTCCTGTGATGATATGATGCTTGTAGTGTGGGAGCAACTTTGTGATGCATTAAAGTAACTAAACAATACTCAAAAAGCTTAAAGCGTGATTTATACTTCTGTGTAAAATCAACGCCGTGGCTACATACGTAGGTATGTGGAGACACAAACCTACACCGTAGCCTGACGTGGGGTAACATTATGTAAAAGTAAACCCAGTGAGCAAAAACTTTCACACCGTTCGGAACACTCTTATACAGTTGCAGCAGCCATGGGCAGTATGAGAAAAAAGTATGAACTTGAAAATGAGCATTATAGGTCCCCTTTAAGCATTGATATACCTGGAGACACAACATTTACCATGTGTTTTGTCTCAGAAAACATTCCAACACAGGTTTGAACTTGAATATGACTTCAGTGTGAACCTAAATGTGACTTCAGTTTGACCCCGTCGCATGGGAGTTCTAAAGAAATGAAAGTGTGAAAAAGTCTTTTAACTCCATTAGCATGCAGGCGGAATCCTTCATCTGTGTCACGCAGAAAAACAAAAGCAGCCTTGTTTCAGAGGTCAGCTTGCTGTGTGTGTGTGTGTGTGTGGGTGTGTGTGTGTGTGTGTATAGACACAATCCCCTCCTTGACACAGCTTGTGCAGCCTGTTATTGAACATTAACTCCTGCTGAGGTGTGTTTGCTCAAAATTGACAAAAGTGTTCAAGTAATCCATCGGTAATGGGTCACATAAAGATACATGAGTGTGATAATTTACTTACTTTAAGTAAGTTAGAAAATTCAAGTTGTGTGAACATTATCGCATGTATGCCTAAAGTGGCTATAAGGGCCGTGGCTGTAAACATTAAGGCAGTGTGTGTGCCAAGCTTTACCCGGTGAAGAATGCAGTACAGAATCTGAAGGATTTAAAGCAAAACACAATCTGTGTTCCAACGGCACTTACCATCTGTGGTGTCCTCACAAATCTGATTGAAGTTTTCGTATGAGTCCCAGCGGATCAGTGGATCTTGTGTGTTGTAGTCAACCGAGACGCTCGGCCCGTTCTCCAGTTGATCCACACCTTGACCCGGAGTACAAAGAGACAAAGCAGAACACGTGAATGTCTTTAATTTATAAGAGATCTTTTTTTAATTATAAAGCAGGTCAAGGTGCTATATAAATGCTGTGGAAGTATTGAAATGCTCAATCCAGAGAGAAATGCACACAGTCTGTATTCAGAAAGGGTGTCTTTAAACGAGCCAGCAGGACTCTGTACTGTTGTGATGTCACAACTATATTATATATTGGTAGAAAGGGCCACTACAGTGCCATTGGTCAAGCCTAGAAATCTAGACGCACCCTAACAGCAGCAAATGTAATTTGCAGCCAGGGTCAGTCTAGCAACTCTCCGTTGGCTTGCGAGCCGGAAAAACCAAACTCTGGTCAGGCCAATCACATCATGTATAGAGTCGGTGGGCGGGCTTAATATAATGACGACGGTTCCGCGTGAATTCCCTGCTACTTGAAAACAAAGAAGATGGCTTTGGCCGCGAATCTGGAAGACTTGGAGTTAAGCTTTTCTTTGAGAAAAGAACAAAGAACGACACTGAAGTCATTCTTAAAAAAGGAAGATGTGTTCGGAGTTTTGCCGACCGGATACAGCAAAAGTTTAATCTATCAGCTAGCGTTGCTCTGGTTGGTTGTAGAGCTAGCCTATTGCGTGCAGAGAGAATTTGAAAGACAACCATTTATCCCACCCCTCGGATTGAGCTCTGCCAATGGTGAGTTACCAGACCCAACCAATCAGAGCAGACTGGACTTTTAGGGAGGGGCCCTTAAAGAGACAGGCGCTGAAACAGAGCGTTTCAGACAGAGAGTAAATACAGGTTTATTCAGACGGGCAGTATGAGAAAAACAGTAATAGTAGTTTTATTTTACATTAAAGCACGTAAACATGTTCTAGTACCTTACAAAATACAATTATGAACCTGAAAATTAGCATAATAAGGGACCTTAGAGTTTAATTTACAGTGATATCGTTATTTTCCTTTTCATTTTGTTGTCTTCATTTGATTTATAACAGATTTGAGTGAGAATTTTTTGAATGAGATGAATTTTTTTTGCTCATTGAATAAACGGTAAACTTTTACAACAAAAAGGAAATACGTCGTGGATATGGACTACATGTGATCTCACCCACATTTCCTGCCTGCATCTCTACAAAATAAGTTTGAAGGTGGAATACAATGTGTGGCAAATGCTCCATTTTACCAACCATGTATCTTCTCTGGTCCAAAGGAGAAAATAAACTCCACTTTTCCATACTCTGGAAACCTTTCATCTGCACACAGGAAATAAAAAAAGGGAAAATGAGTCTTTGCTTTACAGCAAAATGATGAAATAATGAACTGTCCATCATCAATCATTACAGCAGCCAACAGATACAAGAAAAGAGATTAAAAGGCAATACAGCCATTAAATATTGTACTAACAATGGGGTCATTTTTTAAAACTAAATGAAAAATTATAGCGACAGTCATTGTGGACATTCTGAGGACTTTTACCCCAAATGTGTTACCTTTGAATGTTTCATCAAGCTCGTCTTTCCCGAACACAATCCCCAGGTCGTGAACAGCGCATGTGTGAAACTGCACCCGGAATATCACGTCTCGGCACGGGCTACGGTAGCGCTTGTGGTAGCACTTGAGCTGAGAGGGTGAAACACATCAGAGGAAATTCAGACAACACTGTACGGTAGCTGCATTGTATCAAACAGTGCCAACAGAACTCAACCGGCCACTTTATTGGGTTGGATAGGAGTTGGACAGATTCCTTTTTAGCTCCACCGGTACACTGGATGACAAATAAATAACCATTTCAGGATGGGGAGTATTTATACAATGTGTCAACTATGATAAGGGGGAAAAAAAAGGTTTTCAGAAAATGAAATCACTTCTATGAGCTGAATAGCTGAGCTGAACACAATATAAAATGATCTTTGTGAAACGCCAGCCAGAGACATGTCAGCTTGATTCAGTGCTCCTTCTTTCTCTACGATATATGTGCTCAGCATAAGTGAATAAACCCATGCTAAAGTTAACTAAAAAGAGGAATAAAAAATCATCTTTTGGAAATTGATCTTAATGCCTTAATTAAAAAAATCCAACCTTTAAGGACACCAATTTTCTTTGTGAATGAATAATGTATCGTAAATAAATAAATGTTCTCCTTTAAAATACAGGGGGCATAAGTCAGTACACCCCTATGTTAAATTTCCATAGAGGCAGGCAGATGTTTATTTTTAAAGGCCAGTTATTTCATGGATCCAGGATACTATGATCCTGATAAAGTTCCCTTGGCCTTTGGAGTTAAAATAGCCCCTCATCATCACATCCCCTTCACCATACCTAGAGAGTGGCATGGTTTTATTTCAGTTAGCCTAATAGCTGGTTTGATTTGCATTGAGAGATGATCTTATGGAAAGTACCCCATGCCAATCTCTAGGTATGGTGAAGGGCATGTGATGATATATATATATATATAAAGTCTTAAATTCTTACTCTAGCTATGTATACGCCCCTCGTAATGTATGGTCTCTCCACAAGCATTACTGTCCAAACTGGGACACAAACGGCTATAAGAGCAACAATAAAACCACACACAGGAAAATCTGCCCTCTCCCTCCTGCTGTTTCCTGATTTGCAGCCTGGACCTGTTTTTTTTACAAGGACCTCACATTTATAGGTACTGGAGGAATATCCCTCAACCCAAACAACTTGCAGCTCACAAACTGCAGCTGTAAAGAATAGAAAAAACTGAAATAATGATATAGAATTTACCAACATACAAATAAGTAATAAGTAATACAAAAAGGAATGGCAAAAGCAGAAAATACGCAGCAGCTAAAAACTAAATTGAAATATGATTTTCAACGAGGGTGGGACTGACTTGCTTTCCAGAAACCTATTTTCTACTTGTGGGGCCAAATAAGACCAAAACATATATAAGGTTCCCAAATCCCCACAAGCACATAAAGGATTGAGGAAGAGAGGAAGGCAAAGCAGAATATCCTGTGGATTAGTGCAGCTTTCTGGGGAAATGGCAAACCTCCCACGAGGGGTCCGTTTCATGAGGAAAACTATGCTGGTGAGCCAAGTGTGAGAACAAAAAGTAGAAGGAAAACATTAATTAACAGCTTACATGTTGCATTTAGAGCCTCAACCCATTTTCATTTTCACGCACAGGCTTACAACTAACTAAAGCCCTTTCCACCTCCATGTGTAGATAAATAATGTGTAATGTTAAAGGAATAATTTGACATTTTAGAAAATAGGCTTATTCACTTTCGTACCGAGAGTTAGATGAGATGACACGGTCATGTCTGTATGAAGCTACAGCCAGAAGATACTTATCTAAGGTTACCACAAAGACACAAAGAACAGCTAGCCCGGCTCTGTCCAACGCTAACAAATTCCACCTATCAGTACCTCTAAAGCTCAATAACTAAACTCTTCTTATCTCAGCCAAGAAATAATCCAGCACATACCCCCCCTCGTAACACTAAACTTGTTATTTTTACATTTGACTTTACTTACATGTCATTTAGCTGACGCTTTTATCCAAAGCGACTTCCAATTAAGTGCTTTCAACCTTGAAGGTACAAACTTCGGAGAGCAAGAAGTAAGTGATCACTATGTACTTTATTTATTTATTTTTTATTATGTTTTTGGGCATCCTCAGCCTTTATTTGGACAGGACAGCTGAAGACATGAGAGGGGAGAGAGAGGGGGAATGACATGCAGCAAAGGGCCGCAGGTCGGGGTCGAACCTGTGGCAGCTGCTTCGAGGAGTAAACCTCTATATATGGGCGCCCGCTCTACCAATTGAGCTATCCGGGCGCCCCACTATGCACTTTATTAATGCACCTCAACAATGCACTATATACTGCATTCTGTCTCTACTATTATATGGACTATGGACTGTCTGATTTCTCAGAACTCTATGCACTTTATTTGCTAATGCACTAACATGACCATACTGCATGCTGTGTTTTTTTTTGTCTTTTTTAAGCACTGCTATAAAGAAAAAGCACTTTTAATGATTGCACTACTGGCTAGATGTTAAACTGCATTTCATTGTACTGGTTGTCCTTACTTGTGCAATAACAATAAAGTTGAATCTAATCTAATCTAATGTGCAAATACATAAGCTTCAAATAAGCCAAACTACAAAGAGCCAAATGAAAGTGCACCTGTCATTTTTGAATTTATTTCTTTCCTCATCCAAGGTGCAGTTGGAAGAGTTGTGTTTTTAGCCTGCGGCGGAACATGTGTAGGCTTTTCCACATTTAGTTTTTAGTACAGATTAAACAAACCTGATATAACTGAAGTGAATGAATTAGAGAGCTTTAGAGGTGCCGGTAGGCTGGTTTTTAAACGTTGCTATGCTAGGCTAACTGTAGCTTCATATGTACTGTACAGACATGAGAGTGGTGTTGATCTTCTCAGTGAACTTGCGGCAAGAAAGAAGAAGCTCATTTCCCAAAATGTTGGCCTTTAAAGTTCCTAACTTGTTTGTTAACTTGAAACTGAGCTTGGAATTAAATGACTAACACTGGCCAACGAGAGAAACAAACAGCCCAAACCTGAAGAATCTGAATCATGTTTATAAAGATTATCCTCTGTGATAAATCTAACCATTCAGTAATTAGTCTTTTTTTTTGGCAGTCATATTACCCACAACTCATTTCCACAAACACATACCAGTGCAGTTTTAAATGCAGGAGCACACTCCATGCTGACTAACGCCTCTCCTATTCGGCCAAAAGGCCACAGCTCACATTCCCTGTGTTATCTGAATAATAACGAGCATCAGCAGCCGTGGCTCAGTTTGATGATGCATTCAGCAGAATCCATTAGTCTCTCTTAAATAAAGGATGAGATATGAGCTCTGCTCTGCCGGGCCAAAACAGAACGGCCTTGAGCATACAGTAAGTGCTCCTTTGAAATTCTCCACGCTGAAATTACGAGCCCTGGGGACATCTCATGGATAACATTATGTGATAGCAGAAGCAGAAACTTTGCTGATGTGTGTAGTTCTTCTGCTTGAACTAAATGCAAAACAAGCCACAGGTGCTACTTTATTGAAGATCTTAATGTTGTAAAAAGGGAGCTTTCTATATCTTTTTGGTTATAAAATAGGACCAGGTGCTTCAAAAATACTGTTAAAGTATCAAACCACAGAACTCAGAAACTATGTCTTTAAACCAGCCGTCAGGACTTCCATACGGTTTTGATGTCACAACTATATATATATATATATATATATATATATGTATATATGTATATAGTGGTTGAAAGTGCTGCAATGATAGAGACCAAAGAACGCAGATGCAGAAGACTCAGGAACTCTGACCAATCAGAGTAGACTGGGCTTTTTCAGACGGGGGGCTTAAAAAGACAGACGCTTAAACAGAGCGAGGGTGAATACAGGTATATTCAGACAGACAGTATGAGAAAAATAATGTGTTTCTTTAACTTTAAAGCATGTAAACATGTTTTAGTAGAAACCCAAAATACAATTATGAATCCAAAAAATTAAAATAGTGTGGGACCTTTAATTTTAAAAGTGCAAATGGAACGAGAATGATTTACAAATCCCCAAAATGTGAAAAAATCTCTCACAAAAAAACTGAAAATACTCATCTAAAACACAACTTACGTAAAACATAAATGATTATGTAATGTAAAAATAGTACCCTATGTGTCCCAGACGCTGTTGAAAAGGAAGTACAGTGAAGTACATAGCCATTTCGACGTCATAGTTTCCAGCAAACATTGTGTGCTAATGAGAGTCTATAAAGTGAGGTATAAGACCCAGTCCAACTGTCTTCCCCAAGGTTTTTATGGCCCTTTTTCTTCAATAAAAAGACACTAAACTGCTGCAGCATATGCATTCAGTACATACACCCAACATCAGATTGGAAAAACCGCCTGGATTCCCTCTGTACTAATATACAATAAAAATCTGTGCATCCTCTGTACATTTCTGCTCTCATACCATGATAATCATCATTTAACCATTTATGTTGCTTTCCTTCTGGCAGTGGTAACACACTGGAACACACAGAAGTTAACCCAGTGGCATAAAAAATGTCAGCGTTCTCCAGTTTCTTGTTTGCTAGCTAAAATGTGACAGAATCTGATACGACAACAACTATTTGACAAGTTAGGAATGAGAACGGGTTGGATACAAACAGTTAACACAAAGATCTTGCCCATTCTTACCAGGATGTCTCCTTTCAGGAGAAGACCGGGTTCAATGGTGATACAAATGCTGGTCTGGCTGTCACCCTGAACATTACTGCAAGAGACAAAAAAAAGCCACAACATGTTAGAAACAAGCCTGCTGATCACAGTCCTATCCAACATCCACTGTACTGGATTTCTTTTTGATGTTGCTTGTCTGGGTATAACCATGCCCACATGATCTACAGCCCTTATGTGCTTTAAAAGTGGCTATCATAGAGCGTAACCTCTTAGCTAATTTTGGGTATTAGTGTCTACATGATTGTCTAACTGGGAGAGTAGGATCAAAGGGTGAAGAGAGGGCTAATAAAGAGCATGTGAGAGAAAGTGGGGAGGAATGGGATTTGGGACTTTCAGCGGTTGATAGTCTGGAAGTTTATGTGCACTGATTGTGTCACACTTAGTTTTGGTGTGTGCTGTAACTGTGTTTATAGTACGGACACTATTGTAAGAACGGACATAGTAGAAACAGTTCAACACCAGCAGGCTTTACATTTTACAGTAGTAACTTTAAAACACTTCATAATAGCTCCACAGTTAAAACGAGGGGGAAAAAGGCAAGGAGTGAGAAAATGAGATACAGGAACCGTTAAACTGTTCAGTAGTGAGTTAAGTGTACAAATTGCACTTTTAGCTATATGGAAACGGCATAATCTGACCTTTGCACCCATGTTTTTTCAAATAGGAACAAGCTGACTTTTACTGTTCACCCAGATATAATAATATGTGTCAGTTACATATAAACTGAAATACTTTCTAATGTAATTTACTGTGGTGTAAGTGTAGCCTGTATGCTTGCCTCATCAATCCGCGGGCAGTGCAGCTCTCCTCTCCTCTAACCTCCCTTCTTCCCAAAACACCAACAGAAAATCAAAGAATTCATTATATCCTGTCTGGCCCTGGGAACCAGTGGGGTCCTCTGGCAAGAAAGCCCTGCAGGCGTCCACACAGATGCCTATCTCTCTGTTTCATAGGTTCTCCGGTCACAAATAACACTCGAAGTGATTGTGGGATCCAAAGTAGGGAAACAAGAGCCTGCAGCTGGGGAGGCTAGCTAAATACAATAATGTGAGGCAAGCGCAGAGTGTAAACTGGCAAGAGTGATGGTGTATGTGTATATTGGGGGGCAGGGGAGTTAAGGGAGAGGCTATAAAGGAAAATCAGTTTTTTTTTGTATTGAGCCATTATGAGCTTGCTATCCCTGGAACCTTGTAAAAAGCATTTGAGTGTGAGTGTGTTTTAAGACTTACTAGATCCCAGATGTGTAGACGGGCTGCATGGCTTGGTAGATTTTGAGAAAAGGACGACAGCCTGGAACACAATTTTTTTTATTAAAGTTGTTAGAAAATAAATAAGGCGCGTGTAAAATGCTGATGTGTGAGTGTACATCTGTGCATAACCCTCACCTCCTTTGGACTCGAAGTTGGGGATGCCGTGCATGATGACATGGTGGAGGAACAGGGGTTTGTTGTTGATCTTGATGTGTCCGGAGAGCAAGCCGCTGAAGTACTCCACATACCTGAACACGGCAGAGGTGGAGAAAAGGAAGACGTGAACAGGCTGCTAGGTCCCCTTCTGTCAAATTCTATCATAAATCCTAATGTTTTACAACGAAGGGATAAAGGTATAATCCTGTGTTCATCACAACAAAGAGACACGGTCTTTGGCTTTGACCTCGAGTAATAACAATGAATGTTTTCAGCGGTGCTGGATGTACGTCGGCGTATTACGGCCATTAGAAGGTTAAAAAAATGATTATAATAATATAGAGCTTGGGGAGGGGGCGGGTAATATTCAGAGAAAAAAGTTGGGTAAAAAAAAAACGGTGGTAAATTTAAGAGATAAAACACATAGATTTACGAGAAGAAAACTCAAATATTCTTTCTTTAAAGTCATAAATTTGCGAGAGAATAAATCGAAAAATGATTGGGTTTTTTTAAGGAACCACATTGCTTCACTTTGCAAGTTTGGATCAGCCTCATCACATCACAGATGCTGCCGCTTACCGTGTATTTTGCCTGCAGTGGATGACCTTATAAAATTATACATTGCAATAGGATTTAGCAATAAGGAAATACTCGTGATTTTAGCTCAGAATCCAGAATCACCATATTATCATTAGGACTTTGAAGAGACGTTGCTGTGAATTGGGCCTATTATTAAAAAAAAAAACATTTGGATGATTTGATAGTTTTTGTGCATCAGAAACTACATTTATATCCAAGTTCTTTTCTCGTAAAGTTACTGTTTTAATATCGAAATATTAACCCCTTCCCCGGGTCCTTCACTTTTATTTTTTACCTTCAATGGCCCTGATATGCGGTCGTATGAACGAGCCAACCTTGCTACTTGTTTTATTATGAACTCAATCAATCAATTAAATACTTTACAGTTGCACTAATCAAAATGTTGTATATATCAACAATAAATCAAATGACTATGTGTAATCATTTAAAATGATTGTATTAGTTTCCGGGCCCACAAAAAGGCTCTGATCAACCCAATACCTGCCCGCCACCAAACAGCAGACAAAGTTAGCAACTAGCTGGTGAACACGGTAGATCATTTAGCAGCTGCAGAACCAGATGTTTTCCTTAGGAGAGTGAATATTGGACATGTGTCAGGTGGACAGCAACACTGTTAGACATACAGCATTAACGTTGTTTTCAGCTTGTTCTGCTGCCCCCAGGTTGCAATTAAAGGGTAACTAACTTTTTTCTACCTACACCCTATTTTCCTATGTTTTTGTCTAAGTGACTAACCCTAACCCCCTAACCCTAACCCAATCTTTGACATTGCTCCAGTATTAAGCAAGATTGCTGCAGTCTGCAGCGGCGAAACAAGCTACAATGTAAGTTAATATGGCAATTGTCCAGCTTGTATGACTATGTGTAATCATATTTACCTTCACAAAAGTGCTTGTTTTGCCACTGAAAGGCTCAGATTAATATTCTAAGTGTCTGACAACATTATGGAAAGGATCCCTTCAGATATAGACATTTAAAACCTCTTTAAGACCTTTTTGTTTAGCCAGAAACAGCTCTGAAGTCGCTAGCGCTAAACCCACCAGAATCTATTTAAAAAAACTATACTTTTAGCGTGTATAGAGCCAACATGTTTTCACATGTAAATCGGTAAACTATGTGTTTATTTTAACCAAAACTAGAGTTGTGATTGTTGGAAAAGTGGAAAGACAACCCAACACGGGTTTTATTTAGTTTCTGTCGACTTTGAATGAAGTGTATTTTACGATGCTAAAATGACTGCTTATTTACATGGAGTCTGGTGGCTTTAGAGAACGCAATTTCGCAGATGTTTAAAAAAAGGATCTTACTCTTTAACAGAAAGGTCGACCTTCTTAGAAATCCTTTCCATAATGTTGTTGAATATTAATACTAATCTGAGTCTGTCAGTGGCAAAATGAGCACTTTTGTGAAGGTAAAAATACAAGCTGGAATAGTGCTTACATTGTAGCTTGTTTCGCCGCTGCTGACTGCAGTGATCTCGCTTAATACTGGACACATGTCAAAGATTAATGTTCCCATCAGTCACTTAGACACAAACACATAAGGCAAATAAGGTCCAGGTTGAAATGAATGGTAGTTACCCTTTAAAATCAATAAATGCAGTTTTATGTTATTTTAGTTGGTAGAAAGACAGAGGTTCCTTTGTGGGACAGTTCACCTTGGGGGTCAAACTCATAACATAAACAATAAGTGAGGCAAGGCTGACCTTTTCTGAGACGGCTGGCCCACAGGAAGCACTTTGTCTTCATAGAAGCGCTTCATGGCAAACCTGTCCAGAGCCTGGTCAGCACTGCATTCAAACAGACACAAATGTATACACATGAGGTTAACTTACCTTTAAAGCTCTTTTTTTGTATTTTACTCTCCAGCAATGCATATGTACAGTAGCCTATTTCAAATATGTGATATGATGTACGTGTGTGCAGCCTCGTCACAGTAAGCTTGGTCACGCCATGTTGAACATCTGCATACCGCGACTTGTACAGAAAATGATTTTTAATGCAAGTGAATGCATTTTCATGCAGAACTTTCCGACAGCATATAATGTCAGACATCGCACCGCACACAGGCGTCAACACAAAATTAGGCAGAGGATTAATACCACGAGATGCACCTCACAAACAAGAACACAATCGGGAAAACCAATAGCAGGATCATTTCTCACTAGATGACCAGAAAAAGATCATTCTAAATCTCAATTTAGACATTCATAATACTGTAGTGTTGCTACAGTAAGTGTATCCAGTACACATCTAAAGATCTTACAGACAAAGTGGCCGCAGTGCTTAAGTCTGACAGCGAATTTTGCATAACCTCCATTACATATCACACAGTAGGGCTTCACAATTAATCGCATATTTAACGAAATTGCATTATGGACTAGTGCAGTATCCAAATCGCAGGGAGGGGCGCAATATTTGTTAAAGGCAAAATATGTGTCAAACCATTCTGAATCAAGTATTGTGGTGCTGCAGAGACGTCCCAGCCTACAAACCCTATCCTACAGACTAAATGAAACAATCTTTGTTTGGTACAGATCCTTGCAAAAATCACACTGTAGTCATTTTAATTTGAATACTTTTCAATGAAAATGAGAATATAGATACAAAAAAATGATCATTCCCTCCAATATCTCGAATCATATTGCAATTACAATATCAGTCAAAACAATTGCATTTGCTATTTTCCTCATATCCTGCAGCCCTATCACACAGTAAAGCAACTTATTGCAATCTTTTACATATTTTCCCATATGACAAGTGTCAAAGTTTTAATGTTCAGGCTTTATTGCTGCTGCGTAAGTTATCGTAGCGACTTCACACTAGCTGTAACTTGATTTGTGAGATAATGGGTTTATAGAGAACTTGAATACTTTAGCAGGGAAGAGAGCGTGCTAAATGTTCTCCTGGCCAATCAGTGGTCTTCCAGAAACAACACCAAGTCATGCAGTCTTCTGATTGTTTAACAGTTTACATCTGCTTGTGTTTTGTAACAGAAGGCCATTCTAATTTGACAGATCTAAAAAAAACAAATCCAATAAAAAAAAAAAAAAAAAAAAAAAAGCAGGCACTTATAATTTCAGTCTTATGATTCGGTGACTATATAAGCTAACTCATTGCTTTCTGCTCAGAATTATAATATCAAATACGTTTCCTTGGATGTCTCCTAATCAAAGTGTTGTTCTCCAGTCTCATGTTCCACCCCTCCTTCTGTTCATCACATCTCTGTCTGTTCTTCCAGTGTGAGCTACAGTCTTGTGATGAACAATGCTAGCTTATCTAGTTTTTTTTTCCTGTAATGTCTCTTTCTTCTGCCTGTTTTTCTCCTCTTCTATTTATATGTTTCCTGAAAATTACAGATTCATCTCTCTCTCTCTCTCTCTCTCCTTTTCTGTCTGACTTCTTTCCCCTCACTCAAAGTGGGCTGCATCCAGTGATGAAAGAAGTATTCAGATCCTTTACTTAAGAAAGTACTAATGCCAGTTTCTGCAGGTTTCATAGAGTCAAATTTAAGACTTTTTAAGAACATTATGTAGGAAATTTAAGACCTTTATCACGACATCAACAGAGCCCTAAATTCAGCCAATTTTAAAGCCAAATATCGCTAAACTTGCCCTTCCCCATAGCTGAAGAATAAAATCAGTTTTATGTGTGTGGTACAATCCAGAGAGACTTGCGCCAATAACACCGAAACTGATTGGCTGCAATATGAGTTGCATGTTGGTCTCACTTGTTGTCGTAATATATAATGTATATTTGGACTAGCGAAAGAAAGAACTACAACACCACAGAATAATAATAAAAAAAGAGCATTAGTGGTAGCGTTGCATGGGTGGAGGAACATTAAGACCTGTTAAAAATAATGTAAGACCTACGACACAATACTCTCAATACTAAGCTGTCAGATGAATGTAGTGGAGTAAAAAATACAATAATTGTTTTTTGAAATGTAGTGTAGTAAAGGTAGAAAGTGGCATTAAAAGAAAAGACTCAAGTAAACTACAAGTACCTCAACATTTGTACTTAAGCACAGTACTTGACTAAATGTACTTAGTTACATTCCACCACTGGCTGCATCTTACCCGTCTGCAGGTATAGTGTGGGTTGTAGACATACTGTACAGTACCTGGCAGATATGTTGCTGTAATGCATGTAGGCTGCCACCACCACTCCAGTTCTTCCCCGGTTGCCCTGAAAAAAAGACACCAATCAAGAGTCAACTACAGATTTTATTTTATAGGTGTATAAAAATAACATTCAAACCAACACGCCATTGAGTTGCCCCCCCCCACATATTTATAATATAGAATCTACTTTACTGGGGCTAATGGGGTAGTTTTATTCTGGTGTTGTTTTAAATACAAAATTTAAGATCCAAATGCATGCCTCGTCACATTTTAGTCCATTTTAGACTAGTCTCGCATTGCCAGACCTTCCTCCACAGCGCTGCGGAGGAGGGTCTGGCTAGTCCACACAACATTCCTGGATGGGAGAAAAACGTGCTCTGGTTTATTGGCATTTCTTTAAACCAATCACAATCGTCATGGGCGTAGCTCAGCGCCAAGCGGAGCCACAGTGGCTCTGCAAAATAGCCTCAGGAAGGAACTTGTTTTGGTGGAACATGTGTACGTTCAAAAGTTGTTTTAGTCGTGTAACAGATAGCTCAGATTGGACAGATAGTCTAGCTAGCTGTCTGGATTTACCCTGCAGAGATCTGAGGAGCAGCTAACCATAGTCCTCATAAAGCCACCGAAGGCAGCACAGAGCAATCGCGCAAGTGGAATGTCGTGGATATAGACTCATTTTAGACTATTCGTTTTAAAAGCCTTAAATGGACTAGTTCCACAAAACGTGAGTGACCTGCTGAGTCCATATTCTGCCCCCAGGACACGCTGGTCATCCTCACAACAACTCCTCTCAGTCCCTCACTCATGCCTCATTGTAGTTTTTTTGATTAAGTTTATTTTGAACATGTTAAAAATAAAAAAAATAAAAGATAAATAAGAACATGCACATTACAGTACAAGCAAGAAAACCCCCCAAAAATACTCAGTAAACATATCTTTCAAAATGATTGTAGATGATTCAAATAAGGACTTCCATGTTCAAAAAGGAGTGGGAAGAAGTTAAAAAAGACTTTTCCGGTTCTACTCCCTTTTTCTACTTTACTTATGCCTCCAAACCAAAGGTGACCCAGCTTTTTCTGTTGCTGCTCACAGGCTCTGGAACAGCCTCCCGTCGCACATTAAGTTCCACAATTAAAATGTATGAGTCAAATTCTACACCTACCTTTTTTAATTCAGTCTGAGGCTACACCTTCTTTCTGCTTTTTAATCTATTCTTGATGTTATTCCTTCTCTCCTAACTTCCGATTTCTTGACTTGACTTTGGTTTATCATGTCAGTTGTTTTGTTTTGTATTACATTTTGTATTATTGCTTGTTATGCATCTTTGATTTCTTTAATGTAGTTCATCTCAAAGCACTTTGGGTCTGTTGTTTTAAATGTGCTATATAAATAAATAAATGAAGAAAGAAAGAGGTCAAAATCCAAAATTGCAGGATCCTACTACCTATATTTCCCATAATGCAATGTGTTAGTATCTTTTTGTTGAACCTCTGCTGCGTAGTGGCCCACGTCATTTAAAGTCCATCCACCCAGTATGTAACTTTATTCATACATTATATGTTATACATGTAAAGTCTCCAAGCCCCTGTCTGATGACATCATCATGGTTATTTATTTCATATATACTTAAAAACCGCAGAAGATATTTAAACCCTGTTGTTACAGGCTAAATTGTACCCCTCAAGACACGTTAATTGACTGTGAAATTGGTGGAGTACCCCTTTAAATATCTGCTTACATTAGTAATATCATTTTCAATCATAAAAAAAAAATAAAAAAATCAATTACATACAAAATAGTGACATGGGCATTTAAGGGCCAAAGTCCAAGCACATGTTACTATGCTTACTATGGCAACAAAACACACGTCTAGGATTGCATTCATTTTACCAATCCGTCCATCGTTAAAACAAGGGCCACTGTGGAGCATGAGTGTGTGTTCCACATTATAAATAGCACGGCCGCGTAAACAGCACGGAGCCCAGTGGAAATGATTTGTTGATTGGAGTAAACCCAAAACGGCCTACTTCCCTAGTGACCACCACAACTTCCAAGCCTACCCTCACACTCATGACCAGCATTACTCAATTGGCAGTGAAATAACACCAGTTGTTATGGCAGCCGACTTGTTTGTAACCTCCCTGTGGGAACGTCTTGGAATGAGCCACGGATCCCGTTCTCATGTTGCGAAACCCAATCAGATGCACAGTGGGGTTAACGTGAACATGATGAGGTTTTATGTTCGGGACCTCGGTCTAGCAGTTGCATTTGGATCTACTTTTTATGGTTTGTGTCGGCATATTGAGGAGCCAGATGAGTGTGGTTTGCCACAAGAGTGTAATGTGATGCAACTAAGTTGAGGCAACAACAGGAAAGCATTGGTCAACTCAGATGTATGGTATCGTTACAAGTAAAAGAGTAAATAAACCTAAGTAGCCATGATGAGTGGTGTGCCTCACCTCCCTAATTTGTGTTTTCCTAACCCTCGGCCAGCCCAACCCAAACATGCACCCAAAAAGACACACACTCTCACACACACAAATACTCTCACACCCTGAATGTCAGCGTTTCACTCAGGGAGAACATCATTACACACACAAACACTCAAACCAGCCGCAGCCTCAGGAAGCGGGGGTCCTGCTAGGAGCCTGAGAGCACCCTCTACTGTTTAGAGATCCCACTCTCACAGCAGCATCCTCCACTCGTCTCTCAGTCTCACCTTGTTGTGTATGACCACCACGTTGTGGCTGTCTGCACTCAGCCAGGTGTCCATGGCCTTGCAGATGCTGCAGATTTTGTCCAGGGCTGGAGCATGGTGGTCAGGCCAGCCAAAGTCCAACACCTGAGAGAGGAGAGAGAGTGTCAGTCAGACTACAGTACGAGGAGAGGCGACGAGTGGAGAGGAGTGGAAACGAGAGCAAACTAGAGGGGAGAAAACGAGAAAAAACGAGAGGAGAGAAGAGAAAACGAGATGAGAGAAAACAAGAGGAAGAGAGGAGAGGAAAGGAGAAGAAGGGAGAGAAAAAGAGGATAGGAGAGGAAACTAGATGAAGAGAGGAGAGGAAAGGAAAGGAAGGGAGACAAGAGGAGAGGAGAGAAGACAAAAGGAAACTAGAGGAAGAGAGGAGAGGGAAGGAGAGGAAGGGAGACGAGACGAGACGAGAGGAGAGGAAATAAGAGGAAACTAGAGGAAGAGAGGAGAGGAAAGGAGAGTAAGGAAAGGAGAGGAGAGGATACAAGAGGAAACTATAGGAAGAGAGGAGGGGAAAGGAGAGTAAGGAAACGAGAGGAGAGGATACAAGAGGAAACTATAGGAAGAGAGGAGGGGAAAGGAGAGTAAGGAAACAAGAGGGGGGGAAACAAGAGGAAACTAGAGGAGAGAGGAGAGGAACGAAGACGAGATGAGAAAACGAGAGAAAATGAGAGGAGAGGAAGGGAGAGGAAACAAGAGAAAAACGAGAGGAGAGAAAATTAGATGAGAGGAGAGGAAACAAGAGAAGTAAAAAGGAGAGAAGGCTTACCTTTGGATTAAGTTGGCTGATGTCGTAACGCTTCTCACTGAGGTTGAAGAGCTAAGGAAGAAGTCAAAGTGAACACCATTATTTTAAATTCTTAATCATTACATTGTATATTGACAGGAAAGAAGAAATGTGTTATTTATAAAACAGGTAGCTAAAAACAAGCAATCTGATTGGTTCATAGCCATGATATAATAACCATATACAACCGCTATGATTCAAATTCCTTTGCTCGATAAGAAGTATCACTCGGCATCTGAGAAAAAAGCCGTAATATATGCTCTCTTCAAAGCCAAATATATGATTTAAGACTGTTCTCATTGGTCAGTGATCATTCTTGACTCTTAAAAAGGTTGTCCTTTGCTGGCTTTGCTAAGGTAGTATAGTAATGAGCAATGCTAGGTTACTACTCTAATAGGCTATATTAACGCTATTAACTCCATTTCTTTTATAAAGCGAAAATGCTGTCTTCCTGCCAGAATCGTCCAGATGTACGCAGGAAAACTGTACCAGGTAGTTGTGGCCGTGTTTGGAGCGCAGCATGGAGGCGACCTCCCGCAGGTTGGCGGCGTAGCTCTGCTCCTCCACGCTGCTGGGGAAGGACACGGAGATGATCCTCTCTGTGATGTAGATCAGGTCCAACTCGTAGCTCTCCTCCAGGGCCTGCAGCAGACTTGCACTCCTGCCACAGAGTGGGTTATTGTGATTAACAATAATAATAGCAACACGTTATACTTTATTAATCCTGCAAGGGAAATTACAATGTTTTCACTCTGTTCTTATTACACGCTAAACACAGGCCTGAAATATACACACGCTCAGTACCTATACATGCACTAATGGAGAGATGTCAGAGTGAGGGATGGACAGGTGCCGGTGCCTTGCGCAAGAGCACCTTGGCAGTGAACTGGCCACCACCATACTTTGGTAAAACCAATTTATTTTACACTTCACTCGGCGTCGCGTCGTGCCTAACAGGCTGCTATATTGACCCTTTGCCGCACCGTTACTTATCATCAAGCTGCCACTTCCTCGTAACACATCCTGCTGCTGCAGGCTGCAGGCATGATGGAGAAACACAGCAGCAATGAAATCCTGAATGGAGCTTTTTATTTTCCAAAACTCCCGGACGGTTCGTAGACAAGTCGAAAGCCATGTGCACATTGTGTAAAGCTGAATTAAAATATCACCGAAGCACGACAAGCTTGAGCTACCACCAACGGAGCTAATTAAAGTGACTCAGGTTGATGCTACCAGCTAGCATGCTACCCACTCAGACAAAGCAGTATTTTGGAGAGTGCTACTTGCCGACCTGTGGATGAAACCAAATCCAAAAAAATGACTACAGCTCTTGCGAAACAGGTGGCAACTAACTGCAGACCTGTCAGCATCGTAGGATTCTGGATTACTGTAATGCTTTATATGTAGGTATTAACCAGTCCTCCCTCTCAAGATTACAAATGGTTCAAAATGCTGCCGCTCGGCTCCTTACCGGAACTCGGAAACACGATCACATTACACCTGTTCTTGCTTCCCTTCACTGGTTCACTGGTTTGCTTTAGAATACATTTTAAGATTCTGTTGTTTGTTTTTAAATCTCTTCATGGTCAAGCCCCAGCGTATATCGTTGAACTATTAAAGCTGCACGCTCCTCTGAGGGCATTAAGGTCTGCTGACCAGCTACTCCTTGTCCCTAGAACGTGGCTCAAAAATAGGGGAGATCGAGCGTTCTCAGTTGTGGCCCCAAGGCTTTAGAATGAATTACCTCTGAATGTCAGATTGGCCCCCAGCCTTCACATTTTTAAATCACGACTTAAAACTCACTTTTATTCATTGGCCTTCAAACCTGCTTGAGAGTTGTATTTTGTATTCTGCATTTTATTTTTCTAGTCTGTTATTTGTTTTAAATGTTTGTTTTGTTACTCGCGTGTTTATAATCATGTCAATGTCCAGCACTTTGGTCAACCTGGTTGTTTTAAATGTGCTTTACAAATAAAGTTGGATTGGATTGGATCGTAGAGGACTCTGGTCTTAAAGACGTACTACGGTTGGCATGTTCTGACCCGGGACAGTAGTTTTCACGGATACACAGCCTGTATGACACGGAGAACCAACTGGAACAGCTGCAAGGTGCTGCAAACGCTGTCTCATTAACCGGTGATCACTGGACGTCAGTGAGTAATCAACATTATTTAGGAGTTACTAAACACTATATTGACTCTAGTAAGGATAGGGATTTTTAGTTTTTTAGTTAGGTACTTGGAGGAATTGTGCAATAATGACAGATTCACACATTTTTCTTTTGTTTACAGTAAATAAATAATTACAAATCTTAAAATCAAGTTCATAAAGTAACTTTCTTTGCATTCATTTGATTCCCAATCAAGATACACTGGTAAGAATTGCTTTCGATTGTTAATATGTACTTAAAAACTGTTCTGAAATGCAAAATAATAGAATTTTAATCATGTGATAAAATAAGCGATTAATCACGATTAACTATAGAACTTCAGCGATTAATCACGATTAAAAAAAATAATCGTTTGACAGCCCTAATTAATATTCCATCCTAGTCCGGGTTACCATTGTTATATCTGGTGACATGAAACAGTGAAGAATAGAACAGTCTAGACCACACACTGTAATTTACAGAGACCCATAAATTCTCTCTCAGTGTGTGAACACATCTGACTGCACCTGCTGTTAGAAGTAGTAACATTTCTGCTGCATTGTTCAACTTTCTCACTGCGTCAGTGAAGTTTTGCTCATCTAGTGTGCAATGTCAGTTGATGTGGCCCACTTAATTTACAATAAACCATTCTTCAGTAAGCATTTGCACACACATACAAAATAACATATTCAAATGATGAGTCCAACAGCAATTCTTCATATCAATCAAATCTTCTGCACAAAAACAAAACCGAGGTGGACTGCTGGACTGCAAAAGATAGCAAGGAGGTGGCCGGGTTGGGTAGAGCAGGCGCACATATGCTGAGAGGTTCATGCCTCGAAGCAGAGGTCCAGGGTTTGAATCCGACCGGTGACAATTTCCTGCATGTCTTCCCCCTTTCTCACCTAGCTGTCCTGTCGAATTAAAGGCGGAAAAGCCACAAAAAGTTATCTTTAAAAAGATAGCGCGGAATGTAATACCCAGAAGTAATGCAGCACATGTGATTGACGCACATGTGCTCGTGTTTATCAGACCAGCTAGTGGGGGATGACTTTAACCACAGCATACCCAGGACAGGAGGCCCAAAGGCCTGAAGTGGGTGTGTCGATGTTTCTCTGTTTGGAAGTTTCACTAGTTAAGTGATGGATGCTCCTTTCTTCAGAAGCCACAGTTTGTGGTCCAGGCAATAAGATGACTGTAGTGTTGTTTTAAAAGTGTATAGTAAGTGAATTTTAAATCATCCCAAGTATTTTTTTTCAAAAATCTTCTGGTGAAAATAATAATTAATACAGATGAAGTCAGTGACTATGTTTACATGCACATAATATTCTGGGTTTTGCCCTTATTCCAATGAAAACAATATTCTGACTAAGCTGTTTACATGGCTAATAATAGTGAATATTCCACTAATATTCCTGTTTACATGCAGCCATGCAAAATAAGATTTTTGGACCGTGCGAACACAGCCTCCCTCTTTCAGTCCTTTAACCAGCTTCCTGAAAAGGTCGGTGTTGCGATGTTTGCACTGTTTTGTTTGTACAGTCAATGTTATTACACTGTTCCTATATGTATCTTTGTGTTCTTATATGTATTTTATGTCATTTGAGCCTGCCCTGTCAAAGACTAATTCCTGTCACGCATGACTGACAATAACGTTTTTCTTATCTCATCTTATCTTATGTTTGCGCATATCCAATGTGGCTGTGTTTCTCCTTCCGACCAAAGACGTGGGATTTTCTTTTAGGCATGCATCTCTACTGCAGCCTTGCAAACTGTTGGCTAGTTGGTTTATAGTTTAACAACCATAGTAACGCACAGAGCTGACCGTAATCCGTAAACAGGCAAGAGGCAGTAAACTGCACAAACTGCAGTAAAAACCCCAATTGAGATGCATATTCAGAATGTGCTGTATAAATGTCCAAAGAATGCTTCTAAAACCCAAATAATACCAGCATATCCCACATGTCTTAATCAGAAAATATTGAAAGGTCATATCCAAAGAGTTACTGATTTGGAGCCAAAGCATAAAAAGTGGCTGCTTATCTTCATCAATGCAGCAAATTACATTTCAGATTCAGTTGAACACACAACACAACTGTTCTTCTAGACTGAAAGCTACACATATCCTAATATGGCAAAGGCAACACACCACATAAATACCATATCCACAATGACATCATTTAAATCCACTGGGGTTGATATTGGCCTCCAAAAGAATAAGCTCTCCTCTCTGTATTAAACACATGCTGTGTTGTTAGACGTTGGCTGTCTCAGAGGGAAAACAGGATGAGGAGAAATTGATTTAACTTGCCAGATTACGAAAATATTACAGCATACCCAGGATTACAGTAGGTGTTCACCTCACAGACCAAACAAAATTATATAGTCATTAATGTTATTTTAAGTCTGGCTCATCTGGAGTCAAATCAGGTCAAAATGTGTTGGGGGGGAAAGGAGGCATGGATTCTTTCACTTAGTCTTTCACTTACTATTCATTCACCCCATGGCGGAATTCCTTGATTGTTCTGTAATTTACAGGCTTATTATAGGAAATAACAGAGCAGAAATCGCTCCCAAACAAGCATTATGTTTCTGTTACATGTCTCCAGACAGCTAGTTCAGCATAACGTAAGGCTTTGTTGCCAATTGGTTTCATTAAGAGTTCAAAAATCCAACACTCAACAACCTCTTGATTTGCCTCATGGATTTTGCTTTGGAGAAATGTTTTAGATTTTGTAGCTATGAAAGATGGTGTGTTAAAAGGAATAGTTTAACACAAAGAAAGGGAATTCATTGCAATAGCTTTATCTAATTGGCTCATGGCTGTTCCGACAACTATAACTGCCCACATTGATCTGTCAGATGTGATGTGTGTTTGATGTGACGTAATCATTGTTGCTGCCGCTCCATCTCTGCTGCCTGCCTCCATGTTATGTCTTGTAGGTGCTTTCAATGTGGCCTCTGTGACTATTCTCTTTTCCCTGGTCTCCTTTGTATTGTTTTTACTGCATGGACTGCTTTGAAACTTTTTTGCCGTTCCAAAATCTCAACAGACGACGTGGCCGGTGAAATGAAGAGGTTAAGGGAGTGGCAACTGGACCCATGGGGCCAGACTGCAGCATATTTCCCACATTTGTCAGCTGTGAGTAGCCCTGGAGGAAATTGCTCATACGTCTGGGAGAGAAGATCTCTGCAGGTTTATTATAACCGTACTGTAACCCTGATCTGTTCTGTACAGTATACGGTACATCTGGACCCACTCAAAACTTGCTTACTGGAAATTATTCATCACTATGTAAAAGAGAGGAAACTGATATGTCACATATGTTCTCTCTCATGTGCCGCAAACAAACATCTTACTTTGAAATGTTTCCCAAAGTTAAGTGTTCACGATTTGGCAAGACCCTCTTTCTTAGTATTTCCCTTTCTCCTCTGTTTCCCTCTCCGTTTCTACATATGGATGTCTTTTGTCCTCCGGGTTAATGCGTTAACCGGCTGAGCGCCAACCTGCTTCTCATCAGCTGAAGAGATGAAGCGATTGCACTTTTTTCGGCACATCGCGCTTAAAGAATGACGCGTTATCTCAGCGGTGATCTCATTTTTGCATTTGGACAAACACCAACTGTGAAGCAGGAATGTTTTATCAGGAAACCTGAGACATTAGGCTGTAAAACATCGCACCAGATATTTCACAGTAATAAAAGTGAACAACCAGGACTTCTGTCTCTTCCATATCAAAATACTGGGAGGCCTCCTTGATCCCATACTTCCTGATGGTGAACACCTACAGTTTCTCACAATCTCACCGGTCAATGAGCAGTCTAAAAACTCGGTACTTGGATGGAGTTGATCATCTTTATCAGTCAACAAAGCATAAGACTAAATACTTATTCTTAATGCACAAACACCATTACTTGTGATTAACTCCATTTGGATACTTAAAGTTGCACTTATCATTGTTTTTGTATTAACAATGGATCTAATGACTATGTGCAAAGTCTCATGTAATGACAAACCCGTATGGAATTTTCACCCAACCATCAGAAGGGGGGGGGGGTTGGGCCCACAAACTACACTCTGATTAACCTTGTTTCCAACAACAGTAGAGCGGAAAACGTATGGCCTAGCATCAAGCGGGACACAGACAAAGACATTGCCAGACCTTCTTCCACAGCACTGCGGAGGAAGGTCTGGCAATGCATGTGGCTAGTCCACACAGCATTATTGGATAGGAGAAGAACGTGTTCTGGTTTATTGGCATTTCTTTAAACCAATCACAATCGTCTTGGGTGGCATTAAGTGCCGGACGGAGCCACAATGCCGCTGCAAAATAGCCTCGGGAAGGAACTTGTTTTGGTGGAACGTGTACGTTGAAAAGTAGTTTTAGATGTGCAACAGAAAACTCAGATTGGACAGATAGTCTAGCTAGCTGCACACCTGTCGCTATGGGCGGGCCGTAGGGGGCGGGGACCGCCCCCAAAAATGCTTGTTTGATTGATGGGAATCTACACTGCAACAGCCTATCACGGCCTTACTAAAAAGAAAGTTAGGCTACGTATGTGACGTGGCCTACGTTAGTGTAGCCGCTCAACAGTTACCGCGCATTTTTGAAAGCTGGATCAGTTTTCGCCGGCTTACTCGCTTCAGTTCGTCATGGATATCCGTAAGTGGTTGAAAAACCCACCAACAGTCTCCTCTGCCAAATTTGATACGACACCGATGTTGTAGTTGGAGAAGGAGACCCTGGACGACAGTCTGAGCCTGATGCTAGTAGCTCCGTGGAGCCCGACCCTGGGCCTAGCAGGACCTGCAGGTCAAGTACAACTGCGACTGGGGCAGCATTTGGGCCACAACTGCCTGTTGAATCAGTGGGTGTGAGTGACCTCGGCACGGACAAACCCAAATAGGTTGTGTTGAGGAAATATCCAGTCAAAATGGTTGGTTCAAAAAAACAATCATTTTCCTCTAGCTGGTATTTGAATAGGGACTGGCTTGAGTACTCGGCGGAAAAGGACTCCGCATTTTGTTATGCCTGCAGGAAATTCAAATCTGTATCATCGGACGCGATCTTCTCCATTAAGGGATTTAATGATTGGAAACATGCAATTGAAACAGGCAAGGGCTTAAATAAGCATGCAGCTTCAAAAGAACATTTAGCTTGTGAAGCAATGTGGAGAGATTCAGAAAAACGTAGAGAGACAGGAAAAGAGATTTCCACTCTCTTAAATTCAGAGCAACTGGCTCGCAACAGATACTACATGTCAGCCGTTATTGATATGCTGGAGTTTTTAGTGGTGAATCAATTGCCATTACGTGGAGATAATGCTGGTTTTGCCAGTGTGCTAGATGATAATAGCTTCATGGGGCTGTTTTTGTCTCTCTTTGAGTAGACCATGCGCAAAGATCCCGAACTGACAAGGATTACAAAAACAATCCCACAGAATGCACGCTATACCAGCCCACAGATACAAAACGAGATTATCGAAATGATGAGCAAACTCGTGACAGAGGAGATAGTGAGACAAGATGGCGATAGCTGGTATTCAATTAAAGTGGATGGCACACGGGATCCTTTAGGCCAAGAAAACATATCTGTAGTTGTGCGTTTTGTTGACGAAAACTATGGCGTGTGTGAGCGCTTCCAGTGAAGCAGCGGTCGAGGATTTTTTTGGAGTATGCAACATGCTGTACAACTTCATCAGGAAGCCAACCGTGGCTATTCTGTACAAAGGCGATACCCTGAAACGTCTCTTGGACCAGAGATGGACTGGCCACTTAGCAACGGTCAAAGTTGTGGTGAAGAGTTTTCACGACATATCCACATTACTGACCGAGGTGGAAAACACAAGAGGCCTTGGAGCGGAGGTGCGCGTCGAGGCTACGGGGGCTGCTTCGTGCCATTACGCAGCGCAGTTTTCTTTTCATTGCGCACCTTGTTATGAAACTGTTGTCACTTTTCGAGCCGCCTAACAGACTACTACAGGCCGAAGATATGGACTTGTTCACTGCGGTGATACTTGTGAACAGCGCTTCTGACTGCGTGAAGACACTGCGCACAGAAAACGAGTTTTCTGCACTGTGGGATCTCTGCGCTCCTCCAGCATCGGCCACCGAGGCTGTGTTCCGGTGACCGACCCTGGTCCAAGCAAGAGAAGAAGCACAATTAACAAAAACCTCCACGGATTTGCAGTTGAAGAAACAGTTGGTCAGCCACAAAGTGACATAGATGAAAAGACTGAGTTCATGAGATTGTTTTACAGTGTTATCGATGTGCAAGGAGAGATGAATGCGCCTTTTGGTGAGCACGGTAGCGAACTCATTGGCACACTGGCTGCTTTGAACCCAGAGGCCGAGGATAATTTCCTGGACCCATCAAAGGTAACCCCTCTCCTGGTATTAGCTGGAAATGATGTGGTTGATTCTGAAGATACTGTGGCTCGTGAGTTCCTGGTGAAGAAAATGACTGACACTCCGGTTCCCCCCGAAGATGGAAAATGGACAATAGCCAACATCCTCAGCACATTCAACTGTGCACTCCAGGCTGTGTTCTCACAGCCTACACCCTTGCCCTAACTTTAGGAGCTTCCACAGCAATGTGTGAAAACTCATTTCCCACGCTCAAAAGCGTCTTCTCAGAGCATCGGCGCAGTATGCTGCACAGACGCAAAGCCCAGCTGATTCAGCTTGCTTTTGAAAAGGACCTCACTCACAAGTTTAAGTCCGAGTGGAAGGATACTTTAGCGTAGAGAAACGCTGCCTCCCACTGTACTGACAGGAGGGACTGGAGAGAGGACAGTGCTGCCTCCACTCAAAGTACCGGTAGGTTCAAAGTCTCTGTGCGTGTGTATGTGCGTGCGTGTGTGTGTGTGTCTGTGTGTCTCATGGAAATGCATATCCCTCTGTTGACTGCTTGAAAATGCAATGTTTGAGAGATGCTTCTGGTGTTACATCTAATATGTTGTATAGTCAAGTGTTTTTTGGATATTCATAACATTGCTTCTATGTAATGTGGTGTAGGCTATAGGCAACCTGGTCATATTGCTGTTGGTTATGTTTACCATGATGATTACGTGCTGTGCGAATAAAGTATATACGATTATTATAAATATACGTACTGTAGGTTAATAATAATTGTGCCCTCCCATGCATTTAATATGCCCCCCTTAAGACTGAGGTCTGGCGACGGGTCTAGCTAGCTGTCTGGATTTACCCTGGAGAGATCTGAGGAGCAGTTAACCATAGTCCTCAGAAATCCACCGGAGTTTAAAATTCCAACACAAAGAAAGCGGAAGGTATCTGGCCGAAAAGAAGGACACAAGGGCGGAATTTCCAGCGGCACTGGAAAAATTCCTGGAAGTGGAACATCGACGATACAGACTAGCTTACTTCCCCTTAAGAGTCATTGGAGTGATGGTGGAGAACAAAATAGAGCTAAAAGGAGAGTGAATGAGGGACTCACATTTGTTAGGTGGCCAGAAGCAGGCTTTTTTTTCTTCCTTCTTTTTTAAATCTTAGCCATAAAAAGTTCATACGGTGATAAAATGTAAAAAATTCAAAATTGAAAACGTTCGTCTAGCCAAACACTATTAGATTGTATTAGAATTATAGGCCTGCCATTTTAGTGGCTATTAAGTTTAACCACAAAGATGTACCTATATGACATGTACTATAACTTTATAAATTTAGAAAATGTATTCTTCTTCTTTTTTTTTTTTAAAGCATAACATTACTTAACATTACTGGTTATTCCCAAGAACTATACCAACCATTGTACCATTTTTATGTAAAAAGCCGCTTTAAAGGAACACGCCGACTTATTGGGACTTTAGCTTATTCCCCGTATCCCCCAGAGTTAGATAAGTCGATACATACCCTTCTCATCTCCATGTGTCGTAACTCTGTCTGACGCAGCCACCGCTAGCCTAGTTTAGCCCAGATCCTGGAGGTAACCGGCTCCATCTAGCCTACTGCTCCCAGTAAGTGACAAAATAACGCCAACGTTTTCCTATTTACATGTTTACAAATAACAACATCACATGAGACACAGCCATCTTCTAACCGTATACATACTGGGAACTATATTCTCAGAAGGCGAAGCACTGCTACTTCTGCTACTTTGGCGGAGTGATTTGTTCGCAGCACCTGAGAAGCCTCGTGGTGAGGAGCAGAGAGGAACAACGGTGCTTTTCAGGTGTTGCTCTAATCACTCACAAGTTGCAGTGCGTCGCCTTCTGAGAATATAGTTCCCAGTTTGTATACGGTTAGAAGATGGCTGCGTATGGACTTAACTAACCCTGGGGGATACGGTGAATAAGCTAAAGTCCCAATAAGTCGGCGTGTTCTTTTAACTTCTATTTCTATAACTTCTATTCGTTCTTTTCTTAACTGAAACATGTCCAGTGTTGTGCCTGAACGCGTTCATTGAACGATAGTTCATGAACTCATTCATATTTTGGGCGAACGTGAACTGAACGTACTGTATTACTGCCTGATGAACGTTACTGTGAACTCGTTCATTCTGGTGTCTGTGAACGGCACGCTCTCTCAGTTTAACTTCGTTCAATAGGGTGCCAGATTTCTATAGAGCCATCCAGGCGAGAACCCGGCTAAAACACACCGTAAACAGGCCTTAATATGTAGCGGACAAAACACCCAAGCTGGAAACACCAGCCACCAGTGTCGCACCGCCGCATGCGTCATCAAAACAAAAAGCAGCAAGGAGGCGACAGCAGCAAGGAGAAGTCGTATGATCATTTAAACGAGTTTTATGACAAGGTAAGTGAGGATGGGAAAAATCTTACATTTCTGTGCAAACTTCAGTCACATCCAGAGCAACCCTGAAACGGCACATTGAACTGAAGCAACATATGGAAAAAAAGAACTATTAACTAGTTCAGTTTTGGAACTGTGAACTTATTTCACAATTTTGAACTATGAACTAAACTAGTTCATTTTAAAATTTGTGAACTGAACTTTGAACTAGTTAATGTAGAAAGTGAACTTTGCCAACACTGG
Source organism: Sander vitreus (assembly GCF_031162955.1). NCBI lineage: Eukaryota > Metazoa > Chordata > Actinopteri > Perciformes > Percidae > Sander > Sander vitreus. Next base: position 4,640,074 of record NC_135865.1, on the reverse strand, counting down.
CTGTGTCTTAATGTCTTAATGTAACCTTTCAACTAACAGGGTTTATTAGTTCAGAGATGTATTTTAGAGAGGAGATGTAGTAACCTGTGAGCTCTTCCACTGTACAAACAGAACTTCTGATTGTTCTCACAATGTTTCTAAATGTGCACATTCATTTGAAAGAACACTGTAAGAATGGCCTGCACTACATTTCAGAATGTTGGGACTAGAACTGTCAGCTCACCTTTCAAAATGGATGTCTCTGAAGCTATTTCTAGTTGTGTTTGGCTATGAATTACATCGTTAACTGTGGTGAATTCATGTACAACCAGAAGTCATAAACTAATTTATTTTTTAATTTAAACTGGGTGTCTACAGCATGTTTACAACTTAATTAATCTTTGACTTGAATCACATATTTTGTGTGCTGGTTGAGGGTGTGTAATCTGTGTATCAGCTGTGTAGCATTGTGCAGAACAACCCTCCATAGAGATAAAAAACTGTCTTCATCAGAATGTAAAAAAGCCTGTCTGGACCCACTAGTTTGATTGGAGAGCCATCGCATAACATAAGAGACAACCGACATACGGCTGTGCAACCCTAACCCTAACCCTTTAATCTTTCCTTTATACGGATAGAAAATGGCTCTAATCAGAGACTCTGTATGGGCTGTTAACAGTGGTGGAAGAAGAACTCAGATTCTTTACTTAGTTAAAAGTACTAATACCACACTGTAAAAATACTCAGTTACAAGTGAAAGTCCTGCATTCTTAAATAAAGGTATGTATCATCAGGAAAATGTACTTAAAGTATTAGAAGTAAAGAAAAATCCTCACATTTTAGAAACTTGAAACGATCCAAACAGTTCTGTCAGTCAACTAAATGTTTAATCGGCTAATCATTTCAGCTAGAATTGTAGGCCTATATATTGCTGGGTAGTTTAATTTATAATATAAGATTGTATTTTATAAACTACAAGTGTTTTGTGTGCAAAAATTGTAATTTATAAAGTAACTAGTAACTAAAGCTGTCAGATGAATGTAGTGGAGTAAAAAGTACAATATTTCTCTCTGAAATGTAGCGGAGTAGAAGTAGAAAGTGGCATGAAAAGAAAAGACTCAAGTAAAGTACAAGTACCTCAAAATTTATACTCAAGTACAGTACTTGAACAAATGTACTTAGTTACATTCCACCACTGGCTGATGATATATCAGAAGTTGAACTGTTTTTAGAACTGTTTGACTTGCTGTGAGGGCATCAAACTGTCACTCAAGCTTAGCACCGCACTTCAGCACGAACTGTTGTGGTGTCGAGTTTTACACATTAATTACACAACTGGCAGCACGTGGGACTCCCCCAGGGCCGAGGTGAGAGGGGCCGACACCAAATATCTTTGTGTCCAACAAAACAGTGTGAAGTCCGGTTCAATGGCAGGGCATGTTGCTTCTCTAATCCCCCTGGTCGAACTGGCAAATATCATATTACAATTGAAACTTTTCATTTCAAATGCTTCATAACTCAGAGTCGAATGTGATAGAGGATGGATAAGGTTGTGCTTTAAATTTGTTTCATCTCCTTCGTTATCTTTTTGTCCTTTTGGAGAAAACAGTGGAGATAAGCTCCTTCAATAATAATTCAACAAATAGAGTCCAATAAGCCAAATGAAGCCTTTTATGGGAAACTTGCATCTCAAAGAGAAGAATAGAGTTCCTACCTCGATGGTCTGCGCCGTGACTCCATGCTCTTTGAAGATTTTGTCGAGCCCTGCAAAACACAAAGACAAACGTTAAACTGGAGCTTTATTATAGGCCGATGCATATAATCTTGATACTTGCAGTAGTGCTTAGAAAAATATAAATACAGTAAAAAGACATGCAAATATACTATTTGTCCAACAACAGAGCTGGTCTGAAAGCACCATAAAATCATTTTTGCTCTGCGCCATTTACAACAGTTCTTGGTCTGCTTCACGTTACGACATGACTTCCATATAGACCGAATCACTGAGACGTCGCGCTAACACAAAAAGCACTTCCGGGTAGAGAAATGGCCGTTGATTTGAATTGCGGGATGTAAAATCAGCAAACTTGTTTATTTCCAGCCGTAACTGTAACTGTTTAAAGATATACAGTTAAACAAGAAGGTCCGACCTATCTGACGCCACTGTTGCTGCTGCAAAATAGCCTCAGGAAGGAACTTGTTTTGGTGGAACGTGTACGTTCAAAAGTTGTTTTAGTCGTGCAACAGAAAACTCAGATTGGACAGATAGTCTAGCTAGCTGTCTGGATTTACCCTGCAGAGATCTGAGGAGCAGTTAACCGTAGTCCTCAGAAATCCACCAGAGGTTAGAATTACAACAGAAAAGCGGAAGGTGACGGGACATCCGGCGGAATTTCCAACGGCACCGGAACAATCCCGAAAGTGGAACGCTGTGGATATATAGACTATCGCCGGTCGGACTGATTGCTGGTTTTGGGTGGTGTCATTTTCTTAGGTCTGTGGCCCAACAGGTATATTAGCTCTCCAACCTAGTGTTAGTGAAAGTGTTGACATATGAAAGCGTCAAACATGCATTTTAGATAAAGGAGATGAGAGTATGTCCAGGTGTTCCTCGCCCCCGTTTGCTCAGCGCCTTTAAACTGTATGTACGAGATGCAGGAGTATTCTAGACGCAAGTTATTGGAAACAAACATTGTGATTGGGTCTATAGTATCATAAAGTCCATGATGTCACACATAGTTCCATTGATTGTGGATGTACCTGCTTGTGATCTGTGATTTTATTGTTTATAAAGCAGGGCAGTCCAGATAAATGTTGCGATAAATAAACAGACATTAAAGTGTACTCAGTTCTGCTGCTGTCAGTATTTTGCTAAAATAGTCGACAACAATTTCATTGTTAAATTTAAAACAAATGAAAGGAAATTATTTCCGACATTCTTTTATTTAAAATTGAATTCACTATAAAAGGCACTACTGAAAAAAGTGACCGTTACATTATAAAGTGCATTTTTTTTTACTGATATTGTCTTTCAACTCTCCGAGTGTCTTTCGTGATATGTCGCAGTCTTTCACAATGTGTTTATTGCGCCAGTTGATATTGCGATGACGATTAATAAAACGATATGTTGTGCAGCCTTATTTTACCCACTGTACACAAAGAGCACCATGTGATGGACGAAGCAAAGCAGAGAGTCCTTGCAGAGGAAGTGTGGCTGAAGGAGATTGACTGTGTTTGGCTCAACTATGCCTGGTCTGCCTCGCCTTCCCCTTCAAAGCAGCTCCAGCTGGGGGTTAAAGGCCATGTGGGCCTGTTCACTCCCCTGTGGTGTTTGGGTCACATGTACACAGGAGGGGGCTGTTATCCATCACCATCCATTAAATCAGAGCGACTGGCTGAGCATCGGTGTCAAGAGCTCCGCTCGCCTCCGTGGACCAGTTTCAGCCTGCTCTGCTCTGCTAACGCCTGCCTGGCTCTCAGCGCACGCAGTTCAAACTCACGGAGACGACGTCCAGAGGTGGACTGTAACTAAGTACATTTACTGAAGTACTGTACTTTAGTATACATTTGAGGTACTTGTACTTTACTTGAGTCTTTTCTTTTCATGCTACTTTCTACTTCTACTCCGCTACATGTCAGAGAGAAATATCGTATTTTTTACTCCACTACAATCATCTGACATCTTCAGTTACTAGTTATTTTACATATTAAGATTTTTACACACAAAACACATGTAGTTTATAAGATATGATGTTTTATTAAATTAAACTAGCCAACAGTATGACAGCCTACAAGTCCAGCTGAAATGATTCGACCATTAAACACACAACAGTTTGGATCGTTTCCAGTTTCTAAAATGGGAGGATTTTTCTGCATCAAGTATAAGGCTGCACGATATGTGGAAAACATGCAATATGTGATTACGTTGTTGAATATTGCGATAACAATATTACTTGCGATACATAAACAGTGTACTTCAAGTTAGTCAGTTCAGTTTAGGTATTCTGCTTAAGTACAACAAATTGCTTGTTGAATTTAAAACAAATCATTTCCAACGTTCTTTTATTGAACAAACTGAGGATTGAATTGAACACAAAAGGCATCGCTAAAAAAAGAATGAGTTACATTTTAAAGTGCTGTTTTCTACTGACATTTTCTTTAAACGAACTAAAAAAATCTCTGAGTGGGCTAGGCAATATATTGATATTATATCGATATATGAGACTAGATATCGCCTTAGAGTTTGGATATCGTCACATCACAATATGACAGTAGTGTTGTCATTTCCTGGTTTTAAAGGCTACATCACAGTAAAGTGATGTCATTTTCTGAACTTACCAGACTGTTGCAACTGTTCTATTATTTACCTTTACCCACTTAGTCATTATATCCACATTACTGATGATTATTTATCAAAAATCTCACTGTGTCAATTTTTTGTGAAAGCACCAATAGCCAACTCTTCAATATCGATATTGAGGTATTTGGTAAAAAATATTGTGATAATTGATTATCTCTATATCGCCCAGCTCTAGCTCGAAGACTTTTCGTCTCTCATCTGAGAGACTTTTTCACTTCCGACTGAACAGTAGGAAGAACCCAGCTATTAAACATATATGGAGTCGTTGATGATGGATACCAATTTGTTTGTTGTAACGACAGTGGTTATGGCCGTTGGAGACAGCCGGGCTTCTTCTCTGCAACTGTGTTCCTCTTGAATTGAGTCCAGGGGAAATAACAACCAGCGCAAACACAAAACGGTTTTCCTGACCTCGATAGGTAAAAAAGCTTGTGCTATTGAACCAGATGAATTGGTGACTGAAGAAATAATTTATTATTGTAATTACAATTTTTTCCTTTTCTTTTTTGGTCTTATCTCTCTCTCCTTTGTCTGTAAAATGAATTGTTAACTGACCTATCTATTTCTGTTTGTTGTATCATTTGGGAAAGGTGCTGGTAAAAAGATATGTTTGTCTTCATTCAGCTCCTTTATGATCAGGGATATGTAATATGTGATATAGCAAATCATTTATGGTTTGATTATAAAGCTTGTCTGTTTGTTTCCATGAGTGGAATAAAAACAATGAAATTGAAGATTGAAGAAAAGAGAAGTAAAAGAAAAGAAAACAGGGAGGACTGTCTAACGTTTGACATTGCATTAATGTCATTTGTAAGTTGGGCTACAGGGAAACTATTTTAATATTTGGTGGGCTAGTCCTATCTAGCCCCGGTGTAGCACCAACTATGTCCTGGGGAAACAAAGTCAGACCCCTGTAGTTACAAGGAAGTTTGGCTGACTTTGTCTTGTTTTGACATGAGATTACAGAAAACATAGGTAAGCATTCCTGCAGTTTGACCAATTCTTGAAGGAAAAAATGCATTGATTTTTAAAAAGGCAAGATCTCCCAATATTACAGTTATTGGTTGAATTTGTGTTCAAATTCTTGGAAGGACTGAATAAATACTCATACACATACAGGCACAAACGCAGACATAATCAAATCAGATGATACAGTGTTTGCCAATGTTCTTTTCTGTCCCAGCAAATCCACTTATCTCTCTCTCAACAACTTCTATGCACCAGAATTCCTTTGCAACATCTTACATCCAAAGTATTCACACGAGTCTGTGGCTCGACTGAGGCGACACAAAGCAAATCCCCCACTTTCTGTCTGTGCTTCGGCCTAAACGTTTCAGTGTGTGCCCAGGGGCTATAAAGTGCAGAGTCGCCATAGGAGGACAGAGATGAATGAGTGAGAAACGGCCTAAAAGAGGGTTCAAAGACAGATGCAGACGCTTGTGTTGAGTGGAGCTGTGAGAGTTATTGTGCCTGAAAGTCAGGGAAAAGCCCAAGGTGAGGTGATCAGAACACCCTCACGTTGTTTTTGATGACAAGAAAACCATGTCCGAGAAATCCCGTTAGTTGGACGCCAACACGGCATGGCACCACTGTTGAAGTGTTGAAGAAATGAGTTTGCATGCTGGTTGACAGCATGCAAACTCATTTCTTAATTAGAGACCGGCACAGAATTTTGAGGACATGGTGTTTATAGTGTGCTGCAAAGATGGCAGCTGATTCATAGATTTTGCTTTAAGTTAGTCTGAATTGGTGTGCAGAGCATTTTATGAGCCACGATATTTATGTTAAAGTGCAACCATCTGGGTGAATAAAAGTCTCGCAGTGAAGCAACGGTCAGTAATAAGACAATAATTGTTTCTGTGGTCACACTGATGTTCTTGTCAGTGAAAAGCTGAAAGACATTGTGATGATCAAGTGCCGTGATTCTATGAATGGGGTGTACTGTGCAGTCCTTCCAGAAAAATGCAAATTAGTTTTTTTGTGATTGTTGCAGGCAAAAATCCGTGATTATGCAGCACGTTTTCTTAAAGAATGCGATGGAATATGCGGGATATTTAGGCAATTTTATGCGATGAAATTGCGGGAAATTGCAAAAACTGCTGTTTGATGAAAAAGAGAAAAAAAAGTAATTCCCCCAACACCCAGCTTTTCGATGATGTTCACGTCGCGTAATTACGTCACTTCATAACGTTCCCATGGCAACAGGGGAAAATGGCTGCTCTTGTGTGAAGTAAACGCAACATTTTTCAACTTTCTGATAAGATATATGGGACTTTTTTGCAACGAAAATGTGATTATGAAATCATGCAAGCCCCGCATATTGTGCGTGGAAATCGGCAATTTGTGCGGCAATTTGTGCGGCAATTTGTGCGGCGAAAGTGCGGCGTATTTGAAAAAATGCGCCCCCCCCCCCGCATAACTATGCAGACTTTAGCTGATTATGCATTGAATTCTGCAATCGCATTATCGCGTTTTTCTGAGGGACTGACATATGTGCAGCCATAAATAGGACTGAATCCATTTTCTAAATCCTAGGTGCAAGATTTCAAGTAGAAGACACAAGCTCCTGAACATCACACAATCCACACGCTAAATCCTGTTACTCTCCCTCCAGAAGTTGTATTGGGAAGGAGAGATGGGGAAGTGGGTGGGTGTGGGGGGTTGAGGTAGCGGGTGAGGAGGAGGAGGAGGAGGAGGAGGTGGGAACTGGAGTGGGGGGTCCAGCAGGCCTGTTTCCAGATTAAAACCATCTGTGGAGGTTGACTTTACAAGCAGGCCATTCAAATTAACCATCTGAGAAAGAGCAAAGAGGGAGGGAGGGAGGGCGAAAGACATTGGGGGCTGGTAAAAGTCCGCGAAGGAGACGAGAGAAACTGTTCTATAACAAAGAGAAAAAAAAACAAGCAATGAGGGAGCGGACAAGAAAAGTTCAAGCTACAGGACCCGTGTTGACTAAATAAATCCATCCATCCATCCATCCATCTGCCCCTCCACCGCGTCCTACCTTCCTGAAAAGGTAGCCTGTACTCCATCGCCATGCCCCCCTCAGAGAGGAGAGCCGCCTTCTCAGAGACCCTCCTCGGTCCATCGCCCTCTGCCTCTCGCTGCTTTCTGTCCGCCAGTGAAGTTTCCTCTGTGAAACCTCTCCCTTTTCTCTCACAGCGGAGGGAAGAAGGGAAAAAAATCGAGAGAAAAAAAAAAACCCAAGGGCTCTATTTTGGGCAGTTGCTTGCAGCGGGCCACTGCATGCTCCGGCTCAGACCATACTCCTCCACAACACTGTTCGTCTCTTCCTTCTTTCTGTCCGCTCTGTCTTCTCCCTTCCTTTCTTTCCCCCTCTGCCTTGTGTGTTGGCCACCCTCCCCCCTCCCACTTATTCTCCCATCACGTTATCTCTCACCCCTCATATTCAACTTTTCCCTCCCTCTCCTCTCTCCCTCTTTCTCATCTGTGTACGGATCTAAATTGTGACTGCTAACCCTTCCTGTCTCTTTAGGCAAACATGCAGGGTCTGATGCATGTTTTTACACACACACACACACACACACACACACACACACACACACACACACACACACACATACATGTAAATGTGTGTATTCAACTGTGAAATCTTTTTCTGACAGTTGTGTCTTTTGCACAGGTCTTTTTTTTTTTTTTTTTTTTTTACAAACAACCATGCACTTGAATGCTGTTTTTGTTAAGTATATGATGTTAGTATCATATATAAATAAGTATTATAAGTATTCCAAACTTCCCTCTATTTCCTGTCATATTCTCACCTTTCCGCCACAAATAAAAGAGGAAGAAACACCTCTAAAAAATATCTTGAGGGAAAAAAATTGGCACTTGGAACGTCTTCACTTCCAAGTTCAAAATCTACTGAAAGGAGTCAACAAAGAAGCAAAGAGGCAGAAGAGCACCGAACCCACCGAGCTAGAAAGCGATCCGGCGAAGCGAGAGAAGCTCATGTAGTCATAAGACAAATATTTTGTATGCTCCGAGGCGATGAAGTGCGGGTAAACATCACCCAGACATCACAGTGCAACCACACAGCAAATGCCCATGACCAGACAGGAGCAGCTGCACGCACAGACATGCACTCATGCATATACACTCCCAACACATGCATACTATACACAGTTAAAACACAAACTCATTCAATCACACACACACAAAAACTTATAATCACTGTGTGTTGCAGGCTCTGCCCTCAGTTAAGGTGCAGACCAAATTATGACCTGAGAGGGAAAACTCCTGAGCTGTGCAAAACACCATCTGATATGAAGCTGCTGCATGACAGAGACAGAGAAGATTGTGCTCTTCTGTACTACAAGAGGTGGAGGAAGTATTCAGATCCTTTACTTTAGTACTACTAAAGTACTAATACCACACTGTAAAAATACTCAGTTACTTAGTTAAAGTCCTGCATTGAAAATGTTACTTACGGTAAGTTAAAGTATGTAAGTATCATCAGGAAAATGTATTTAAAGTATTAAAAGTAAAAGTACTCAATGCAGAAAAATCCTCCCATTTTAGAAACTGGAAACGATCCAAACAGTTGTGAGTTTAATTGTCGAATCATTTCAGCTGGACTTGTAGGCCGTCATATTGTTGGCTAGTTTTAATTTATAATAAAACATCGTATTTTATAAACTACATGTGTTTTGTGTGCAAAAATCTTAATCTGTAAAGTAACTAAAGCTGTCAGATGAATGTAGTGGAGTAAAAAGTACAATATTTCTCTCTGAAATGTAGCAGAGTAGAAGTAGAAAGTGGCATGAAAAGAAAAGACTCGAAGTCAAGTACAAGGCTACCTCAAATTTGTACTTAAGTAAAGTACTTAAGTAAATGTACTTAGTTACTGCACATTCCACCACTGTGTACTACACTGTATGAGAAAACTGAAGAATACGCCAATAACAGCAGCCCCACACACACACACACACACACACACACACACACACACACACACACACACACACACACACACACACACAGAGGCACACTGGTGCATTTGTGTTTATTTTGGTCCTTGTGGAGAAAGTGGGCACATGGCTTTGGGTGGTAACTCTAAATCGGTTACTTGATCCTTCCTTTCCCAGACAAAATACAACTCGCAGGAAGTTGTGTCATAGACGACAAGTGCTCAGTGAGTCCAAGGCAAACATGTACGCTCTAATTTCTGTGTATGTGTTGACCTCATATGCACGTACGGAGGAGGGAGTCGTTACCCTGAAGCGCCATGAGTATTTCTAAAACAACCATATGTAGGCTTAATGGGGATGTCATAGATTTAGTCAAGTATGTCTCATTACCAGATCCAGTTTTTAGGGGTGATGCAGAATGAAATCTGCGAAATGTTTTTTCTCTTTGGTATAGAAATGTTTAACATTCTGAGGTTTATTTAAAAAAAATTACTTCTCTCCTGCGGAAAATGTTGCCGAATTCTGCAACTGCAGATTCCGTGTGGCCCTGTTTATTACTCACCATTCCATGGGGTGGCTGGGCATGAAATGCAATACTGTACATCAATGGTAAAAAACCCAATGCAGTAGTGATGTAGATAGACATTACAATGTTTAAGAATGGGTCCTTCTCAGGTTATATTGATTACTTTTATTTTCTAATACGTATAGCAGGAAGTTAGACTTTGCAACAGGCTGAATGTGATGCAGGCCAGTAGCAACGCATACGGTATGTTTGCACATAGCAGCAATACTCAAGATGTTAGTGCTGAAATCAAAGATGAGAGTCCTTCAGAAGTTGTTCATCTCTGCTACTGTACCTGTGCCTGTGTCATTCAGCCCATTGATTCCCATTAGTCCCACTGCAGGAAGTAGTGTGTCCCCTACATCCAGTCAAAAGTAAGGGTGTGGAGTGGATTTTTCACTAAACTTAACCAAGAGCTTTAGTTGCCTAATCTTACCCATATTTTAAAGGGATAATTCGGATTTTTTAAGTGGGGTTGTATGAGGTACTTCTCCATAGTCAGTGCATTAGCTACACTGCCCTGCAAAGGCACAAGGCAGCAACTTCATATTTGGTCCAAAATGAGTGAATATTTTTGTATATATGAAGCAATTATTGATTGAGTTGATTTGTCTACACATGTTTATGTATGTTCGTGTGAGTATGCGTGTTTAGTTGTTGGGACTGCATTATGTCACTGTATTTGTTGGAAAAAGTCAATAAGCAAAGTTAAAAAAAAAACTCTGTCTTTCGCAATGTGTTTAAAGCGCAAGACGATATCGCGATGATGATAAAAAGAAACATATAATGTGCAGTCCAGGCCATAACCACAATCTTTCCCTAACCTGCACCATAATGTTGTTGCCATGCACAGATAATGTAAGAAGTAAGCATTTTTAAAATGTTGGCATTGTATGTAAACAACCAATATGTCAAATATCTTGTCTGGTAGATATGTGTATCATTTTGTCAAATTTGGGTACAAGAAGAAGAACAAAAATGATGCCTTCAGTGTGTGATGTGCCTTTGTAAACAGGTCAAGGAAAAGGTCTAAAAGGGAACAGAATCAGCAGCCTGGCTTGATTCCCAGCACAGAAATCCCCTGATCATCTAGTTTTAACACTTCCAGTGGTACAATTTTGATAAATTGGTCATCATTTAGTAAAAAAAAAAAAAAAAAAAGCTGGCACTTTGTCTTTGATGTGAACATCGGATTTGTGTTTTTTTCTGGGAACGTCACAAGTTGGGCAGTAAATTGGATTTGTACTATTCCAAGGCCATTCCAAACTGCCAACAGTCAACAAAGAGTACTTCCTGTGGACACCCATACTTCAGAGGACAAATGAAACAATGATTTGTAGACTCCGTATTGGACTAAGTATACACCTGGAGTTGTTCTTAAACATTTAATTGAGAAAGGTTTCAGCTGTTTTAAGGTGTATTTACTGTAAAAGAAGTGCAGCTGTAATTCCCGCCAGCTGGAACGCCTCTCTCCGCTCATAACAAATACCTCTCCTACATCAAACACTGTACATCATCTGTCTGCCAGTGTCATACATAGGGGCAGATTAATCTGCTCTTTCACTTCAGTAATCTAAGCAAAAGAGATGGCTGGACCTGAGAATACAACAACAGTGACAGAGAGAGAGAGAGAGAGAGAGAGAGAGAGAGAGAGAGAGAGAGAGAGAGAGATAGAAAGAGGTCACGTAAGTTGAAACTCACCATGGTGTCTACATGTTTGAGAGGAAGGTCACTGCTCGGTGCCTGATCAGAGAAGAGACAAAAACAGAGAGAAACAGAAGGTGAGATCAATACCTGCAACAATCCATACCTCGCAAACTCTTATTATGTTATGTTGTTTTAGGGATTTTTTTTTTGTAATGTAAATAGATTCTTTTCCCCAGAATTGATATTCATTTTTTTTTTTTTTTACCACTGATTCACCTGAATATTTTCTGTTGATACGGTACTGCCGATGCGACTACATCATATCCGTTTCCAGCAAAACAGAGCGAAAGCTAAAACTTCAGAAAATTCATGTTATGTTCTTTACACATGAAATAAATGTCAGACTGACTGACTGACATGTGATGTGCATTCTTCTTAGAAAACAATTAGCTTTTAGAAATGTCTCCTGATATATGGCTTTAGAAGTGTATTATTCAACTTTTGTTTTTGTTAAAGAAGGAAAAGAAAATCACAATACTCTATTCTATGGAATCGCAGTACTTCTAGAATGGCCATTAATGAAAACCGCAATACAAATACGAATCGGCACCCATGTATCGTGAAAGAATTGAAGCGGGAAGAAAGGCGTATCGTCCCGGCCCTATGTTGTGCCATGTCACATCGTCTCCTCTCATGCTGTGTGGAATATACGCTCAGCGCCATTCTTTGCCCTAATGTGGCCTGGAGCAGAGTGGGGCTCCACCTTGAATGCGTGGGACCATCTATAATCCCTTGGTGCAAATATTTACACAAAGAGACAAGTCTGCTTCCATTAGCCAAGACCAGAGAGTCCATCCGTGGAACTCTCCCTTTCAACGCCATATACAGCTATGGACAGAGAGAGAGAGAGAGAGAGAGAGAGAGAGAGAGAGAGAGAGAGAGAGAGATACAGCTATGGACAGAGAGAGAGAAAGAGTTTTTAGATAGTTATTCTGTTCTTATGCTTTGGCAACACAGATGTATTGAATTTATCATGCCAATAAAGCTAACTGAAATTGAAAATTGAGAGAGAGAGAGAGAGAGAGAGAGAGAGGAAAAGGCCAACAGAGACAGAGGGGAGAGAGAAATAGGGGACAGAGAGAAAAGGAGAAAGAGAAGAGAGAAATAAAAGAGAGTAATGAGTGGATGGATGTCTAGGCTGGGGGTATAGCGGGAGAGATGGGGGTAAAGTGAGAGCTTCATGGCAGAGAGCAGAAGAAGAAAACATCAGAGCGATCCATGATGTCATGAGCTGGTGCGGGCTTCGATAGCCCCAGACTACCACACACGAACACATGTTACTTATATCCATTCAAATCCAGTCTAGGCCTGTCTTGAAACTATCAGTCATATCTATATGTAGCAAAGAGGACAGTAAGTAAATGACTCGTGGCACTTTTCATTGCAGCAAAATTGCAGATGTTGTACATGGTCTCCAACAAATGAGTGCACCCTGACTGCAGCCAGGATGGATGTACAGTTAGAGTTTGATCTATTGGATCCCTGTCTCTGTAGATCTTCCTGGTATGGAGTAGAGTAGAGCAGAGATCTTCAACAAGGGGTCCGGGACCCCCTAGGGGCAAAAATAAAGGCCTAAAAATGCCACACACAAAAATATCTTTGAAAAAGAAACAGCTGGGCATTGTAGTTTTTAGCAAACGTTACTCAAACAGGAGTAAATCTAAAGTGCATTGGCTGGGGACTATTTTCAGCTGTGGATTAATACACATTCAACAAAGGCAGCAGGACGGTGTATGTGGGACTGACTTAGAATAAACTACAGTGTGTGTTGGTGTGTTTTCAATACACAATGGCACAGAGGAAGAAGATACTTCAGGCTTTGAATACACCGACACTGTCACCAGACTTATCCTTTTAAAGGTCCCATGACATGGTGCTCTTTGGATGCTTTTATATAGGCCTTAGTGGTCCCCTAATACTGTATCTGAAGTCTCTTTTATATAGATCTTAGTGTCCCCTAATACTGTATCTGAAGTCTCTTTTTATATAGACCTTAGTGGTCCCCTAATACTGTATCTGAAGTCTCTTTTATATAGGCCTTAGTGGTCCCCTAATACTGTATCTGAAGTCTCTTTTTATATAGACCTTAGTGTCCCTAATACTGTATCTGAAGTCTCTTTTATATAGACCTTAGTGGTCCCCTAATACTGTATCTGAAGTCTCTTTTTATATAGACCTTAGTGGTCCCCTAATACTGTATCTGAAGTCTCTTTTTATATAGACCTTAGTGGTCCCCTAATACTGTATCTGAAGTCTCTTTTTATATAGACCTTAGTGGTCCCCTAATACTGTATCTGAAGTCTCTTTTATATAGACCTTAGTGGTCCCCTAATACTGTATCTGAAGTCTCTTTTATATAGGCCTTAGTGGTCCCCCTAATACTGTATCTGAAGTCTCTTTTATATAGACCTTAGTGGTCCCCTAATACTGTATCTGAAGTCTCTTTTATATAGGCCTTAGTGGTCCCCTAATACTGTATCTGAAGTCTCTTTCCCGAAATTCAGCCTTGGTGCAGAATTACAGCCACTAGAGCCAGTCCCACAATGAGCTTTCCTTAGTATGTGCCATTTCTGTGTCTGTAGCTTTAAATGCTATTGAGGAGGAGAGAGGAGGGGGGGTGGGGGGGCAAGGTGGAGGGTGGGGGTGTGGCCTTGACCAACTGCCACTTTGCTCGTTTGAAAGCCATGATGTCTCTTTCTCATGGGTGGACCAAATTCTCTGGGCGGGCAAAGCAGAGAAAGGGGAGGTAACCTTTCCCCTTATGACGTCATAAAGGGAAGATTCCAGATCGGCCCATCTGAGCTTTCATTTTCTCAAAGGCAGAGCAGGATACCCAGGGCTCGGTTTACACCTATCACCATTTCTAGCCACAGGGGGACCATAGGCAGGCTGGGGGAACTCACATTAATGTTAAAAAACCTCATAAAGTGAAATGTTCATGCCATGGGACCTTTAAGTACAGAACACCCAAGAGTTATGCTGTCAAATGTTGGAAATCGTAATTGGGATCGAATCACTTCATAGAGGAAACCTCCTCCATGGTGGTGATCAATGGACAGTACCCACACAGAGAGCTGCACTGTGACACAGAGGATGTTCTGCTTCTATACAGAGCTTCAGTGGAATACAAACAGTAAATGCAAAGAGTCAATTATAGTCTGGCTGTGCAGGCCCCAGAATACAGTCTAAACGCCCAGAGTAAACCACCAACCAGGGAGAGAATGAGAGAATTTGGATTCATCCTGACCAGTGCCATTACCAACTTACAACGTTTAAAAAAAAAAAACACAGAATAAAGGGAATGCTGATTAAATTACCAAAACCATTACCAAGGCAGCACAATTGGAATTTTTAACTTGATTTCAAATCATAACCATCTGCTTTTGCTACCAGGTAGGTGTGTCACTGTGTGTTGTTGTATATCAGACAAATACAAGACAGAGTTGCTTCAAGGAAAAGGAAAACCAGACTGATGTTCGAGCCTCTAAATGCAGACTGTGGATATGCTCAGAGGTCAAAATGTGCAGCCACAGGCATTCTCACACAAATAGAGCTTATTGTGTGCACACCCAGAAAAACACACACAGACACAAACAATTCTCACAATGATATATTCTAACATGTGCATTTCCATTTTGTACAATTGCAGCCAGATGGCCGGAGTGTGTGTCTCTGTGTGTGTACTGTCGTTGAGGCTTGCAACTAATTCAGAAAGCATGAGAAAGCCTGGGAAGTTGTGTATCAGCAAAATAGTCCACAGAGGAAGTGTTTTCCGTTTCTCTTAGCCCTCTTCAAAGGAAAACAATTGAAGGGGAAGTGTAGCACTTAGTGAAGTAATGGTATCATTTCTTTTAAATCATTTTTAAGACAATTCTTGCAAGCCACGCACAATAAATCTCTGTCTAACACCAATTACAAAGCCAGGATTGGATCTTGGCTTTTATAGGCTGTTTATTTCACAGACTCAAATGATGAGAAATTGCTGTGTCATAGTGCCTTTGAGACTAAAGTCAAGATGTAAATCTCCAGGGCCCAGGACTGTGTTCAGAGTCAAGCGAATGTGTGCTGCTGACCAATAGCAGAATGTCTTGTCAGTGCTTTGAGGGGAACAGAGAGCCAAAGAGTCCAAAACGGAGAAAGGTGAAGTAGTTCCCTGAGAACAAAATTCACACGACACAGCACAGAGAGCATGTTAGCCAATGGGGCGCCACACCAGCTAGCTCAGCAACTAGTGTCACCAAGCTTCTAGTCGCACTTTGCCAGACTTTCCTACACAGTGCTGCAGAGGAGGGTCTGGCTAGTCCACACATGTCTGCATGTATTGAGAAAAGCGACAAAAACATTTAAAGAAAATTGCAGATTGCAAATTGTCCAAAAGAAACCTCGAAGGAAGCAACAAAACCCTTGAAAACGTGACAAAAATGTCCAAAAAACCCCCCAAAAAACTTAGGGAAAAGCCCAGAATGGATGATTGGAGGGGTTGTAAATTACGCCTATGTCTTTAAACATTATTACAAAAGATGTGATCAGTTAAGAAGCGGAACAAAACCAGTGTTCTGTTGCCAAGAGCTTTGCAGCACCTGCAGGGAGAGTGACAACACAAACCTGGCATTTCCAACACACTACATTTGTAAGAATACACTTATCTCTCCAACCACAGATATTGGTTGGACAGTAATCCTATCAATTTAAAAGAAGAGAAGAAAAACATTATCCATTCAAGATACTCAGGTTGTTTGTTTTTTTGGACTCAGAGCCGTGCCATTACCTGGAGCCAAGTCAGCTGAGCATCATATTGCATTTGTTCTCATGAGAAGAGCTAAATACAGGCTGTTGATCTCTCATGTGGTAGCAAAATAGTAACGGACATAAAAATAGACCCAACAGTATGATAACATTTTGTTCAGCATTTCCTGCTTCATCGCTCAGAATGAAAAAATCTGGGAGTTGTTGTTGATCACTACCAATGATGAAAATGGTGCTTACAGCTGCATTCTGTCACAGACGTTTACTGATACCGGCCCCTACTTTGGACAACTTCTACCAATGTTAATTAAAGGAACAAACCGGTTTATTAAAGTGCTTTCCATTTTATATGAGGAAATCTCCAGCTGGGCGCCTGGGTAGCTCTCCTGGTAGAGCGCACGTCCATATACTGTATAGAGCTAGCGGGGAGTGAGCGGTGACGTTAAATCACCCTAAGGTACTGTCTATTTGCTGGATGGTTTCATGGTAACGGTCGCTAGCTAACATTAGCAGATAAGCCCGTACTTTTTGACGGGCTTGCAGATATTGCACCAAGAACCTTTCTTTTAACTCTACCTTCCTTTGTTTCTGCTGAAACAATTCTAGAGGAAACACTGTATTGTGTGAACAGTTAACTTCATTTAATATTGTATGAGGCGTTTTCTTTAGCGGGGTGCAAATGTTCCACCAAAACAAGTTCCTTCCTGAGACTATTTTGTTGAACCACCGTCGCTGCGTCCGGAGCTTAGCGCCGCCCAAGACGATTGTGATAGGTTTAAAAAAAAAAAAAAAAATTCTCCTATCCCAGAATGCATCTGTGGTGGAGCCAGACCTTACTCCGCAGCGCTGTGGAGATAGGTCTGGCAATGCAAGACTAGTTTAGCCAGATCCAAGAGTTTTTCCGTTGCAGGTCCTTTTTATTTTATATCGACAGCGTCATGTGGTCCAGCAGGGGGCTATTGAGGGCATCACAACCAAAATAAAATATAGGCTCTAAGTAGGTCAAATGTTTGGATATTACTACACAATTAAACCTTTTACCCCCCACACCTCCCCTAAAGAAACTTTTTGTTTTGCTCACATATGCTTGCTTATGATATTTTAGTCTTCAGTGCAAGGGGAAAACAGTATGTGTGGCAAGTGCAGTAGGTCAAAGTTGAAGCAGGAAGTGGGTCTGTTACACTTGACTGTTCGCCCACGTTTTCTCTTCCAAGTTCCAGTTTAGCTAACATGAGGGTTTCTTCACAACCATGTTTCCTGCCCCATCTGACTTCTTGTCAGTGATGTCACCAGTATTCCCAGAGCAAAGCAATTAAGCTGGTGAGCAATGTTTTTATTACCAAACAGAATCATAGCCAAACCTACAAAAAGACCCAAGACGTAATAAATTGGAATCTCTCTTTATTACCCTTTTAAGCTGCACATTAGCAGACCTTTCAAGAATACAACACACAGCTTATTTATTACATGCAATAGGTCTGAGTTTAGGAGCCTTCATGCTTTGTTACATGTTCGAGTGTCCTTATAAAAACTGCGGCGCGAAAACCCACAGCTGATGAGAGACCATGGACACAGCCACGTGTCTGTCTCCTATCTAGAAGCACAGCATTTTAGAGTGTGACTTTCAATCACAGCGCTTTATCTCTGCCAACTCCGCACCATGTGCTTTCTTTCACATGAGCACAGTGGCTCCTTTGACCAATTTACCAAATTATAGCCCACTCCTTTAGGAAGGCAGAGGTAGCTAGCATGCAGGGAGTTTCCCCCCCTAAACGTAGCTCAAAGCAGGGCCTCTGGGGAAATGACACAGGGCTAAATATAAAGCTCTGTGCATCTTTAGAGCTCGAGACACAGCCCATTTAGCTCGGCCCAGCCTGCTCAGTGTGGACAGCGGAGTGGTTAAAATCGCTGCTTTGGGTGTGTTAGTGTGGGTGTGAGACGTGAAGAGAGAGAGAGACAGGAAACAGACAGCATTGATTGTGAGTGTTGGAACGATTCAGTGTTTACGTTCAGTCAGGGAGCTGAGCACGCAGTAACTGATTCCCAGTGTGAAACTGAACGAACGAAAGAAAACCCTTACATTATTATTCATAGCTATACTGCATATATGGCAGGGATGCTCTCAAGTCTCTGAGCTAGAGTCCAAGTCAAGTCTCAAGTCTCGGAGCTGGAGT
Source organism: Sander vitreus (assembly GCF_031162955.1). Taxonomy (NCBI): domain Eukaryota; kingdom Metazoa; phylum Chordata; class Actinopteri; order Perciformes; family Percidae; genus Sander; species Sander vitreus. Next base: position 4,621,615 of record NC_135865.1, on the reverse strand, counting down.
ACACATATTTAGCATTCGCTGCGTCTTATGTTTGAGCCTTGTTGTCTGAAGTGTTTGAAGCCAAAGCTTCTGATGAATGACCCAGCAGCTGCCGGTGCCGTGGGCATGTTTGTTGTCCTCTCTCACGTGTAGCCGCGCGCAGCAGATACGTTACGTATCACCTCACCAGACGTTTCCTAAAAATAAATATTGTTCACGAGTCCAGCATCTTGAGTCCGAGTCGAGTCAAGACTTTTGAGGACGAGTCTCATGTCAATGTGTGTGTAACTTAAGTGTGACTCAAGTCCGAGTTTCTGCGGTTGTTTTCAGAGTATATCCCTGTGTCTATATGTGTGTGTGAGTCAGAGTAAAGGTGTGTGCCGAGTGCCACTCATCCTTTCCTCTCCCCCTACAACCCCCTCCTTCTCCCCTGAACACATTTTCAGGACAATTCTTTGGAATCTAAAGCACACAGCATGTGCACTGGCAGCAGCAGCAGAGTGGCTACGCTAGCAGCTCTGCTCCTATGTTTGCACTGCATTTTGAACAATCGCCCACACTTAGAGAGCTTAGTGGTCTTAGACGTGCCTCGATGTGCTTGTGTTTCAACTAAGCTGCTGGAATGTTGCAGAAAGAAACTTTAATTCCGCCTTAAATGGGAAATAATGCAGCATTTCTCACTGGTAATGACATGAAAAGATGAAAAATGCAAAATGTTTTGTTTGGTTCTTCCGAGATGCCAGATCAGTCTCGAATGAAATTACATTTGAAAATAAATTCTTTTTTTCTTAAAAAACGGATGAATCGATTATCAAAATAGTTGGCGATTTATTTAATAGTTGACAACTAATCGATTCATCGTTGCAGCTCTGACTGAGTCAATGTTAAAGTTCAACATCACAGTGGGCAGCACGGACTGACAGATGAGACACAGGACACCTGTAGAGGCTCCGAGCTGACATGTCCAACAGTGCCTTCTAGTGGGAATAAATACAAACTGCAGGCTTTGATACAAGTTGAAATACTAATAGTTTACCTGAAGCCTCAGTCCTTCACAGTACAATTTATTCAGACACTGTCACTCTGCGCTGCTGGGAACAGCAAACAGCTATACGTCACTGACGCTGAAAGTCAATTTAAAGTCTAAATGATGCTCATTCCTTCAGTGACAGAGCTTTTTTAGTTTCTCTACTTTTACCAAGTGGGTGAAAACTGTGGATGTGTTTGTTTGCCTTCAAAGTAAAAGTGCAGCTGGCAAGAGCTTTGAAAAATGTTTTCCCCCGTCTAGTGGCTGCCTAAAAAAGGCAATCCTGCTTCACTAGAGCATAAGCCACCCCGGAGCTAATTCCTGCTTGGTTTAAAAGATGCAAGATGTACTGATTAAACCTTTTAAAAGAAACAAGAGGAATGTTTGCTGTCACCTGCAAGAGGTTGTTGGTTCACTGTAGTTTTCAGTGTAAATCATTCAAACATGCATTACGTTTTCTTCTCCCTCAAGAAAAAACTTGATATAGATATAGGGATATTGAGACATATTTCCCTCCCAGACGAGAGTAACGCCATCCCATGGGCCAGGTAAACCAATATTGCCGTATTAATGATGAGAAATGTTTTCTGATATTGATATAACAACATGGCAAATGTACTCAAAATCACATGTAAAAGAATCAAACTGACAATGAACTTCTTCTACTACTAAAGCCGACGTTAACATTTGTCAAAACATCAAATGTGTAAAACAAAACTTGAGTTGTTATTTTTAATCACAATTCCCCTTGAATCATCCATATGGACAACTGCATTTTGTAAAATCAATAACGTAGCCTACTCATAACACCTTGATAAGTCTACAATACTTAAAAAGAATAAAAAAATGTGACTGCTTCATCTTTATCTGCTTCATTAGTCTCAATGACACACGAGCGCGTGCACACACACACACACACACACACACACACACACACACACACACACAGCTGTTCCTCTCTCATGCTCTGTGGTCCTTCATCTGCAGCTTTCACACAGCCATGTCCCAGAAATGTAAACAGAGTGCTGGGGCAGGAGGGGCTGGGTGGGCCTGTGTGTATCCAGGGTTGGGGGTTAGTGATGGGGTTGGAGTGTGTATGCTTGTTCCCGTTCCCACCCCTCTTGGGATAGAGGGGCTTCTGAAGTGCCAGGGATCCCTCAGGACCAGATGAGAGGAGAGAGTGGACAGTCCTCGCTGTGGGAAATACCCCTGAGCCGTCTGTGACCCTAAACCACCTCTGCCTTCTCTGTGTTTGTCCCCAGGCCTGTCCATGTCCTGTCCCTGTCCATGTCCATGTCCCTGTCCCTGTCCCTGTCCCTGCTCCTGCTCCTGCTGATACGGCCGGACCGCTCACTCTGTTATGTAACCGAAAGCCTTCGGCAACATGTGAACGAGGAGAGACTCTGCAGAGAAACTCTCGGCATCTGCCAGGCATTTTTACTCCTCCTGTGTGTGTGTGTGTGTGTGTGTGTGTGTGTGTGTGTGTGTGTGTGTGTGTGGAGAGGGTCTCCTCACACACACACACACACACACACACACAATCAAACCTAAACAAGTCAATTTTTCTCCTCCACTCTTAATATTTCAACTCTGCATATGTCCCAATATGGTAATAACATACCATATTGGGAAAATAAGATAAGAAATAATAAGAAAAAGTGAAAAGTTACTGTGCAAGCCTTATCTAGGCTACTGCTACTACTTTATCACTGCAATGTTTGTTTTTCATTTCTCCGGCCTGACGGAATTCCTCAGGCATGTGAAATCTCAGATGTTCTGTACATTATGCAATCCAAACAATGTGTGCAATGTAATTAATAGCCTACACGACAAAATAGGTTGTGTGTCATTGCCTTTCAAACTGCTATAACAAAAATGAATCACGAGACCGTCTTGTGATCTGTGGGTTAGGAGGATCCCGTTAGGCACAACAACAGACTAAAGTCCTATTCATGCTTGCTGCATCCGTGTGGCCAGCATGCTCTAGAGAAGCTAAATTGACACTTTCTTCGACGAGAGGCTGTGAAGAAGATCTATCGCTACGCACGCCTTCATAATTCATCTTTGTCTGTCTTTACAAAAAACAGATTGATTCCTTTTCTTTATCCAGCCAAATACAACCAGAACAAAAGCTCTTCTACTTGATGTTGTGAGGTCACCAACTTCATTTCCAGTGAAAGATATCTGCTTACATGCAGCGGTGGAAGAAGTATTCAGAACTAAAAAGTAGTAACTGGTAACTAAAGCTGTCAGATGAATGTAGTGGAGTGAAAAGTCCTCTCTGAAATGTACTAGAAGTAGAAAGTGTCATGAAAAGAAAAGACTGAAATACAGTACAAGTACCTCAACATTTGAACATAAGTAAAGTACTTGAGTAAATGTACTTCGTTACATTCCACCACTGCTTACATGTCTGCAGCTTCTACTGAAGTAGAACAAACCTTAAGAGTCTACAGCCACAGTAGCAGCACTGTGAGGCTTCACTTAGGCACAGCGGTGCTTTGAGCGAAGGATGCTGATGTTTAGCACGTATAGTATTTACCTTGAGCCATGCTGCTTACATGGCTGATTACTTCAGGGAAAGATTGTTGTCATAGCTAAAAGAAACCACTGTACAGCAAACCACCTAACCAGCCTAAGACATTGTTTCTGTACCAGTGTCATACTACTATTTCCTTTTCAACTGAGAAACAAACCAATGCTGTTTTTTTTCTGTCTGGGACGGTCCGTTTAAGTTAGGCAGGTGAGCAAAGTATTACTAAAGCTTGGTTGTCACTAGTCTATATCGACGACATTTCTCTTCTGGGATTGTTCCGGTGCCGCCGGAAATTCCGACCGACTGCTCCTCAGATCTCTGCAGGGTAAATCCAGACAGCTAGCCTGACTATCTGTCCAATTGGAGTTTTCTGTTGAACGACTAAAACAACCTTTGAACGTACTTACTGTATGTTACATCGAAACAAGTCCCTTCCCGAGGCACAAGGCCGCCCAAGACGATTGTGATTGGTTTAAAGAAATGCCAATAAACCAGAGCACGTTTTTCTTCCCATACCGGAATGCTGTGTGGACTAGCCAGACCCTCCTCCGCAGCGCTGTGGAAAAAGGTCTGGCAAAGCGAGACTAAGGTGGCACTAAAATACATCACTGTCAAAAGTCTCAGCAGCTGCTGTTTATTAGAAGAAAGATCTGAACCGACAATAGGAAACCCCACCAAAATGCAAGGGTTGATGTTGGCATCTGATAACCGGCAGTTACTAGAGTTTGGAAAGCCTGACGTAACTAAGCAGGCTGAATGTGACTACAGTCTGAACCAATGTTTCTTCATACTGTTCTTTCTAACACTGGTAAGAACACTGGAGAGGGTTAATGACTAGCCTAGCGTGTAGTAGTCCATTATGATAGTGGATAGGACTGGGATTGTTTTCACTCTCTTAACTGCAACGCATGGTGGGATGACTTTATAAAACTGCAGTTTACAAGCCACTGTTTGCTTGTAATTCAGCAAAACAAATGAACAATGCATAAAAACAAGGACATGAACTGCACAAACTACACGTTTCAGAAATAAATAAAAAAGTAAAAGAAAGAAGTGAGCTTTAAGATTCTTTTAAGAAGGTTTTTTGAAAAAAGTGCTTTCTCTGTATCAGAGACCAATTAACAAATTGCTTAGGTTTAAGTAATTCTCTAATGAAAGCCCTATTGATTAATGGAGGAGTGAGGGTTGGGTTGCATTTGGATAATGAATTGTGTCAAACAAGATCGAAAAAAATGCATCAAAGTGACCTTCTCACTTTAACCCAGTGCTTAACTCGCGCTTTCTATCTTTCCTCCATCTTAGCCGAAGTGGACGCCTGCGGGGAGAAACTGACCATGACATCCAGTCTTTTGTAGAGCACGCTTAGGTCTTCTAATCTGTAGTAGAGCAACGCATTCTCAAGAACAGGTTTGTATGATATCGTACAAAAACGCATGCAAAACAATTCATATGATGTCATACGAAGTTACGTTGACCGCCGGCCGGTCACATGACAACCGTATAACCGTCTTTACAGTTAAATTAAGCCGACAAAATGTTACTGGAAGCCAGCTACAGAGCATGGTGAGCTGCTTTGAGAGGCTGTTGCTAGTTGAGTTTATCCGACCAAAGGTGGTCGTCATGAGGGGCACCAATCGTGGTCTGGATTAAAACACCTTTCTGGGACACTAAAACGGGTTTCCTGGGTAAAAGTCAGTCATTGTGGTGCAAACAGCAATAAATACGTGGAACACATACACAGTGCTTTACTTTTCGTAGCTATATGTACGAATTGGTTTATGAGAACAGCCTGAATATGTACTGTACATGTACATTTACACACTCGTAAATGCTGGATCATCACGTAGAACACATAAGAAACCATAACGCATGACGCCCACAGCTCTTAGTTCAATATTAAACAGGTTTCTTATGGCCTAGTTTGTACATTCCCAGGGATCTGGGATCATACTGTATACCATTAGAGGATGCCTGATTGGTGCTTGTATACACAGCGCTAATTGGACCACATCTAGACCATCTCTGCCCTGCAGTTACTCATTACTCAGCAATGTCCTGGCCCTGTTCCCCCACTACACAAGACCTGTAGAAAAAAAAATAAGAAGGTGAATGACGTATGTGTTAGAGGTTTATGCTTTTCCGAGTGTGTGTGCATATCTTTGCTTGTGTGTGCATGCATTCCTTCTGTGTGTTTCTGGGCGGGCATGTGTTCAGATGTGCAGTCTACCTCACCACAATCCCTAATATCTCTCTCCCTCTCCCTCAATCCCGTCATCCAGCCTTTGTTTGTGCAAAATAAAAAATAAACTATTCCTGGCAGAGCTGGCTCAACATGAGGGCACATCTGAGGAATGCTCCCAGCATGCTTCACAGCACGCCGTGCACGTCCAAGTGCAGGGGTCTGGTTGGGGGTACTCACTTCTGTCATCATCATTGCTGTTGGGATCTTCCAACCACACATTATCAATTACAATAAATGGGCTGCCAGTTGGCATCACCTTCCCACGGGGGGCTGCTTCCAAATTCATTCTGTAGACTCCATAGTTAATAACTAATTACTATATTTACATCAAGACTAAGAGGCCGCTAATTTCATAATTACACTCATTTTACATGTGTACATGCTGGTGCAGTTACATCTGATAACATTTTAGTGTCAGTTACCGAAGCTGTGGCACCTAGGAACAGACATTGATGTGTCAAAATCTGTGGAATTCCCTTTTAGGCCAACAAGAAGTCATGAAAATGCCCCCAAAAAAAGGTAAATTTGAACATCTACAATCTACATCTACAAGGTTATGTGATATGATATAAAGTCCCACAAAGCCTACTAAATGGTCCTTGCAGTGAGTTTAATCAACTATGTTTGATTTTATCAAAGCTGAAGTAGTTGTTTATACGAGGACAGTACAGGGAACTGTGGGGCAGTGCACACTCTTGCACGTTTTTCACCAATGTTGCGATCATTCACTTCTTCATTTCTTCTTCCACTCTTAATCTTGCAAACAGTACACTTCATCTGAAATCAGTTATAATAGGTTGGGCACCGTAATATCAACGTGACAGACTGGGACACAAAAATGTTTCGTAGTGAGCAGTAAAGTCATTCTGAGATTTTTTAAGTCTTGTGATTTGTACTAGGTTTGACTGCTGGTCTGCCTTTGGTCTGTCCGTCATTTGAACCAAGTAAGTCATTTATTTTAGTTGCTTCCAAATCCAAACTACTACTCCTACTATCCTAACTAAATTCATATCTGGGGTGAGGGTGGGATGCAGCTCCAGTGCGGACCGAAGACCTTCGGTTGGCAACTGTGGGGGCTCCATTTCGTCCAGACGTGGGCACCAGCGCCTGGGGTCTGATATAGTCTGTTCCCGACAGATCAGCAAACTTTATGTTTTTGCCTTTAGCATCGTTATCACTTGGCTTTCGCCCTTTTTGAAGTTAGAGCAACTAGAGGGGTCAAAGGTTATATGACGCCATTGACAGGCGACCAAACAGAACATCCTGTGTCAATGACAAAAAATGACTGGGTTTGAACATTGCTGGAAACATTTGGGATAAAGTCAGTACGCAACTAAACAACATATAACATAGGTCAAGTTGTTTGTAGACATTTCCATGCAGAGATATTTCATATTATATTGTTACATTGTGTTTAACTAAAAAACAGTAAAGTGCACCTCTTAGGCCAATAAAAACAGTGGAATCAAAAGGAAGCACTTGTTATTCTTATGCTGAGAAACAGCTGCATGAAAATATCAGATGTTCATTTCATTCACAATGGAACATTATCATCCGGTAATAAAGCTGTGTGTTTTTTGTAGCTCGTCCCATCTGAGTGGAATGTCTGGATTCTCATAAGAATTTTTTTTCCAAACTAAGTTAATATATGGTCGATGTTGCAATCAGTCTGCACCTGAGTGGGGCAGTAAATCATGCTGGCCTCAGACTGTGAGCGAAGGAATTCTCCAAACAAGGTGCTGCGGAGAGCCGACACACACCTCAGGCTGGGGTACTGCTGCTGGGAACACGCTCTCGCTCACTCACTAGCAGGCATGCACACTCGCACGTCCACATACAAACGCAAACAGCATCATCCCCTTCCTGTTACACGGAGCCACGGCCAGAGGGGTGACACATACTGTATGCACACGTAGAATCACTTTCTCAGAGAAATGAAATAAAGCACAGCAGCTTAACACCCTAACCCAGCGTCAGCTGCATAAAAGCAACCTGTGTTCAGTCCATACCTATAGTACTATTATTTCTCATATTCCTCCAATGGCCATGTATTTTAGGCTATACCAGACAGCATGACCGTTGTTAGCCTTTTAAGCCAGTTGTTTTCCTCGGTAGGAAAGGTACACCACCAAATGTTTAACACCTCAGCTGATCAGCATTTATGAGAGCAATCAGCACCTTTAATGCAGCCACAAAAGCCTCTGGGAAAACTCCTGTTGGCAAGCCAAGATAAAAGATGAAATAGAGGCAGATGCCCTGTGGCTTCTATTACCTTCTCTAGACCGAATTACAGTGACATCACCCCAACACAAAAATCACTTCCAGGTAGACAAATGGAGAGATGTGAAATCGGCAAACTCGTTCATTTCTGTTGTCATTTTCAGCTGTAACTGTCTGAAGTTTAACATGGGCTTTTTTTCATATACTGGGCTGCTTTGCGAGCACCTTTGATAAACCAAATCTAGCGTTACGAACAGCAACATCTCACAGTCGGTCGGACTGACTGCTAGTTTGGGTGGTGTCATTTCCTTTAGTCTGTGGCCCAACAGGTAAATTAGCGTTAGTGAAAGTTTTGACACATGAAAGCATCAAAAAGATGAGGAGTATATTCTGTTGTTTTTCGCCCCCGTTTGCTCAGTGCCGTTAAAACAACTTCACTGACAATATTTGTCTCGTAGCAACTTGAAGATGATTGTCACAACACTACATGTTGGCTTCCACATGACATATACACAAAGCTGCTACTTCTTAGAGCAAATGGTCAGAGCTATCAGCAGAGAAGTAGCTTTAACAGACTACAGGTTAAGTCAGGGAGGTGTCATGTTTATGTCACATGGAGGCCAACGTGTAGTGTGGGAGGGTGTTCATTTCAGAAACCAAAGAGCTCGGTTCCAGAGCAGCCCTTTAGCGAGAAAAAGAACATCTTGCACATCTTAAACAGATGTCTTCATGTAGAAAGCCTCTGGTGCGAAAGCATCTGCAGAGGATAATAACATGTTCTTGCTTGATCACTGCAGCTTTTATGAAAGAAAAACAAGACGTTTCGGGAAATATTTTCTCTGCGAGCGTCAAAAAGAGTGCAGGGGGATATTTGCTTTGGGTTGACAAGCACCCAAAACCATTTAAACACGCAACATATGAGAAAGAGAGCGAGGAAATCATCTCTGTGTCTAACACGGCTCCTAATGCCAATACCAAATAAGGCAACAGAGCAAGCATGTTTTTTATTGCCCTTGCAAAAATCACTTCAGACTCAGACTCAAACACCAGAAGACGTCATCATGATAGCAGATTCAAGGATACGGCTTTTTATTTACATTTCTTATCTAGAGGATTTTTTGATTTCCAATAGATCCAAAACCCCAATCCAAATTCCCTTTATTTATTTCAGCAAAACAGAAGAAACAAAACTGCCAAACAATGGTTAAGTCGAGAAAAGTCTGGTTTATTTATATAGCTCTAAATCACAAGTTTGTCTCGGGGGGGCCTCCAGATAATGGTCCATTCTGCACAATAGTAACTACCTTGTTAGTGGAGCTGATAGAGGCTGTTACCTTCCAACCCTGTTTGCAATAATTCTGCACCAGGAAGGACCCTGTAATGCCTGCTGAGCACATACAGCATGGAAGCAATTACTAAAACGTAACAAACTAAAAAGTGTTACTCACCAGCTCATAGTTTGTTGCAGGAACACAAGATGAAGACACCTAAAAACAAAAATAGAACTCGTCAGTCATATTGTTGCTTGTTCGCAGTTATTTTATTACATGAACATTATAAACAGCAATGGACTTGTAAAATTCCTAACATTTAGGTGAGGCTTTATGGATTCATTCATCAAAGTGCCCCCGACATGCCGCCAGTGTTGTACTCCGTGGCTAATGTATACGCATATGCAAACCAGAATGGAGGGACAGGCTTCACTTAAAGCTACACAAGTCGGTATTTTGATATTAACAATGTAACTTTTAAAGAAAAGATGATTCACACATCCAAACAATTATGCTGTGCAGTTGCGTAGGACAAAAAACAAGGACTTGAAGAAAGACAAAATCCCGCACACTGCTCTTGCTGCAGCATCACCATTTATTAAAGAGCAGTGTGCGGGATTTTCTCTTTTTTCAAGTTCATATTAACAATGTAAAAAATGACAATGTGTAATGTGAAAGGGCTCACTCATAGTGACAACCCCACAGAGAATCATCACCCGACTGCAGTCCTCCTCAGCTCTATGGAGCGTTTGTTTTTTGTTAGCTCATTGATTTGGTTTTACGGCCAACAACTTTACTGTTTTTAGCTCACTGCTCTCTTCAACCTTATTTCCAGAAGCAGTTAAACAACTCTGATTAACCTACTGTACACTACCTACCCAGCAGTAAACATCACACAGACACAGTAAGCAACTAGAATCGGCACAGCACAGACCTCCGCCGAGGCCATGCCCACATCTTGCAATGTTAAGGAAAGTGAAAAAGAATGAGTGTATCTGCCCTGTTGTTTGGATCAGCTACAAAGTATATGGGGTATTTCTTTGGCTCATCCTACACCCTTCCACCAAGTTTCATGAAAATCGGATCCTGCTGACAGACAGAAAAACAAAACGAACCGAAAACATAACCTCATTGGCGTAGGTAAAAAGCTGGTAAGCATTTATCATCCAAAGAGCCAGATGAAAAAATAGATGACTACATGTTAACGCTATAAAGGTCAGTGTTGTGTTCACAGCAGCTTGTTGTGCTGCCCCCAAGTGGCCAAAAACCAATGACTACAGCTTTAAATAAGGCTGTTTATGATGTTCTTTGTGTACAGTATGCAGCATTTCCTTCAGAAAAGACAATGTTTAGAATTGGTACTGCTCAAGTATTCCCACTACAATAATGACTACAGAACTCAGCAATGCTATCAGGTTTTAAGAACAAGGTGATGACAGAGTATTGGCACTATAATAACCTGATTGAAAAGCACAACTGTCTTGTCTACCCAACTAGACTCTGATCCTACATACTGTACGATATTGTTTACCACAGCTGAAGCAGCAGCAGATGTTAGTCAGTGTGGTGGGGTTGCTCCAACAGAACTCATGATCTGTCAAGTGCCCGGGCTAATCCGATTACCATCTGACAGTTCCCATAGTCATTATTTAAGCTCGGAGAAAGAGCATTAAGACCGAGGCTGATCAACAGGAAGAACATAATGATAATGGCCTCTAACAGAAGATTCAAATGAGAAAAGATGACTGCTTGATGACGATGAACACAAACAGGATGTCACCACTGATGTTTCCTTCCTGTGCATGTCTGCATTGTGTCCCTTTGCTCCCGTTTCACCATCATTCTTCTGATGCTGCACACTGAAGAAAATCCCTACAAATTAGATTTTTAACCAGTAAGCCACGCACGGGCACCATCTCCCCTGCAGATAACTGGCAAATGGCAAACAACATAACAAGACAGCTTTATGATTCCAGAAGGCTTTTGACCTCATCATTCTTTTCTTAACCGTGTCCGTTTTAGCTTTGAAAGATTAAACCTTGGGCTTATCCCAACCGTTGACCTCCTAAACACCTATCATTTCATTACTTACTACTTCTCTGCCACTCTCCTTATCTGAGACTAATTGTGTCATTGCATGAACACAAGCCTTCTGCTCTGATGGGGTCTGCTTTTCGTTACCGTTGACGGATGCACATTCCGCGTTTGCCCACAAAATTTTTAAAAAAAAATATAATAAATAAAAATATCTTAACTTTCTATCTCTATTTACAGAATGTTATTGGGCTGAAATTGGAGTTACACACATACATAATGAATCACAGCTTTGCTCAGATAGTAGATATTTTGGATAATCATTCATAAGCCAACATAGATGAGTTCGAGAACTAAGATAACAAAACATTGGTTGACCCCCTTTTTTACATTACCACATACAATGTGAAAACAATTTTGATAAGGATCCTTATTCTTTTTTATTTATTTAAGAATTAGGACCAATATATGTACTGAGCAGGACTGGCTCAACATATCTTTCTTTACTGCAATGTCTGTTACTTATCAGCCTACATACAGTGTTTGCTGATATGCAATAAGCTAATACTACAGGCTCTAATTCCAACCCCAACCAAGTCATTTGAAACTAACAAAGCCAGACAAACAGCTAGTAAGGTTAAGACATTATCTAACTGGACAATCCATCCATAATGGATGCTTCCAAATCACACTAAACAGACCACTGGATGACTGCCATTGCTATGTTAGGATGATTAGATTCACAAAGTTGAGGATGTGTGAGTCACCTTGGGTCATTAAAGTCTCTTTTTGAGCTTTAACCCCATTTGGAATACAGGAATCTTAACTCCAAACAGGAAATTACCTTTATCAGATTCTTTAGAAGCAGCTGATACACTGATATGAAGAGGCAGTGCCTAAATATACAGAAGATACACTGGCTGTTTATAGCTTCCCACAAGCTGTGAAATGGAGACTACAAAATCTCCAAGGTGATGGCAAAAATGAAAATGTTCTTCTGTGACTGCTGTCTGTCACAGTTGCCCAACACGTTGTTTCATGTATCCACAGCCTACTTGAATGATTGCATCACAGTGGAATGCGTCTCTGTTTTGGTGAATTTGGTCTGGCATGGTGGAGTGTGTCTGGAGTTGACAGGATACTGTATCTCCGTCTGGCTCAAATCACCTCCACTACAAGTTATTCTAACACTCCTTTAACCCCCAGACCCCCTTCCTACTCTACCATCCATATCACTCCATGCACAACAACAATGTGGCGTTCTTCTCTCAGAGGCCAAGCTCCTCAGGGTGCCCCCTTTCTGCACCGACTCCTCAGCCCTGGTCAGTGTTTCCACCTGACACTGCGTCTGCCCTGCAAGCTGTTGACAGCTACTCCACCTGCAGTCAGAAATCATTCAGTACGCTTGCATGCACACTAGTAGCCAAGCTATGGCCAAGCTTGTGGAGGGTCCTATTAACATATTTCCACGTGTAATCATCTTGGTTAAAGACATCTGAGGCCTGTACTACGAAGCAAGATTTGGCGTTAACGAGGTAACTTCAGGTTCAACCCAAGGTTTAGTGTATCACGACGGTGGATCACTTGTTACCGGGTTAAATCGCCATGGTAACTTACGCTGAACACCTAACCTGCTCGGGAGCAGGTTATGTTGGAGAATAGAAATCAACCGGTGTAAAAGCACCGCCTACTGACCAATCAATACTCGATTGATAACGGCGTCACCGTTCTTAGAAGAGCTCGGTGGGCGGAGAGAGAGAGAGAGAGAGGTGCGCTCATAAAAGTTAAAACATTTAGAGACCGACAACCCCGTTAACATTCCCTGATGGGTATTTTTATGAAAGATATAGATTTTCAGTGGAGAGAATTAGGTATAGGCTATTTGTCGGCTTCTTGAGCCATGCGTTCGGTTTGACATCGGTTTGAATAATAATTTTTTATTATGTATTTTTTATCCCTTTTTATACCACTGCCAGGGTTGCAACTGAAATAATAGGCTAAAGCAACAACAGTTTATGGAAAGGACAAGTGTAATTATGGTCAGATCTTGTGCCTGACTGATGGGGAAGTGATATTGATAAGCGTTGTGATTTACGCATTTACAGCGTCGGCTATTTTTTTGCCAGCTTTCCTTCCTGTTTTAGGAAGCAGCGACTGTATTGCGTTTTGCCTTCAAAACCGTGTCTGTGTTCTTCATATTTATGTAGAATTATAGTTTTCTCTTCTTATGTAAAATATGCGGCTCTGGTAGATGTTTGCGATTGGTCGTGCTGTGCAAACAGCCTCTTTTATGTGAATGCGCACGTCTCTAGATTGGGAAACCCTGGGTTGACTGAACTAGTTGATAACCACCGTCGTGACACAGCTTATGCTGGACCGCGGATGTTAGGGTTAGTGAAGCCGGGTGACTGAAAGAAATCCAGGGCATGTTGATCTTGATTCGTAGTACAGGCCTCTAGACATGGTCTCATCCTAAATTTTGAGAAACCCAAAGATGCAAAGTGGGTGATTCCGAATGACAGCGGGATAATATGGCATGTTTTTACTGTCTTTGCTCGGGGAGGTACAGTTTGAATTTATAGAAAGGATAGCCCCTTAAGATGTAGCTTGCATCTCATTTTCAAGGGGGTCCTAAAAAACACAAATACTAAATTATCAAACACATACAAACAAAATATGTTTATATAGACACTTATAGCCCATACACTCCGAATCGGCGTCACCATTGTTTCTTTTTGTCAAGCTTGTCCGATTTAGCAACTGGAACAAAGGGGGGCGGGACTTAGGAAGGGTCAATTGTAAAATGATTTCTCAAAGAATTAAACTGGACTTCATGGTTTATAATTCATCTTCTAGTTGTAGCCTACCTTGTAGCAACACGGCCGCACCAGAACTTTAGTGCTGTCAGTCTAAAGGCACCATGAAGCCATCTTAATGGATACCATGAACACTACTTTGACTGGGCAAGCTTTAATTCGGAAATTCAACCATCAGATAAACTGGTACGTCTACTACATTGTGAGAAATTAATGTGAAATTGAATCATGAAATGTGACTGTATAGTGACGACGTGCCAGCAAATGAGAGAAAACATAACACAAAGAGCCACTTCATGAACAAGTCTCCTCTCCAAACATTGAAAAGGCTATGGCAACTGGCATTTGGTTGAATGTCATGTCTAATAAACTTCATACTTTCTATTTGTGGTAAACAGTTAATTATGTTGACGATGACATCAGTGACAAGCTAGCCATTGTCGCCAGTGTAATAAAACCTTTTGATGTAAAGGTCAGATTGAGTGGGGAGGTAGTCTGCCCACATCAGAATAGTTCAAATTCTCTATCATGCTAAGTAGTGCACTAATGTAGTCTGGTAAAGCAGTCGCAACCAGGATCTCCCACAAAACCCAGGGGATATTTATCTAAAGGCAGAGCACAGGTGAGCATTAGCAGTGGGCTAAAAACACACCTGCATCTTATTTGAGTATTTAAGTATGCATTAACTTATTAAGCTTCCTTGATTCCAAGAAGATTGAAAAGAGCATTAACAAAACTGGAGATCGCTAGTAGAGATCTTGGGCATGTCTAGATTCTTAAAAAAAAAGTAAGTACACCAGTTTCATCATTGGGATATTCAGATGTATATGTTTCAAATATATTATCTATATAATCTCACCCGGGCCAGAAGTAAGGGAACCTGAGTTGTCACGTATCTCGGTGAATTGATTGGATGCCATCTTGGCCTTTAGTTGGTGGACCAAGAGGCGAGCAGACTTGTCTCCATGTTGGTACACGGTCCCCCAAGAGCGCAGCTCTCTTGTCAGGAGAAGTACGAGCTCTCTTTGGAGTCCCAATTCTTTCATTACATAAATTGGGTGATTGGTTAGTGGAGATTAGATTGTCTAGGTCGGCGATTGGCTCTTCTAGCTCCTTTTGGCGTTCTCTACAAACCTTTTCGGTATGCAAAAATCATGTTTCCTCTAATAAAGGGTTTGAGGGTTTCCCACAGTAGGGGCGCATAGGGCTGGGCGATATGGAGCAATCTGATATCATAATTTAGGTTTGACAATTGGTGCTTTCACTAAATATTTTACCAATGAGATATTAGATACATTATCATCAGTAGCATGGATATAATGACAAAGTGAGTAAAGGTAAATAATACCACATCTAGAACAGCTAGAACAGTCTGGTAAATTCAGAAAATCACTTTACTGTAATGCAGCCTTTAAAAACAGGAAAAGACAACACGTATGCCTTATTATTAGGATATTACGATATCCAAAATCTAAGACGACATCTAGTCCCATATACCGATATTGATATTTTAACAATATCTTGCTCAGCCCTAGGGGCGCATTTCTATTTTATATATTAGCCTTTCTGAAAAGTATGCAACTTAACATTAGGCTTATTAGCATACTGATATTAATGTTTAGCTCAAAGCAAAACTGTTTCTAAATTCAGCCTCACAGAGCTGCTAGCATGGCTGTAGACTCTTAGTCTTGTTTATTTGTATCCTCCAAGAATAAGTTAATTAAAAGGTCAGATGTATCTTAGTGCAATACTCACATACAATATGTATGAGTACTTTGAAGCACAAACCCAGATCAGAACATGCCACTGGCCTAGAACCATACTCAAGTGTATATTCACGTCTGAATCAACCATAGGATAAATGCAATATAACCAAAAGCTTCTGAATCCCGTTTGAATTTAGATGCCCTGCACAAAGCCTTTGTCTGAGCATTGCGGTGCGTCGGAGGAGGCCTGGCATGTGTGTGTTGATGCTATCAGGAGTATTCAAATGAGTGTAATATAATAAAGAATAATTGTGCTGTTGCATTCCGTACATGCTTGTGATAACAGCATTAAACGAGGGCCCATTTCCTGCAGACAAAAGTCCATGTCAGACATCTCTTGTTTGTAGGACAGCGTTCATATGCAGTCAGCTTCCTGCTAGCTCCTGACACACTCCAGACACAGTCCTGTTATGTAACTGATGTCAGTCTCCCAGGTCTGAATATGTTAATGCCCCTTGCTAATGATCTGGAGTAGAGCTTTGAATAAATGATGAATTGAGTCATTATTTGGGTAAACAACATGCAGTAAAATCTCTGTGATGCTTATGTCTATAACTCTCAAACTTAAGGTAGGAAAACCAAACAGCGCGGCGATACATCATGGCAGAAAAAAAGCAAATTCCAGCTTTACTTCAAACAGACAAAATGATTGCCACGCAGGTTGGCTTGTTTTCCAGAGTGGAAAAGAGCATGGGGCAAAGAAACTTCTCCGGCCCTCTGCGCTGGCATATAAACACACGGCTGCCCTGAGTGCTTTCATGTTTATCCAGCTCCTTGCATCTGGCATATCCCAGCAGAACTATTCAGTGTGCAAATTCAATTTGCAAGCTGTAACCGGCAACAGAAGGCTTTTCTGCCGCCGTGATGGTGGAGTGTGCCAGAGTGCGGGTCCGTATGGACTTACTGGGATGTTATCAAAGCACAGAGGGATGATGGGAGAGCTTTGGTCCAAGTGCCCATGCTCGATCCCTTTGTGTTTATCTGATCTACAATAAATTGGTTTAGAACAAGTTTGATGCATCTACTGTACACACTGTATGTTGGATGATCATTGACGAGAATCTACGTTTAGGCTCATTTTGTTGTCTATAACTTGTCTCTTTCTGCCTCTCTAAATCTATTTTCTTTTCTTCTGTCTGTCTCTGTCTCTGAGAAAGGTTAGGCCTCTGTTTTCCTCCAGGGAAAATTGTAGAACATCTCAGATTTATTGAGCAGATTGGACTGTGGGACACTAAACAGCTGTCTCCAAACACTGTTCCCTGTCTCAGCAGCGCTGATTTATGTTTCATAGCATATGAAACTTCAGGAATGGCCGGACATGTGTGTTCTTTTTTGTGTGGATGTCTTTGGGCATATGGATATTTAAGGATAAGTGCTATAATTTTCAACTTTAATAGCCAAACTATTTTGATGACTGTTTCAGTCATTTACTGAGTAAAAACAAAAACATTTGAAGAACACAATGAATGAAATGTTATGGGCTTAATGATTATATAAAATAAAATCATTGTTACCATCCATGTGTGTTCTCCTGTGTGTATTTGTACTGTAAATGAAGGCATCGTGGAACAAGTCTGTGTGTGTGTGTGTGTGTCCTGTATAAAGATTAAGATCGACGTCACTGCAGTAGCAAATATCCAAATAGAGATAAAACTATGACGGATCAAATAAATATGAAGATAAAGAACATAATGAAGAACACATACTATGTTATCCTGCTGTAATAACCTGAGCCACAGAGGGATTCTGACAACCTATGTATGCCCCTGTCATGTTTCTTCTCAACGGCCGGCACTCAGAGTGGCCTTCTGCCGACCGGAGCGCCTGTTCATTCTCAGCCCCGTCTTTGTTGGACAGGACTGACGGCATGGTGAGGGTAGAAGCTACGGCTTGTTTCTTTTGTTCCAAAGTTACAGCGGGGGTCACGTTCCCTTCCCAGGCTCTTTCAGCTAAGAGCCAGTATTTACCAGAACGCTTATTTACACATTTAGCATGGCTCTCACTGTCTGGCTCCAGGCCAAGTGATGGAGGAGGGGGGGGGGAGTTAAGGGAAGAAGGCAGCCATGAAGAATCAGGTTTAAGGGGGGGGGCTGCTTGTAAAGAGCTGCGTGTATTTCCAAGCATACTGTAGAAGTTTGCCATCTTCTGTGCTATTTCTTTATGCCAAGCAGAGCTGCAACTAACGATTATTTTCATTGTCGATTAATCTGCCGATTGTTTTTCCGATTAATGGATTAGTTGTTGGGTCTATGAAATGTCAGAAAATGGTGAAAAATGTGGCTCAGTGTTTCCCAAAAAGCCCAAAATGTCATCCTCAAATGTCTTGTTTTGTCCACAACTCAAAGATATTCAGTTTACTGTCACAGAGGAGAGAAGAAACTAGAACAATATTCACATTTAAGAAGCCTATCAGAGAATTTAGACTTTTTTTCATAAAAAATGACTGAAACCAATTAATGGATTATCAAAATAGTTGGCCAATAATTTAAAAGTTGACAACTAATCGATGAATCTTTGCAGCTGTTACGGAAAGCAACCCAAAATAAGTTTTCACTGCTAATCCCATTTCAATGAATTCCATACTCCAGCAACTCGTCAACGTATTGCGCAAAGTGCTTGTTTGCCGTCTTACCCAGGGACAGATGAGAATATCAATATCCATTTAATCTCTCCGTATACTGGACAGAGAAATGTCTCTGAGGTGTTTTGCTTAGCGTGGCTCAAAAACAAGAAGCAGGGGAAAACTTCAGCCTCAGTCAAGAGTGAATAACAGTCTTTCGGCATCTCTAGATTTTGTATCTTAGTAACCGTGTTAGACATTTTTCCATTTTGATGATGTCATTGGACAGCTGCTCACTCGCTGGACATGTTAGGAACCAGTGCAAAGACACGCACGCAGAGAAGTCACACAGGACACAACTAATGGAAAAGGGTTGTAGGGAGGACTATAAGCTGAAGTAAGTGTGGCGTATCAGGGGAAATAGTTTAAAAATCCCCTTCAGATAATATTGGAATAAGTATTTGTCTCTGATACAGTTATTTCCTTTAACAAAACTTAAAAATCGTACAACTGCATTTACCTCTTTTTCCCTTATTTAAAACAAGAGCTCATGAATATAAGAGTTTAAACGAGAAACGACAACAACCTTCGAGCTAGCAAGCTAAACGCTGAAAATGGCAAGTTTTGAAGAAAATATGGATCGTGCAACAAGGCAGGCCTGCTTGGTTTCTTTTGGGGAATGACTGTAAAGATTTACAAAGAATATGTTTACAGCATTTCCTCTCTAACTGGGACATTTTGGGACCGATTGCTGTGGACGAAGTACACACGGTGATACACTGGTAAGAGCAAATGAGGTATCCGGCTAATTGAAATAGCTCACAGTACTGTATTGTATGAACAGTTAACTTCATTTAATATTGTATGAGGTGTTTTCTTATGTCTTCTTATTTCTTATGTTCCCCCAAAACAAGTTCCTTCCTGAGACTATTTTGCAGAGCCACTGTCGCTGCATCCGGAGCTTAGTGCCGCCCAAGACGATTGTGATTGGTTTAAAGAAATGCAAACAACCCAGAGTTTTTTTCTCCTATCCCAGAATGTGTAGCCAGACCTTACTCCACAGTGCTGTGGATAGAGGACTGGCAATGCGAGACTACACTTGTACAAGTTGCATCATGGACCACGATTGGCTTCCAAACCAGTTGTGATGTCACAAATCATCTCATATGTTCACGTTTTAAACTGAGATTTAAGGTGAACACCTACGTCAGCAGGTGAATGTGAAAACATACTGCACATACATCATTCTGCACAGTGAAGGCCGAACATCACAGTGAAGTTACAATACGCAAAACACATTTGTGAGTGGTGGGGGACTTTAAAGTTTATTCTACCCTTAAACCACAAGACAGAGCGAAACTAGCCCCAACAATGATTGAAAGTGTTGAGGTATGCCTTCCACTGTTTTCTTAAACAGGAAACACAGACACATACACAGGAAAATAACCACATAATATGACACATGGTTATTACAGTTATTGTGGTAACTGTGCACACTAATATTTAACATGGAAGAGTTCAGCATTTGCCACAGTCTTAACCATGATCTTATATCAGCGTGCTGTGTTCTTGGGGACAGACAAATGAAACAAAGGGATGTAGTTGACAAAAAAAATCTCACCACGAGGTCCATTTAGTAGCTTTCAATCATATCACATAATCTGCATCAGCAGATGGAGTCGCCCAGAAATGTATGCAACGTTCAAATCATCACTTTTCTAAAAACTTTACATGTGCAGTTACATGACAACGTGTGCAGATAAAGATCAGCTACTACATGGACCTTGTGGTGGAATTGTTTTGTCAACTACTCAAAGACTTTCTGTTCTACATTGGGCGCAGTCTGTTATACTCCAACCATGTGTATTTTGTGGAAGCTTGTACTGTTATAGCTGCGGTCTTTCTGGGATATATTGACTTTGTATGAGGAGTGCCTCAGTCTCGGAAGGCAGGAGGGAAATTTTGACAAGCTGAGGCGAGCCTGTGCTAAGAGTCAACCATGCTGGCATTTAGCACACCACGACATGATGAGCTATAACTTAGAACTCTGGCAAAAAGCCCTTAAAAGGGAAGGATATTTATGTTAACATGCAAGAATCTCACAGGCACACTAACACTAACTCACCCTCACACCTAAACACTATTCTGTATCTAATGACAGATGGATGGCCGGCTTTGGGTTTCACATTTCATCCCGGCCAAAGTCTCTCACGTCCTTCCTGTGCCTCCTTTATCTATTTCACTTTCAACTCCCCTTTTTTTGCACTAAATAGCTTTCCTCATGCATGCATCAACAGGTGAATACCCTCTAATACGACCCACTGGAGACTTTCATAAATTAGCGCCTCTAGCGGTGGCAGGAAATACCACCTCATATCTAAACCAGAGTTACGTTGAGGTTTAACATTGACACGTCGTCAATGTTGTGAAACAGTCGCAGTTTGGTTAGGTTTAGGCACTTAGTTACTTAGTTAAGTTTAGAAAAAAGATTGCTGTTTGGGTTCAAATCAAGACGTTATTTCACTTCCGGTTACACGTGACACGGAACGTGACGTCCCATCCACCACCCCAACCTGCAGAAATTTGCCGCTCTTATATAATCAGCAAAAAAAGAAACGTCCTCTCACTTTCAACTGCTTTTGCAACATGCGTAAAACTTTGAATGAACATAAAACAAATTCAACTACTAAGAACTAAACTGAACAACGTTTCACAGACATGTGACTGACAGAAATGGAAAAAAGTGTCCCTGAAAAAAGGATGGTCAAAATCAAAAGTCCCAGTCAGTATCTGGTGTGGCCACCAGCTGCATTAAGTACTGCAGTACATCTCCTCCTCATGGACTGCACCAGGTTTGCCAGTTGTTGCTGTGAGATGTTACCCCACTCTTCCAGCGAGGCACCTGCAAGTTCCTGGACATTTCGGGGGGGCATGGTTCTCGCCCTTACCCTCTGATCCAACAGGTCCCAGACGTGCTGGGATTGAGATCCGGGCTCTTCGCTGGCCATGGCAGAACACTAACATTCCTGTCTTGCAGGAAATCGAGCGGTATGGCTGGTGGCATTATCATGGTGGAGGGTCATGTCAGGATGAGCCTGCAGGAAGGGGACCACATGAGGGAGGAGGAGGTCTTCCCTGTAACTTCTGATTTTGACCATCCTTTGTTCAGGACCACTTTTTTCCATTTCTGTTAGTCACATGTCGGTGAAACATTGTTCACTTTAGTTCTTAGTAGTTGAATTTTTTTATGTTCATACACAGTTTTACGCATGTTTGTTGGCTGAAAATAAAAACAGTTGAAAGTGAGAGGACGTTTCTTTTTTTGCTGAGTATACTTCCTCACCTTACTTCCTGCTTTGCTCCTGCCATAATTACTATGGCCTGCTGCTTGAACAAAAGACTTAAGGTGTGTGTCCATCGTCAGCATCATTTGAATGCTTCCTATTCATTTCTATGGGAACAGCCGTGCAATGCATATAAATAAAAACAGATTCAGCAGCTGCATTGCCTATTTCTCGCTTAAAATGTTTTCATAAACACGTTTCTGAACTATTTTCAAAGAGCCACCATTATGTTTTGAAATCCTGGAGCAGCCAGCCCACGCGACGCGTTTGTCCAATCAGGTGCAGCCATGTCGGGTTGTAGGAGGGTGCAAAAAAGTAAATTTTTTGAAGTGAAGTAAAGTAAAAAGTAAGAAAAGGCTTATTAAAGCTGTGTACATGTGCTGTTCATCTTTTAGCACACCAGACCTCAGCTGCTTGGAGAGTTTTGGGAACCCGGCACCGATGTTTCCTGTCTTTCTGTTCGAGACCAAGCCCCCTTCCCCATCAATCAGCCATTAAAAGCAAACAACAACACGAGG
Organism: Sander vitreus; assembly: GCF_031162955.1. Classification (NCBI taxonomy): domain Eukaryota; kingdom Metazoa; phylum Chordata; class Actinopteri; order Perciformes; family Percidae; genus Sander; species Sander vitreus. The sequence goes on along the minus strand of NC_135865.1, from coordinate 4,599,302 downwards.
GCTTTCTGGCAAAACCAAAGAACACTATCTGCTTTCCCTAATCATTCCTCAGAGATACTCAAAGGCTTGATAAGAAAAAGAAAAGACGAAAAAAAAAGGAAAACCACCTCTTCACCCTCTCAGTCTACGGCTGGCTGGCTGGCTGGCTGGCTGGCTGGCTGGCTGGCACACACACACACACACACACACACACACACACACATGCACACACACACGGCACATACTTCACATAGTGTTCATATGGGTGCTCAGTCATATGCAATCACACTTCTCTTTCACTGATGTTTTTTATTGATTTAGCTCAAAGCTAATTTCACGCTTTGTCCATCACCTTACCTTAAATTAAATTCTTCATTTCATCAAGTAACACAGTAATTATGAAGATGTATTGTACAAAGTCTGTACTTGTGCGGGGCATACCATTTTTCCAGTTAAAAAAAGAACATATTCTTTTAAATTCATAACATTTCCTGTAAAAAAACAATCTGCCCATCCTCACCTGTGGACTGGATTTACTGGAAGCAACACAGAGATAAGGAGTTTGGGGAACCAGAGTTCACAAATGATTATAATGGGTTTTAGGTCAAAGTTATACAAATATAATCAAATTCAATGATGAAAAAAATGTTGAAACCCGTTAGTTTAGAAAACGTAGTAAATAAACAGGGTGGCAGAAGCCCCCACCCACGCTGGTCCTTCCCAGTGGCTGTACCTAAGCTTTCCAATAACTTCTGATGCAAGTCGATGCCCTGAGAGCCCAGCCAGGAGCTGCTTCTCCAAATCTGCCGTAAATCTTTAAAGAAGCTGCGTGCAGTGATGTAATACGTGACCACAGAGGTTCAAAGCAATGGCATCTTGTCAAAGTCCATTAGTTTCACATCAGCAACTAAATCCAGAGTTAGGATAGAAACTGACAAGTGTGGTGTTGGAGGGGAATTCTTAAAATATGACATCATGATTCCTTGCCTCTCTTTTGCCTGCAGAACAAACACACTGAAAGACGTCAAAACTGGAACAAGACTTGTGTAGCAGGTTAGCTCACCAGGGTAAAAAAAACCATGGAACAATATCCTACGTGTTCTGTCTCTTTCTACTATGAAATCAGGGAAAAACTCGTTCCATTTTAAGGATAAGCTATGATGCCAAAAGATCAAAATGTTTGTAAGTCGTCCTGCACAGCTAAAACAACTGGTCTTACTGGAATTTGCAACAGAATCTCCATTTCACTTAAAGTCCTACTTTAGAACGAACCTCCCCAAACTATTCATAAGGTAAAAGATCCAGACTAACCATCCTCCAAACCAGTTACAACTATCCTAAACACTGAACACTTCACAATGATTGGCTGTGCGGTAAACCATACAAATTGCCATTTTTTTTCTACACTTGGGTACAAAAAGGATCAAATACAGGTATCATTTGACTGGAGAAGTTTCAATACGACTTGGTACTGAGTTATTTCTGTCGATACCTTAAAAGATATTGAGTAGGCCTACTCATGTGAGGGTGTGGTAGAAACCTGTGATGGCTTATATAAAAAACACAACCAAAGGACATACACTAATGTAGACATACAAAATCGAAAATACATTTTAAGTGTTTGTGTGCAAAAAATTCATAAAAATGTAATAAAAAAGGAAATACAACTCTCCACATGGCCTAAACATAACAAAACTTCAGCTGAGTTTCCCTGGAGGAGCCACAGTCAATACAAATCATGTTGCTTTGAAGCCAGAAATAGCCCTGCAAGGGTCAAATAGGGCTGTCTACTGTACCTCTCCAACAAAAAGATACTACGTGTACTACAGATAAAACGTGATAACGGTGTTTCCCACAGAATTAGAGTGTATTTGTCACTGAGAAGAATGGAAAATTTGCCAACAGATAGGGCGGCCATCTTGGTGTTGTCACCGCAAATAGGGAACAATGTCATTTGGTGATATAAAAAAAAAAAAAGTAAAGTCGCTTGTCAAACTAAAAAGCCATGTCCAAGACTGGGAATGTTGTTTTCCCCTTCTTTCTCATTCCTTGACTACGAATGAAAACTTGTTGCTGTTCAAGAAAGGGCCATTATACCAGGCTTTAAGCTTGATTGCACGGTGTCATTTAAAAGATTAGCCGTCATTAAACGTTTCAGTATAATGTTCCTCTTTTTTAGGGGTATTATGAGAGGTTCCTCCATTTAAAGGGGTATTAGACTGTGAGGGTCTGCAGAAAGCTTTTGTCTGAGTGTGCTAGCACCATTTATCACTGAAGGACAAATGGGGAGAAACAACGATTGTGGGCAAGTGGTTTCATTTAGAGTTGAGCTTTTCTTGAGTGCAAAACAACAGTCATCACAACTTTCTACCCCCCCCAAAAAAAAAGTCTGAAACAACAACCTGATTTGATGCCCAAGATTGGTGAAACACCAGTTTGAGTTGTAACACAGAATAAAACCAAACAATGGAACTGAAAACATTACATCAGTTCAGAGTATGATTTGGTCCAAGTTGGTGGGCTTTGTCGTGTCTTCACGGTTCTGAGCTTTTACAGCCTCAAAGCAGTAAATTCTAAAAGGGGTCCACTGTTCATTTTAACTGCAACATTAGTCTCCGGATATGTTCCCTCATACATTCTTTAAACGGCTTATGACAGCAGTTTGTTATACGTGCCAGACGGGCCTGCTAAGTAACTACCATAAGTGAAACATATTAAGACCTTGAAAAACGTGACTCTTTTACTGTGCCTTCATTAGATACTATAATCATACTAAAAGCCTGACTGTAAGGCATGATGCTTTGGCACAGCTATAGATTATTTATGTTGCTAAAGTATTGCAGGTTCACAGTTTGTGCCAGCATTTAGTCCAGAGGACGAAGGGTACACATAAATTGCTGCGCACACATTGCAGTTCTGCAGAGCATTTTGTCAGGATAAAAGAAATGCCAACGATATACCATAATTTGTATTTCATTAGGCAGGATATGTCTCAAGCTGTGTATCTATTTAGCCTATGCAAACTTTGTACTTGGACAGTGAGTGAATGTTAAAAAAAAAAAATGTCAACGCACCTCATGCTTTATTATATCAAGGGCCAACGCCAAGTTGTTGTATCTATCTATCCATCCATCAATACATCTATCTATGTAGATGAATATGGAGAAGAGAAAAGAAGAAAGAAGATGAACAATGGAACAGGTGGAAAGACTTGTACATCAAATAATAAAACCTGAGTAAAGGAATTAAGGTGTTGTCGTCCGGGTATCCCTCTCATGGTTTACGTTGGGATGTGAATTGAAGCAAAGCTTCTAGTCTTATAACAGGAGTTGAGACAGACAGACAAGTCCTTAACTGTTCTCCATCAATAAATCATAAAACACACACACACACACACACACACACACACACACCAAGAAAGGATTACATCAGCAGAGAAGCATGAGAATTCATGCTGGTGGTTTCATATGGTCCACGGACCACTGCATTATCCCTAAATCCAGAAACACACACACACACACGTAGATGTACACAGACATAGTCACTCTACACACACCTTCCCAAACTGCCTAGCCCTTCCTATGTGCCCGTCCTGGCTGCATGCACGGTTGTCTGTGTTTGTGGTTAGGCATCTATCATGAGCAGCCTAAAAGGAGGGACGGGGGGTTGACTGGAGCACTGTTTCCCTGGCACATGGTAATGATGAAAAATGTCCTCTCTGAAATCCAGTCCGGCACGGGCTCCCTGCCAGTGGATGTACGCCATTCCCACACAACCAGGAGTCATGGTTAATGCCGCTGTCCGGGTAGGACAGGACAGTGCTTCGTTTCATTTAGGTTTGACAAAGAATGCTTCCAAGGAATGTGTGGGTCACACATCATACAAGTGACAACAGGTCTGATGTCAAATATTGCACATTAAAGCATATAAAAAGTGTACTGTACCTGTCCTTATTTACCTAAATCTAAAATCTGTATCTCGTTTTAAGACCTAAATAAATGTGTTTAATCCAATTACCACAAATCAACTCCAGTATGGGAAAACTGGTTGGCATATATAAAAGCTGTCATGTACATTCTGCTTTCATTGTCGAATATCCTGTTGATTATTTTTTGATTAATCGTTTAGTTGTTTGGTCTATAAAATGTCAGGAAATTGTGTTAAATATCAAACGCACTACTACATCCTCCTGAACAAATACAAATCCATTAAGAACCCAGACACCCACACAGACAGGGTCGTCAGCGTACAGTGCTACCTTGCAAATCTGCTCAAGAATATGCTCTATGTCTTTCACACTATGCCCTTATTCTCTTTCTCCCCAATTTGAAGCAAATTGGAGGCAATTCTGACTCACTCTACGTGCCAAAAATTCCCAAAGCGCTGTGAGTTTTCTCACGCTTGGGGCAATGTTTTCTGTGCAACAACTTTTGCAAGGTCCTATTGTGAAACACTGCGGCTGAGTTCACGGCTTCAGACAAACACACACAAGCTTTGAAATCAGTGGAAGAACGCGCACGCTTTCTCTCGCACATGAAAAACATAATACATTGTTCACTTCATACCACACGTTTGTTGGCAATTTCTTTTTCAAACTGTGCTTTGACTTCTGGGTCAGAAAGGGTTAAGTTAGTACAGACACACATATGTACATACACACTGAAGATGCTGGAAAGAGAAGAGACTTACGCCACCACTGTCATTCCTGCCATGACCAGGGGGCCACCAACCTCAAAACATGGTAAGCCAAGGAGACCACACACAGACACAAGCTATTCAGAAACAAGCAGTGCTTTACATTACACACACACACACACACACACACACACACACACACACACACACACACACACACAATGTCTACAGTAATACAAACAAACACAAATTCCAATCTAGCCCTCTGTCATCCATACCAGCTACAGGGGACAGAAGCAGCGCTGTGCACAGATACATATGATTGTAATCTCTTTCTCAGACACACATATCCATAGAAATGCACATACAAACTGCACAACATACAGTGAAACCTACAAACATAAACTAGTGCAGCACCTCTGCCAGGTTACATACATGCCTAAAAAAAAAAAAAAAACATACATCTAAGAGCACAGCTTTCTCTTTCTCCCTATCAAATAAAGCCAGTCCATAATGCGGAGGGTTTGCTGGGAAACAGACCACAGCACAGGCAATACTTGGGACAGCCAGGCGCTCTAATAGCAGACAGGCAGCAGCTCTTTCCCCCTCTTACAGCCACACTCCTTACCTGGAACACTGCGGTGGCCATCCTGTCTCAGGGTGCGCGTGTGTGTGTCGTTCTCTCTTTCACTCTTTGCTTTTCTCTGTCCGTCTGTGTTTTAGTGCTGCATCGTCCTATCCCTTATCCCCTCTGTGCAGCAGAGAGCTTTTCTCTGCACTCCACCAGATGGCTATAGCTAAATCCACTCACTGTTACCTTGGTGCAGCGCAGAGCTGGAGGAGTGTGTGTGTGTGTGTGTGTGTTGGAGAGAGAGAGTTGGTGTGTGTGTGTGTTTCAGGCTCCGGGCTAATAGGTCTGCCTAGTCTCTCTCTCTCTCTCTCTCTCTCTCTCTCTCTCTCTCTCTCTCTCTCTCACTCCTCCTCCAAGAAAATGAGCATATAAATGTCTAAAGAGTCTTTATGTGAGAGCGAGAGCGGGGAGAAGTGCAGCCAAATGCGAATCTTAACATCCCACAACTGGAAACGGCGCAGTGCAGCACTCAGCGCTGAATGAGCAGGCAAAGTCTGGCTATGGGCTGTAGCTATTTCCCTCTCTTCCTCAGCCTGGGTTTTTCTCCTCCCTCTTGCTCAGTCACCCTCCTCCCAAACACAGAGACACACGAGTAACAAGAAAGGAGAATAAATATCGAACTGAATTTTCTCAGGGAGATCAGGGGGAACGGGACGTGAGCTCGGGAAACAAAAGCACAGCTCTTTTCTTTCTGTCTCACTGTCTTACTCTCTCTTCCACACACACACACACACACACACACACACACACACACACCTTCCTTCCTCACAAGCTCATTCTTCATTCGCTCCTTGTTATCAGCTTCTCAAATTACAGGTTAAATATGAGTTGCCCCCTGCACCCGCCTTTTCTGTCTCTTTCCCTCTCTCACTGACTTTCCCTCTCTCTCACATGCGTGAACACACACACACACACACAAATACTCAGACACTCACTCTACAGCTGCAACGAGAAAGAAAGTACTGTACCATGAATGAATCCATTGACTTCACGGCAACTCCAAAGTCAGACAGTGTCAACAGCAGCGTGGAGATACATACATATCGGTCACCAGCTCATTATGTCTTTCACCCCATAACAATGATTACAAAAGTTCCACCCTGTGTTAATATGATGATATAATGAAATATGAACGTAAACTTTAAAACCTTAAAAAAAAAAAACACACACACACACACACACACACACACACACACACACACACACACACATGAACATTGTACAGTGCAGTACAATACAGTAACTGCTGATCACAATACAAATGAAGAATACAAACATCCGAGGGTGAAGAAGTGTCATTTACACGGAGACGCCAACGTCAACGTCTAACTGAAGAGATAACCAGATTCGGGAACTTCTGTCAGTAAGGGCCAATACGGAAATCATCAGGCAAATTCAAGGAGCGGCAAGAGCAAATTACCAACCGGCTACGTGACCCTCGTATAATCCATGTCATATCTCCTGCACGCTTTATCCACCTGCCACCCCTAGCCTGAACCAAACGCGTCTGACACCAAAAACAATCTCTTGTTGTGTGCTATATGTGTCAAAGGGCAACTTTAGACAATACCCGGAGTAGGGAGGTGCTTTTAATCAAATTTTTATCCAAATTTAGATAACAGTGTAATTGAGAACTATAATTCTGCACATTACATTCTGGAAAAGTGAACACTTGTCTTGTGTTCTGAATGGGAAAAAAGTTCAAACGGGAATAGCATTAAGGGAAATTTCACAGTTCAGGGTGTTTTCCCTGTTAAATGCAACATCTTTCAAGTCAATGAGTAATTATGTTAATATATCGAAATAATAATAATAATAATAATAATAATTAAAATGACGTGGAAGAGAGCGCTGAGACTCAATCAAATCAGTACAATTATGAGCCGTAAAACCCAAACAATGAGCTGAAAGACATTAAAAAAAAGCTGCAGTCAGGTGATCATGATTCTCTCCGAGTCCTCACTAAAAGCAACTCCGTTCACATTATAAATAGGGATTCCATCCATTGATAATATAGAATTATTGATTAGCTTTGGAAGACTGGCTTTAATCTCAACTGGTATCATGATGATAGTCAGATGAAAAAAAGTGCAGTAAGCGCGCTGGCATTTTAATTAGGTTCCTCAGCCTCACCAGCTATTATCCAGTAGCAGACAAAGGGACATTACTGAGGAATGTTTGGTACAAATTTGTGGCACATACAGTATTACGCCTCAACATGGAAAGAATTGCCACTGTCTTTGATGTTGCTCAGAAGTAATTACACGGAAGCTACTTCTAAAAGCAACACCTTTTGCTGGAGCCGTGTTCACCAGATGTCGGCTCAGTACGTTTTATTTCATTCGCTATTAATGACAAGGGCCAGGAAGGAAGCGTGGCTTGCCACACAGGAGACATATGGTTTAAGGTAACAAAACAACATGCTTGTTTATGCCTTTAATGTAGGGACCAGGCTGAACTGTGGGAAATAGGAATTCCCCTTGTTTTTTGGTGTCTGTGTTTGTCCATGGGTATGAGTTTGCCTGATGCTTTGTGTCGACACAGTCCCCTGCAATGCAATTATGCTTACCAACAGTTACATCTCTGTATGTTAGGGATTGTGAAGTATGGGAAAGCTTTTTTCACTCCATATCGTCCACGTTACCATGAAGATGAAATCCAGCAGTGTTATTTGCGCTTGTACTGAGTGATGATTGTTCCATAAACACCTCCAACTCAAATCTTAAATAAAAATGTGTTCTTAATATTTAATCGGCGCTGTCTCACCGTCACATTGTCCGCTACGGAGTGCAGGAGGAGGAGATGGCCCGACTGCATGGAATATCAAATACCCTAGCATTAGATAACGGCAGAGCACAGTGTAAATAACTACATATCTGTCTTTAAAACTGTGCATATATCATCAAATGTCAAAGTCTGAAAATACAGCCGTTAAGCTCTCGCGCAATCGTTACCCTTAATGTCCTCGTTATCGGTCCTAACTTTAATCCTGTTTGTGACAAAACCTGCATGAAGAAAAGTGTGTTTGCCTATTAGACTTTCTTTCGTCTTCAAATTGTATCTCGGGTGGGGGGTGGGGGGAATACCACCAGTTGATGCTGTGTTGGCAAGGTGTTAACAATCACAAATTGTTGTAAACATATAAATACTGCGGTGACCCCCGTGTGTAATGCTGCATGATGGCCCTGCTGGCCAACCAGTTGATGCTGTGTTGGCAAGGTGTTAACAATCACAAATTGTTGTAAACATATAAATACTGCGGTGACCCCCGTGTGTAATGCTGCATGATGGCCCTGCTGGCCCTGCAGGAGGACTACGCTAATGGAAGAATCAGGAGAAAAAGAGACTTCAGGGACCATGACGATGACTGGCTAATATGCCGATTTAGATTTTCTAAAGCTGAGCTCTTGGATCTATGTACTGAATTGGGTCCAGTAGAGAGGGAAAACGCGCCCAAATACAGGTCCTCGCCACTCTGGGGGATACCGGCTGTTTCCAGAGGGAAATGTCAGACAGCAAGTGTTTTCTTTTTAAATAAATATTATATATAATCTTCAACTTCATCACTAAGACTTGTTTGGATATAATATATAGTTATGTTAAATCTTATCATATACGTCTGGTATATATCGAAGCTGTCCCTGAGTGCCATAATGCCTGCCGTTTTGGACGTATTATTAATATATGTAGTCTATAAATCAGGGTTCCATACACTGTGCAAGAACAGGCCAAAATTATAATTCAATTTGCAGCAATTCCTGAACATCTGAGAAGTTTTTTGCTTTTTCTCCACCAGTCATCATGATTCGGTGTAACAACTGCCAGTGTCATTCATACACTGATTACACTGAGCATTCACGAGGTGCTTTGCATTGACTATTTATGGTTAAAAATGGGCGTGTACAGGGCGGGATAAGAGGCTGATCCAGGATCTTTATAAAGCGAACATTGCTTACAGGTGTGCGTACACACGGTTTTATAAATCTGACATTTTTTTGGCGTATGCCATTTTGGATCCTACGCACAGTTTTATAAATGAGACCCCTGGTCTATTTCCTGTGTCCTGGCTTTATTACTTTTCATGATCCTGTGACTGCTGTCAAAATAAAAATATATATATATATTTCCCGTAAGGGAACTTCATATGTGGTCAGGCACATTCAGACACAACATACAACGATACAAAGTCAATAATAATAATCATACCTGAGATTAAATAAATACTTAAAAATACTAAAAACTAAAAACCTTGAGGGTAGGAGTAGAGAGGTGGGTAGGGAGAATAGGTTGAAGTCTGGAGCGATGGAGGGGTTATTGTTTGCCTGCAATCTGTAAACCAAGGATTCTTATTAGCTCGAGAAAGACATCATTTCAAGTTAAGTTAGACCGCTAAATCGTCGACCGACCTCCGACATCAGCACGAATCCTTCCTGTATGTGATCGAAGAAAGGGTTAAAACCGAGGGCAACTGGACTTGGTTAAAGCTATAGTGCGTGACTATTTTTATATTAATGCACGTCCATTACATTCAAGCCATTGCCAAATGAGTTGATACAAAGACGTTTAGTCTCTCGATCGAGAGACTTTTTCAGCTCCGTAATTGAAAAAAGAAACTGAAGAAGTCTCTCGGATGAGTGACGTAACGTCTTCCAAGCACCTTTAACCAAGTCCAGTTGCTCTTGACTTTAACCTTTTCTTGGATCACGTACAGTCTTGGAACTGAAGAAGTCACTCGGATGAGACAAAACGTCTTGGATAACTATGACCTGGATGACTGAGAACCTTCACAGACTTCCTGTACGTGAGCGGACAAACGCACCAGTCGCTGTGCTGTCACTTTTCCTCAATACTAACCGTTCAAACGTGAAAAAATGGACACTCTTACAGAAATGTTGATTGATAAGCACACCAAAGTGGACCAAGATATCTATAAAAGTGTGAATAAGAGGGAAGTACTGAAAGTATAGTAGTCTTGAAAAAAAAGTGACATACCGAGGAACAGTTATTGAAAGATACACAGAGAATAAGACAGAAAGAAAGGGAGGTTACACAGAGAAAGAGGGCTGTCTGGGTGAGGTCCAGTGTCAGGATTCTGACTCAGGCTTTCCCAGGCCAACAGCCGAGCTGAGCAGATCCCTGTCCCCCAGAGCCCTGTGGAACACCAACGCCCATGCAGTGTACAGACCAGATTTAACATGGATTTTCCTCCTGGATGGTCATGATTAGGCAGCAGGAGCTCAGTGGAAGCGGGCATGCAATGGAAAAGTTGTCACCTTGAATTAAAAAAACAGGCTGGAGATATATGGGTGGGGAGCTTGAACAAAAAAACGGTCTCAGAGCTCCTTCAGCAGGGAATGAGGAGGTGTCCGGCAGCAAGACCTTTCACCACCACAGCTGTTGCAGTGGTCAGGGAAGGATTAGTGATACGGAAAACAGGGCGCATGCTCAGCAACTGTGCCTCAAAAAATAAATAAAAGGGCAATGTTGTAGGGCAATTAAATCTCCTGTAATGTATGCAACTGCATGCTCTACGAAGCCATTCCACTCACTTCTTCCTTCCATCGCTGTCTCCTGCATGCACTTGGCCCATTGGTGACATTCTTTCCAGCAACTCTTGATTACTCCATCATGTTAAAGGCGAGGCGTTCCTGTTTGTTTTTCTCCGCTGTATCTATGCACATGTCGCTACCATGCAGTTACTGAATACATGGCCATAAGCCACTGCTCATTGTGTAAGCCGTTCACTCGCGCACTGTAACGAGCAGAGCAGGCAGAGTGTTGTCTTTGTTTTTCAATTTTTCATGAAGCTCACGGATCATTGAGCCTCTGTTTTACTACTCGCAGCCAAAGTCGTTACGACAACAGCAACAGCATCTTTTTGGTTTTTGAGGTCAAAGTTAAAGCTGCATTTATCAATATTTGTTTTGCTTTGATCAAACGAGTATGTGTAATGTGAAAGATGTCCCACCTAACAAACCCACAGGGAGTTATCACCGAGGTTACTGTTTTGGTTCAGTCTCATGACTCCAATCCGTGTCTGCTGGATGTTTAAATAAGCAACCGTTAGCTAACAAGTTAGCCATAACAACTCCATAAGGTGATAATGAAGGTTGGGGGGACGGGGGATATGATTACTACTACAATAATTACCAGTAACCTAATCCAAGTAGACATGTCACAGTCATGACACATGAACTCTAACCCTAACCCTAACCCTAACTTGTCATGACAAAAACCAAATGACACTAAAAGAAGCTTTGTGTCATAAACGTTTATGACCGTTTATAATATTTATGACACGTTCATGACAGTGTCATGTCACTCTTATGTAGATACCTTCAAGTAAAGTGTAACCGAACATTACACAGTTTCAGAAACGTGTAAAAGTCACATATAGTCACTGTTAAGTACAGGATCTGAATACTTCTTCCACCGCTCATCTCTAAATATGACACACTGCAAATATTTAGACTCAGTGACACATTCTCATCCTCATGATATCAAACTAATTGAAAATCCTGATGAAACTAAAATCAGAAACACAATTCCTCAAATTAGAGGCCGAGTGATCTATCCCGTGCTTGTGTTGTTGTTGTGTTCCCGCAAACACTTGCTGTCATAAGGAGGGCAGGGTAGCGAGCATGTGTTCTGTCCTGTGACTGCTAATTCAATTAGCCTTCAGAGCTGTTGGCTGCCTCTGTGTTTGATCAGACTATGAGCTGCTTACTTGAAAATACAGTACCGACGCCAGGGCAAAGACCCAAGGGAATATTTGGGTTATGACGCCACCCCATCCATTTAATATTTGCCCTCACATGCTCCTAGCCCACAGTCACAGCGATACGACTTTCACATTTTCTTAACAGGGGTTAAGTCCTCCACTGCTCCCCCTCTCATTGTAACTCCCATGTCTCACTATCAGCAGAGCCGCCACCGCATGGAAAAGGAAGGAAGTTGTTAATGTTGTTACTGGGATTCAATACCACGCCGACATCTTTGAAACGTTATTTGGGGTTAGGGAAGGCCTCCTGTACTCACAGTACTCAAAGAACAATGTGTTGGGTCTTTCTATTAATGGCTAGTTTATGTGAATTATCTATCAGGAAGCTAGTTCTGTGATTATATTTAAGTCCCAGAGTGGATCAAAACTACTTATTGAAGTGAAAACAAAGCCACCAGCACTGAATCAATATAAGTCTAAATGGTAAGCATCAAAAGGTCGGAGCACTAAAATACAGTTGTAGTTTTATTAAGCAGGACTATACATGGTCACAATTTCTGAGGAGTAGAATGATAGCTTACAAATCATAATGAATACTACAAGTTAAGTTTTATTAAGAGTCTAAGTAAAGGACATGCTGTGGTGTAATGTAACTACGGCCAGTACATTTACTCATGTACTGTACTTAAGTACAAATTTGCGGTGCTTGTACTTTACTTTTTCTTTTCATGCCACTTTCTACTTCTACTCCGCTACATTTCAGAGAGAAATATTGTATTTTTTACTCCACTACATTCATCTGACAGCTTTAGTTACTAGTTACTTTACACATTAAGATATTTGCACACCAAACACATGTAGTTTATAAAATACAACATTTTATTGTAAGTACCCAACAATATAACGGCCTACAAGTCCAGCTGAAATGATACTTACATACTTTTACTTGAGTAACATTTTCAATGCAGGACTTTTACTTGTAACAGTGTATTTTTACAGCGTGGTATTAGCACCTTTACTTAAGTAAAGGATCTGAATACTTCTTCCCCCACTAAGAACATGTCATCAAGTAATAACAAAGGCCCGAGAAATTGAATTTGGTCTGAGAGGAGTTGCATTAACATTGAACATAAAGTGAAGTTAAAACAACCACGGCAGATATTCACAGTACTCTGCCATTATAAGCAAACAAACTGAAATCCTGCTTGTGCCAAAGCTACAGTACTAAACCACGCAGTGACACAGCTTCCAAAGCTCCCAATGAATGCCAGTGTGATAAATCAGCCCTGTAGCAATGTGTGGTATCTAAAGGAAGTCACTGGAACAGAGGATGAGGTGAGTCTTGCCTAATGAACTTGACAGCTGCTGCTGAGGAAAGTGGTTAGGCCTACGTGAGACAGACAGGAGTTTGAGGACAAAAAAGGCGTTGTCCAATTCTGCACAATTACTCTTCTAAACTTCTTGTAAGTCAACTTTTTTTAATTAATTGTTTAAAGTGCTCTTATTATGCTCATTTTCAGGTTATATCAGAAAAGGTTAGCAGCTGCAGCTCCTCTTTTCACCCTGTGTATTGAGCTCTGTTTTAGCTACAGAGTGAGACATCTCACTTCTGTTCCATCTTTGTTGGGAGTTACACATGTGCAGTAGCTAGGTAAGGACTACTAGCCAGTCAGAAGCAGAGTATGAGGGCGTGCCCTGACAGTAGCTAGGTAAGGACTACTAGCCAGTCAGAAGCAGAGTATGAGGGCGTGCCCTGACAGTACCTAGGTAAGGACTACTAGCCAGTCAGAAGCAGAGTATGAGGGCGTGCCCTGACAGTACCTAGGTAAGCACTACTAGCCATGTCAGTTACAGAGTGAGGAGCGTGCGTGCCCTGACAGTACCTAGGTAAGGACTACTAGCCAGTCAGAAGCAGAGTATGAGGGCGTGCCCTGACAGTACCTAGGTAAGGACTACTAGCCAGTCAGAAGCAGAGTATGAGGCGTGCACAGGTTCAATTCTGATCTCCAGCACTTCCCTGCATGTCATTCTCCCTCTCTCTCTCTCTCTCTCCCCTTTCATGTCTAAGCTGTCAAAAAGATAAATGCCAATAAAATTCTCTTTAAAAAAGACTGTCCAATCCAAAAACTTGCAAAGGGAGGTTTGAGAGCACAGAATATGCATTAATTTCCCTGATCTTAATATGTGCATTTGAAGACGTCTTAAAAACCATGTCAGTGGGCAGCATCAGGAATGATCTGTCAAATACATGACGTCAGGTTAAATGTTGCAATCAGTGACCATCACTACAATCTGAAAATATAGAAGAGGCTTAAATCATCACAGAAAATCTGGAAATGAATGTTGACCATGTTTAATTCAAGTGTTGCAGTAATTCAGACTACAGACTCCTTTGCTATTTCTCTCAGCCTTCTTTTCTGTCTCTCTGCTTTCCTTAGCCTGCTCCCTCTCTCATATCCTCTTTTCTCTCTACCTCTAAATGACATTCTTTCTGTTCTTTTCTCTCTCCGTCCTATACTCTTTGTTCTCTCTCACCCTCTGAATTCACTGCCTGACTCCTCACTCGTCTCTCCTGCCAAGGTGTGGAGAAAATAATTGGATAAAATGACACCTTTATTTAATGTTTGTGTTTGCATCATTTTGGATTTGAATGACAGAAATGTGTCTCAAACAGTACATAAACGTTAGCAGAATGTGTGTTATACAATGATATATTTATAATACTAAATATAATACACTATAATTATGCTTGGTGTGTGTGTTGTTGTTAAATTGAGCCTATAGGTTCCACTGTAATTACCAAAGAATGTATAGGCTTATATCCGTTGTAATTGAATTGGATCAGGTCACTTTTTGTTTGCAGCACAGGAACATAATGCTTATCCTATTCATAATGCTTATCCTATTCATCTTGTCCCGTATCTCTTTCCTTCCCAAAGCTGAGCTTTGATTGACAAAGTCTTCATTTCATTTTCATTTATATTTTTTTGAGTTTAATTTGTATCTGTCTCAGCAAAGTAAGTAAACACAGGGTCGCTTGATATGAAAATGTTGCCAGCCTCGGCTAGGATAATCTTGCAATGAAAATAAAAACATGTAGGAGTGAAAATGAAAATAACTTTCCAGCACCATGATAAATGGCCACTGTATTTACTCAGGGTTTTTCCTGCATAGAGGAATTTTTGGCACCCCCACAAAAAAATTTTAGCCAGCCCCAAAGGAAAATCAGTGCCAAAATGATAAGAATTGAGAGAAAACAAATAGCAATTGAAATCCCCTTCGACTGTGTTTAATAGCAATTTACCAAACAACAGTTGAAAAGCAGAGCATAATCTTGAATAGGAGTGCTAATCTCAGTTTTACTGTTCAGAGTCTGGCTGCGTCTGACTCTCCCGGGGATTTTCACGGCGGTATTTAAATATTAATATTACTGTTTTAAGCAGTTTTGTTGATTTGGGATTTCACTTACTCAAGCATAATCAACAAATTCTCCCAAATAACAGGCAAATGCATATAGATTTCTGTCAAATAAGGTAACATTGACTTATTGGGCCCTATCTTGCACTCGGCGCAGCACAGCGCAGCGCAGCACAAAGCCCGACGCAAGTGTCTTTGCTAGTTTAAGACCGACGCTGTTGTCAATTTCCGGTCCAGCGCGTCATTTAAATAGCAAATGCACCTGCGCCAATCTGTGCGCCCATGGGCGTGCTGGTCTTACAGGGAGGTGTGTTCAGGTGCATTCTTGGCGTATTGCTATCGTGAGGCAGCGGGAAGTGATCGCGCCATTGACCAACAAAAACCTGGTCTAAAGTCAATAACGCAGCATTTCATTGTTATTTTAACAGCGAATTAGTAAAATGTGCCTTGGCTCGTGCACACAAACGAAGATTACAAATAAAAATATTACGGTGCAAATCCGCCATCATAATAGCAATGGTCCAAACGCGCCTGGCTTTTAAAGGGAATGGGAGATGACACTCTGATTATTGCATGTTACCCCCAAAACACACCTATGAGTTAATGAAGACACTAAGTACAACCCTTTTGAACCATGCACCTGGCGCACAGACCCTTTTTTCCGCCGTAAAACTAGCAAAAGTGGATTTGGACACGCCCTAAAAGCACAGGAGCTATTCGTCAGATGAGGTCTGGGAATGAATGGACTAAAAGCAGTCTACTAGTTACTTGTATCATTGTCCGGTTTCCTCAAGTTGTTGAATAATCAAAGAACCACCGCGTTAACGAGATCAAGCACTGCACCACTCAGTAATCTTTTGTTTTTGTGATTAACAATGTTTGTACCAAATTTCATAGCAATCCATCCAATAGTTATCGAGACACTGACACAACACAAGCACGGGATAAATCATTCGGCCTCTAATTTGAGGAATTGTGTTTCTGATTTTAGTTTCAACAGGATTTTTAATTAGTTTCATATCATGAGGATGAGAATGTGTCACTGAGTCTAAATATTTGCAGTCAAATGTGTCATATTTAGAGATCAGCGGTGGAAGAAGTATTCAGATCCTTTACTTAAAGTGACTAAATGCAACTTTTAAACATTCCTGAAACTGTGTAACTCCAAACCACAAAGAAGAAAAAAGAAAAGTCGGAGAATCACAAAAGTCATAAGAATTCATCCTCTGGGGACCATAAATGTCGGTCAAAAATGTCACGGCAATCTATCCAATTCATTCAAGATATTTCAGCATGGATTAAAGTGGCATGGACCAACAGACCGACCCTACCAGCCCAAGAGTCATAATGCTAACGTGGCTAAAAATGAATCTGAGAATATGCTGCCTCTTTCTGTTTTAAAACATGGTAAATTGATCAACTTTAGGTTTTTGGACAAGTATACTTGGGCTTAAACCGCGGTCTTGCAGTTGAAGTATGTTCTCTTTAAAGACTGACTCTGACTGGCTTTGTGCATGGCGCTCCTGGTCAGCAGACAGCTACTGTTACCTTCCACAGTTATAAATCAAAGCTGTGTTCGGGAGGAAGGGGAAGACCAGCTGTAAACCCGATGTTCTCTCTCAGAAACGAACCTCGCATGCTCAGATACAGGTGTTTGGATGTGTCTTAGGGGCAATAAATAATGAGAGCTAGATGGTCTGCCTCATTCTCAGCCGCACCAAGAACTTCCAATCTCCAGATGATCGCTCATAATGTTAGAAATGTGAGGTAACGGTTACCACTGACATGCACACAGTGCCAGAAAGACGGCTTGCTTAACTGTCTTGATGTCCTCGGGTAACAAATTTGACCCATTTTTTAAAATGTTTCTACATCAAAAATTTGGGTTTCTTTCAACCAAATTGTCAAAAAAAATAACGAGAATGGTTCCCTACAACGCTCTTCACAAGTTAAATAAATGATCAGTTCACTACTTTCATTGAATTTGGATGTGTAATTCAATTTTATAGCATTTGAAAACAAATTGATAAAAAAAAAAAATTTGAAAAAATGGACAAAAATGTCAGAAAAGGCTTCAAAAACGTCGAAAGAAGTCGACAAAAACATTGGAAAAAGTGACAAAAACAACGGGAAAAGGGACGAAAAAGTGACAAAAATGACGACCAAAATTTAAAGTTTACACTTTAAATTTTGACCCAGAAAAACTAAAAGTTTCATGGTCGACGGGAAGACAACACAGTGGTATGTAGTTTTAGTTTTATCCAGAAACTTCCTGGAACGGAGAAAGTTTAGCTAATAGATCACAAATGTACAGGTGTGTCACACATTATTGAATTGATTGATTAATTATCCTTTTTATATAATCTACTTTATAAATTCCTCATTTAAGTCTATTCTCATTTGTCTTTTTAAATATTTGAATAGCACTCATTTGTCGAGCATTTAAAGACTGTATTCAGGAATACAGAGAAGCAAATTGCAGCTCTTTACTTGGCAAACCTGATGAACAACATGAGGACATATCCATCAGCAAGCTGCAAGCACCAGATCTCCAACTGAAGCATGTCATGCTGAATGAAAGGAACTGAAAGGGCACAAATAACACATCTGAAATAACAAAAACACAGTGAAGGCCAGCCAGCACAAAGAAAAACGTGATTTTTCTCTGGATTTTCAAAAAAAAACGCATTTGGAGAATTTCAAAAAAATGAAAACAAATGCTTCATCATTTTGGAGCGGAGAATGAAAAACTAGTGGAGTGAGAGTGTGCTCATGTTCCCCCACTTCTGCTTCCTCAGACCTCCTTCCTCGTTAACAGTGGAACATGGTAGTTTCCTTCTTAAAACACACTTGACAGGCAACGAAGGATCAGTGAAATCTAATAGGCTGTACTTAGCACATCGGCGTATTCCTGTATTTAAGTGTTTCCAACCCAGTAGAGCCTGACCAGTGTATCATGGGGCTCATATTTCAGCCGATTCTAGCTCATCAGACATATAATGTAGTTTATGTGTTGGACATTCCAAAAGAGTACCAATAAATGAAGCATGTAAATGTATAACTACAGACAAGTTAGTTATGGGTGACAGGAAATATCAATAAGTCATTAATGGTCAACTTGAAATACAGCATTTACCCACACCACACACCACATTATTTACGGTGTTTCTTTTAGTAAGTTAGTTTATTATAGGTGTAATTATAAACTGTAGTTTATATTTTCTTTTTTTAGGTTTAACAGGGTGCCAATTTTTTAAATATATTTGATCCTCATTTCTCATCTCAACATTGTTGTTCATAATGCAGTTAATTTTGATTGCGATCAAACAAATTGGCTGACATATTGTTACATTTTTTTCCCAAACTTTCAAATATCAATATCAGCCTAAACAGTTCACTATCAGTCCAGCACAGGGGAACTGCCATTTGTCAAGTCCACAACAACAACAATGATCAGCAGCAAACATGATCTGTAGTATGACAGGAGCTACTTTGTGTGCAATTCTATACTCTAAAACATTCAAATAAAATAACATAATGAGGTTGGACTGAGCCAAAAGTCTGTACATAAAGGGAGTGAGAACGGAGAAAAAAGAGCCCGGGGTTTAAAGGGATAAGGGTGAGTGTTGCTGCCATAAACAACAGACAAGTCTAAGCTGTCTAAGCTGTCCTATCAACAATAAAGGCCTAAAAATGCCCAAAAAAATGTTAGCAGTCAAGCTCGCCACAACTCGCATCTCTGTGGTCCAACCAGCCGCTGCTAAAATTGGAGACAGACAGACCAGCGGAGCAGAGCGAAGTCTCAGTGACCAGAATAATGACGCTCGTGAAACAATGTCTGATTATTTAAATGAAATGAGCTTGTTTGACCACGGAGACGCAAGAAATAGTCCACACAGGACCATCATCCTGTATTTACTTTCTTGCTCCCTTATTGCATGGTAGGTGGAAAGTAGGAGATTCCACAATGGCTGCTATTACACTGTATGTCTTAGGAGGCTTTCACACCTGCCTCATTTAGTTCAGTTAGGTTCGCACTACACAGTAGGACTTGCAAAAGCGGTGTGTCGTCTGCTGGCTTTTGCTCCTCTCTTTGTTTACTTCCGAGAGTTCCGTTGGAATTTTCCCGCTAGTTAATTCTGACCAATCGAAGAGCAGTTTAGGAAATATAGTGTTTCCACACAGATTAGAAAGCAATTTGTGGTGCGCGGGGAGGGGGGGGGGGGGGGGGAGAATGCTGTCCTCCTCTCCTACTCTTTCTTCAACGCCTAACGAATCTATCTCTTTCTCTCCCAGTGTGTCTTTCTGCGTAAGCAGCACTAGTTGAAGCCTGAAAATATTGTAAACAAATTAATAACATAACTAATTCCACTGGTCGGACTGTTGAGCTCTGTTTCAGACTGATACCTCCGGTTCAGGCTGGTCCTCATCCTCAACACGTGCCTTTTTCAGTCGCAGAAAATACTTTTCAATACTCATCCGGATTGAAGCAGCAAACATTCAGTGTAAGAGTAAAGAAATGACATAACATTATTTATAATAAGTTTATTTGATTCACAGCTGCTATATACAGTGTTTTGACCTCAATATTTTACCGCAAACTTTCTAAAGCAGGTGCAATCGCTTGTTTGCTAAGGGTCGGGTCGGGACTCCAACATTAACACACTGACAACATTGTATTCAGAATCTAAACTATTTTTATAGGACTTTTTAATGTGTGATTGTGTAAAGGTGTTCACGAGATAACAACCTTTCGTGAACTTGTGAATTTCGCCAGCCGTCTTCTCTCGTTTTCCGTTTTCATGGAGACAGACGCTGTGTGCACGGAGGGGAGGGTGTGTGTGTGTGTGTGTGTGTGTGTGTGTGTGTGTGTGTGTAGCCTATGTGAGAGACGCTTGAGTGACAGAGAGACGGAGGAGAGCAGGGAAAGGAAATGCAGCTTAACGAATACGCTGCGTGTTTTAAATAGCATTAAAAAAATAATAATAATAACGAAACGCAATATGTGGCGGCCGGTGTTGATTGTGTGGCGCACCGCCACAAATTAGTCTATGTGTGGGAAACACTGAAATACGTTCAAAGACACATCTGGCCAATGATGACAATGTTGTCACGTGACTTGTGTTGCTGCATGTTGGTTTGTTTCATCATCAACTGATTCAGACCAGAGCAAACAGTGTGATGTGAAAAGGAACCAAAACGTCTGAAAAATGCTACAATATGTTATTTTTTGCCCTTGGTCCAAACCAAATTAACCGAACTACAGATGTGAAAGCAAATGTGAAATTAGCGTGAGCAGACCAAGAGCTCTTAAGTAGTCTAAGGTTTTAGCTTTCATTAATGGAGCACAGTGAGAAAGTCCCAGACATCCTGCCACTGTGTTTTTTAGAAAGCGGTCAAGTTTGGGCAAAGGAAAAAGACGTGTAAAAGAAATGACAGGTCGGGTATTTGGCACAAAGGTACAAGAATTTGGGAAAAATTGACCTTAAAATCCCTCCTGTCTCAACTTCCAGGGCGATCTAATACTCTGGCTCTCTCTGTCATCACCCAGTAGAGAAATCTTACTGACAAGATTTAAAGCATTTCTCACATCCAGCTGAGAGCAAACACACCTAAGGGTGGGGAACCGAACACACACACACACACGCACACGCGCACACACACACACACACACACACACACACACACACACACACACACACACACACACACACACACACACACACAAGTCTGACCATTTGTTTGCAGTTGCCAGGTTAAATATGGGCCACATATTAGTCTTATCTCCAGACAGAGATTTATAGCTGTAGTGTGTACTCGCAATAACTGTCCCAGCTAAGAGTTATGATTGATCAGGACTTTAGATTCCCAACATGTAAGGTCATATATGACTGACAGCACATAGGAAAGAGCTTTATCTGGGGTTTTTTAAATAAATAATTCATTATAAAAATGTAGCCGACGGTCTTGCAGGCCTGACTGAGTGCTGATAGTGATCAAGCTTGACCCTGTCGTGGTCACTCCCTTGTTTTTCATCTCAGGCTTGTTAGCAAATTGCTTCCTGCCAAAGCTACGACATTTTCAGTTGAAATGTTTAGAAAAGGAAATGCTGCTGTGATTTCTGGAGATGGAAAGTTCAAGTTTTGTATATATATAGACACTGGGAGTTAACTGGAGTTATGTCTCCTCCACAAATGTGACCTGTGACTTCCTGAAATTCACATGTTATCAGCAAGTCTGTAGAGTTCACTTTCATACATCCCACTTTTTTTCTGAAATACAGCGACATAGAGGACACAAAGGAAAAAAATACATGTTGCACCCTGTGTTCTGGCTACATATTTATCCTCAATACATCCTAGGAAATAGTCCAGATAGAGTTAAGGGGACCTTGTTTCTGAAAAAGAAATTTTGAATTATCAAAAAAAAACGAGTCAGGACCATCAGAGCCCATGCACGCACGCACGCACGTAGATGTGCGGTTTAATGAAGGCACTGAGCCCAAACATGTGATTGATGAGTGTTAAAAACAAAACAAATAACAATGGGCCAATCTACCTGTTTTATGGGCCGGTCAGAAAAAAAGGGGAAAAAAAGATTGTTGTATCGTCCCAAATGGCACATCATTAACCCTAACCCAAAGTGCCCGGTCTGCCAGATGGCCAGTGCAGGCCTCCATTCATTAAATCTTCCAAATCTACTGGCTATTTCGGTGCTAAAAGTTAAAATATTGCAATGCAAAGACAAATGAGAAAGGTGCATGGGCTGGGCTTATCATTTCCGCTACTTTGTTTTACTCGAGGCCTGGCCTGCATGGCTGGCCAAAGCCCCCACCTCCTACTTAGCATGGCCTGTCTGCCCTGCACCCCTGGCATTTCCTGTGAGTAAAAGAGGGATTGGGCAAAGCTGGCAAGTAGCACCCACTTCAATAATGGATACCAGATGAAGGTTGCATATATACATATACATATGTACTGTATATGTGTTCAGGTGCGCATGTGTGCAAATCCTCCTGTAAAGCTCTCATGGCACTTTTACACACACAACCCTCCCTATTTAACAACCCTGCAGGAACTTCAGCTGAGTGCGTTTTCCCTCCCATTTTCTTCTGTGTGCTCTTTGCTTTTTGAAAACAAGATGAATCAACAGACGGCTCCATCCAGAGGTCTTTTATTTTTAGACGCAGGGCAATCTCCAAGACGCAAGAGTTTATCCAATATAAACACATTCTGGTACAAAGAGCACTTGTTTAGACATTCTTAACATTTTGTGCAACATAAAGTCCCCAAACTCCACCTACATCAACATCTGCATGTATATACACTCACACTCACACACACACACACACACACACACACAGACACACACACACACACACAGACACAGACACACAGGCTCCACCTAAAACATTATATTTCCTCCTGATAAACTCAAATAGATTTTAAAGGGCAAGTTCCGATTCTTTAGGAGCCTTTTTCGGGTTCTTCTCCATGTGGAAAGCAACGCACATCTGATGCATAAAACCATAAGAAGATCTGCAAATACCTTTGATACATCACTTTTCTTTAATTCCTTTTTGTGTCTATGGGTGTGATTTTTTATTTTTAATATCTTACCTTGACTTCACATTTCTTGTGGCAGGCTATTCGGCACACTAGAGAAAACAGAAAAGGAGAGAGTTAACTTCACACTTCATAAAAATCTCCCAAACATGGTGAACGAATCCAAACACTGTGGTCCAGCATGAATCATGACATTGACTAGTTGTCAAGGAGGTACAAAAAAGCAAGAGGTTCATTCAAATTCCACAAAGTGTTTGTTCTGTGGTCAAAGTCAAATATCATCTGCTGTTGGCAGGCTCAAACCTCCCAATGTTAGCTATGTGTTCTTTGCACACTGGCTCCCTATCAAAGAGAGTCAGATACGCTTTAAAAGATCTGACATGTGTGTTGTTTGGTTGAATTCACTTTTCTTTCTTTTTTTCAACTTTTTTTATTTAAATTTTAACAATAACTGACATACAATGTGGGTCAACATGGACAAAGCATAGTTAAAACAGTATGTCACTTCCCCTCAAGTCCCCTACCCACCCACAAACCAAACCAGTTCAGGTCCAAAACAGACGTGGACAAACAACAAAGACCCATGCACACTGACAAACACACACCAGTAAGGACACACAACATCCAAAAGATGAAAGTAAAAAAGGTAGACAAATTAAAAGAGATAGAAAGGAGAGAAAACAGAAGAAAAAAAACGCCAGGGCCCACCGCAGTGCAAGATGGAGGTCAGCGTCAGGGGAAATGCCAAAAATGTCTGACAAAAAGTTAGGGGGGATAATGTGCTCATAGGCTCTACTCATGGTGTCAAAAATGCTCATCCAAAAAGTTGTTAATTTAGGGCAAGACCAGAACATATGAGTGTGGTTGGCAGGGGACGTGACACCTGTTACAGACGTCCCTGACAGTGGAGTATATTTTTGACAATTTTGACAAGTTTGTATAGTGGACTTTATGAAGGACCTTCCATTGGATCAAGCCACGACGAGCACATATAGAGGATGAGTGAACCATAGCCAGAGCAAGGTCCCATTGTTGGTACGTAATAGTCATGTTTGGTTGAATTCACTTTAAGATTCTGATCTTAGAAATCAGAGTATCTTAGAGTGGAACATGTAACATATATATATAGTAAAATCAATGATAACATGTGGGTCTTTCTCCTGAAACTGCTCCGATGAATGACAACAAGAGTCAACATTTTCTATTCCCCACACCAGAACAGATGTTCTGGAGTGATGCTTATCAAGACAATATAGACAAAACTCAACAGCACAAAATAGAGAAACCATTACGTCCCTCCCAGTGAGAGCACAGCACATCGTTTTCCAGACTAAACAACTTTCAATACAGTGAATAATTCACAATATCTCTAGGGCTGTCAATCGATTAAAAAAATAAATCTAATTAATTACATACTCTGTGATTAATTAATCTAAATTAATTGCATACATAATTTTTGCCCGGTGCCTTAACCGATACTTTTTAAGAAAGTTAAAAAGAAAAAAAAAAGAAGGGTACTAAACAACAGTCGGCAACATTAAAGAAGGCTTGTTTATTGCTAAGGCCATATGGTCAAAATTAAATGATTTAATAATAATGTAATAACTATAACAATAACTTATTTCACTAGTAAATTGCTGTTGAATGAGAAAACAACTACCAGATGGGAAAAGGGCCTTTAACAACAACTTTGAATGCACCACGAGGCTGTAGGTTACCAGTTTCATTGAACGCGCTGTTTTTTTCCGACAACGGCAGCTGCACATTGCATCCCGGTGTTGAATCCTCTACAGTAAAATACAGTCACACTTTACACCGTTTAGCGTTAGCTGTCAGCATTGTAACCATGTTTAATCCAGCTACTAGCTAGCGGTAGGCTAACGTTAGCTGCTGCGATGTTTCTGTTTCTTGTAACGTCTGTTTCAGAGCATCCGAGAGAAGCGCAGACATATCAGTGGCACCGAAATCCGCGTTGCTATTCGGTCTGGTAGATGCAGGTCATGAAGGCACCTGTGCCATATTAGCACCGGATTTCGGTACCCAACCCTATTCAGGAAGAAGTAAATTTATAAGTAAATGTTCCAATTAATGATCCAGGCAGCGCATTCTCGTCTCCCTCCTTCATTTGGTGGCTAGTCGAATGGTGGCTAGAACGGCTCTGGGTCAAAGTTCAATATGGAATGGTTTAATCTTTTTTTTTTACGCGTTATTTTTAACGTGTTATTTTGACAGCCCTAGATATTTCGCCTCTCGCTTATGCACATATACAATGGTCAACCTTCAACCTTTTGATTCCTACTCCCTGTCACTGAAATGGCCCATTTGTGTGACGTCCTGTTTTGTTCTTTATACCCCCAATGTAGCACAAGTATACTTTATATTTCACAATTACTGTTTTCCTTCAGATTGTTTATAGATCTCAACGTTTCCTAGCGCACCTGAAGGCAGCTTCGTTAATGGGGAAAGCGACTGTGCTTTGTTGTTGCAGGAAACATCCAGGTATTACACAAACTCCCGGGCAGTTCAGTGCTTGAGTTTCATTTTTTACCCTCATAGTGTTTTAAAACATTCTCGTGGCAGCAATAGAGGCAGTGATGTTTCCTGTTTACTGTACGGGATTCTCACACCGCCTCAAACAATAGCTCAAAACACACCGACAAGTCTGATCTCCGGTTACATGATTGGCCACCGCAGCGTGACATCTGGTTGCGTTTCTCCAAATGTTGAGTTTTTCGCCGCAGGCTGCTGCATTTTGTTCACCTCCCCCCTGCAGGACGCACCGCCTAAACGCACTACCCCCATTCAAAATAAATGGGAGGAACTGTTTTTTCCCTGGACGGTCTGACGGCCGACTCAGGCTTTGTGAATGTGCAGGCTTAGGCTTAAAGGAATAACATGTCCAGAATTTTAGAAATAATGGAACAGTTTTACTGACTCAGCTCCTGAATAATATGAGGTTAAAATCTTAGATTTCAATTTTACACTCTGTGGAATTGTGATGCGTTGGCTGCTTTGTGCAGTAATTTCAGAATCAAAATCAGAAAGTCTTTTATTGCCATGTACGTTTTTTAACACATACAAGGTATTTGTTTTGGTGTTGTTGGTGCACGTCACATATTCTCTAGATGGAATATTAAACAATATAAGTATAGGTATAAACAGTATAAGTATATGTACACAGTATGTATTAAATTAAAAATAAAGATAGAAATAAAAAAATAAAATAAATAAAGAGCAAAGAGCATTACAGCAGAGAGAACAGTGGCATGAAGAGCCAGGGGTGGAGAGTCAGGTGGTTTCCGGGCCTTGTTAATAAGGCTAGTGGCAGAGGGGAAAAAGTTGTTCATGTGACGTGAGGTTTTGGTCCTGATGGACCTCAGCCTCCTGCCAGAGGGGAGTGTCTCAAAGAGTTTGTGTCCTGGGTGGGAGGGATCGGCCACAATCTTACCAGCACGCTTCAGAGTCCTGGTGGCGTAAAGGTCCTGGAGCGGCGGCAGATTGCAGCCAATCACCTTCTCTGCAGACCGAATGACATGCTGCAGTCTGCCCTTGTCCTTGGCAGTGTCAGCAGCGTACCAGATGGTGATGGAGGATGTGGGGATGGACTCAATGATGGCTGTGTAGAAGTGCACCATCATTGTCTTTGGCAGGTTGAATTTCTTCAGCTGCCGCAGGAAGTACATCCTCTGTTGTGCTTTCTTGACGAGAGAACTGATGTTCAGCTCCCACTTGAGATCTTGGGAGATGGTAGTTCCCAGGAAGCGGAAAGACTCCACAGTGTCAATTGTGGAGCCACAGAGAGTGATGGGGGCAGGTGGGGCTGGGTTCTTCCTGAAGTCCACAACCATCTCCACTGTCTTTAGAGCGTTGAGCTCTAGATTGTTTTGGTTGCACCACTTCACCCGGTGGTCAGCCTCCCACCTGTAGGCGGACTCCTCTCTATCAGAGATGAGTCCGATGAGGGAGGTGTCGTCCGCAAACTTCAGAAGCTTGACAGACTGGTGACTGGAGGTGCAGCTGTTGGTGTACAGGGAGAAGAGCAGAGGAGAAAGAACGCAGCCCTGGGGCGATCCGGTGCTGATGGTCTGTGAGTCGGAGACATGTTTCCCCAGCTTCACATGCTGCTTCCTGTCAGACAGGAAGTCAGTGATCCACCTGCAGGTGGAGTCAGGCACACCGAGCTGGGAGAGTTTCTCCTGGAGCAGAGCCGGGATGATGGTGTTAAAGGTAGAGCTGAAGTCCACAAACAGGATCCTGGCGTAGGTTCCTGCGGAGTCCAGGTGCCGGAGGATGTAGTGGAGGGCCAAATTGATTGCATTGTCTACAGACCTATTGGCTCTGTAGGCAAACTGCAGGGCGTCCAGGAGGGGGTCAGTGATGGCTTTGAGGTGTGAAAGCACAAGGCGCTCAAAGGACTTCATAACCACAGAGGTCAGGGCGACGGGTCTGTAGTCGTTAAGTCCTGTTGTCCTTGGCTTCTTGGGGAGAGGGATAATGGTTGAGGTCTTGAAACAGGCTGGCACGTGACATGTCTCCAGTGAGGTGTTAAAAATGTCTGTGAACACTGGAGACAGCTGATCAGCGCAGTGCTTCAAGCTTGATGGGGAGACAGCATCCGGTCCAGCAGCTTTCCTGGGGTTCTGACTCCTAAAGAGTCTGTTGACATCCCTCTCGTGGATGGAGAGAGTCGTCACTGAGGTGGGAGGGGGGGTGGAGGTGGAGGGGGGGACCTTTAAGGAGGGCATTGGTGGGGGGGCCCAGGACCCTGTTGAGGTGGTGGAGGTGATGCACAGTGGCTGTAGGTGTAGGGAGGTGTCGTGGGGGATAGTGACAGGACTGTCCTTTTGTCTTTCAAATCGACAGTAGAACTCGTTCAGGTCGTTGGCTAGGTGTCGTCATTGAAGGAGGAGTGGGGGGTTTTAGGCTTATAGCTGGTGATCTGCCTAAGTCCTTTCCAGACAGACGCAGCATCGTTAGCTGAGAACTGGCGTTGGAGCTTCTCAGAGTACCGTCGTTTAGCCTCCTTCACTGCCTTGCTAAACTTGTACTTCGACTATTTAAATCTGTCTTTGTCCCCACTCCTGAACGCGTCTTCCTTAGTCAGCCTTAACCTTCTGAGTTTGGCTATGAACCAGAGTTTGTCATTGTTGTAACTCACCCTGGTGCTTGATGGAACACAGCAGTCCTCACAGAAGCTGATGTATGACGTCACAGCCTCTGTGTACTCATCCAGACTGTTGGTAGCAGTCCTGAACACATCCCAGTCAGTAGAGTCCAAACACGACTGGAGATCCTCCACAGCCTCACTGGTCCACTTCCTTGATGTCCTCACTACAGGTTTGCAGAGCTTTAGTATCTGCCTGTAGGCAGGGATCAGGTGAACCATGACGTGGTCAGAGTGTCCAAGTGCAGCACGGGGGACGGCGTGATAAGCATCCCTGACTGTGGTGTAACAGTGATCCAGAATGTTCTCCTCTCTGGTCGGGCATTTAATATGCTGTCTATATTTAGGGAGTGAGTGAGGTTCCCTTTATTAAAGTCACCAACGACAATAACTAGGGAGTCTGGGTTGGTCCGCTCCATGCACAGTATCTGGTCGGCGAACATGCGCTGCGCGTCCAGCACGTTGGCCTGCGGTGAGATGTAAACACCGACCAGAATGAATGACACAAACTCACGGGGTGAATAAAAAGGCTTACAGTTTATGATGAAATATTCCAGGTCAGGAGAACAATGCCGCTGGATCACTGTCATGTTGTTGCACCAACCGCTGTTGATGTAGAAACAGATTCCTCCACCTTTAGTTTTGCCGGAGAGGTCCGTGTCTCTGTCTGCTCTGTAGCGTTGGAAGCCTGCCAGCTGCAGCGCAGAGTCCGGTAATAATCCACAGAGCCACGTCTCCGTGAAGCACAAAACAGCAGATGAAGAAAAGTCCCTGTTTCTCATCAACAGCAGTTGTAATTCCTCCAGTTTGTTGGGCAGTGAACGCACGTTAGAGAGGAATATTCCCGGTAACGGTGTGCGTAATCCTCGCTGGTGGAGACGCACAAGCGCACCGGCCCGTTTCCCTCTCCTTCGGCGTTTCGCTGCATGAGCAAAGGTGAGCGCACCTTTGACCAGAATGTCCAAAATTTCCAGTGAAGGGAGAAGAAAAGTGGGAAATAAGTCCGATGGTGTTGTTCCCCTGAAGTTCACGAGCTCTTCACTGGTGAATGAGATACGGGTACCATCGCAAGAAACAAAGTTAAAACATAAAACAAAACAGGGCGCACCAACACACCGTGTCACCATTCTGCGGCGCCATCTTTGAGCTTAATGCTAACATGCATGCAATAAAAAATATAACTTTTACCATGGTTGTATCATCTTAGTCAAGCATGCTAACATTAGCTAATTAGCACTATGCTATTATGCTGATTGGAATGTCAAACCAAATTTGATGTCAATCCAACAATAGTTGTGAAAAAAAACGTGAAAAATACCGGTGCCGCTACATGAACATTTAGGGGCTCACTAAAGTTCGACACGTCCTGTAGGCCTACTGTATGTCTAAACCAACTTCCACAGAGATAATACAAAGCACTGTGGAAGTGAGGGGAACTGCAGTCGGATAATAATTGTCTGTGGGTTCGTCACTACGACCGACCCCCTGTCACATACAAGTAGTTACAAAATCCATTATTAATATAAAAATATTGCTTATAGCCACTTCAAAGAAGAATACAAAAGTCTCAGTGTATTGACAGAAGGCCATGTTATGTGGAAGTCAGAGATCAATAGTACAATCAAGTGAGATAAAAGACATTGTTCTATGATTGAATTTCAACACACTTTCTGCAGCCGTGCTTCAGAACCCAGAGCCCTCTCTCTGGACTCCCACTGGGTCTACAAATAAGGGTCAATGGGGGAGAGCACCTGGACCAGAGGCTCATAAATTGTTAGAGCCTCGAAGGACAGAGAGTCAAAACACAGCTCAGTGTGCCAAGGCATAAGCTTTCAAATAAAGGAGAAGACTGTATGCTTTTACTGGAACACCCTACACCTTATGTAATGAGTTATTCTTCCTGTCTCCAGGAACATTTTTCAAAGAAAGTGTAATATCTATTGTGATTAGCTGTTAAGACATTGATATGAACTTGGGAGGTGGCCAGACATTGTGTGATTGTGGAGATCATGTCTATGTTATACTCTGTTCTGTCCTATTTTTTTCTGAACCCCTAACCCCCTGTTATCTTTGTTGCCTCAAGATATACACCGTGCGTGTGTCCATTAATCACACGATATATTTCTCAAACACAGTCCTTTGTTCTTAAAATGTGCTGGAGTGTGTATTATGACAAACCATCCTCTAAGGCACAATTATTTACAAAGTCAATGGAAAGCCGCAATTAGACACAAATTGGCCCGGGGAAGACACGTCCATGTGAGTTGAAAATGTTTCAACCTGAGCAGAAAAAAAAATCATGCCTATCCTGGAGCTTTAAATGAATGTGCTTTATAAACATAAACGGGAGAGAGAGGCTGAGCCAATACACTGTCATGCTTTCCTCAGTGCTTTCATTGGGCTGATATCTGAATTTTTATAGAATTTTACAAAAAGACATTTTGGCACTTATATTTCGATTACTATGACTGACTTCTTGGTGCAACATGTTTTAATGAAAGGAGTGCACAACCTGGACCAGAACTCATGCGCAGACTAGCGTTGAGGTGCACAAGCTAGCAACAATGCTAACGTGACAAATCCATAAACATTTTTTTTTACGATTAATAGGAGTTTAATATGTGAATTATATCTTATCATACATAGAAGGCAAGAGTTGAGGCTCCCAGACATCAGACTGACTGGTTGGATGAGTTTATTAGGTTAGCTAAACCATTATGAACACTTTTTACATTCGCCTTTGTCTGTCTGTCAGCAGAATTACCGAAGAACTACTGGCCAGATTTTCATGAAAAGCCGAGCAGGATACCATTACATTTTGGGGCGAATCCAAATTACTAGGCGGCTACACAAATCATTTTACACTTTGTAAACATTGCAAGATAGGGCATCTAACCTCGGCGGAGGTCTGCACTCTCCGAGTGCCATTCTAGTTTATGGACTTAGTCTGTGTTTTGACCTTTTAATATGAATAACTAATCTTTTTTTCTTTTTTTTAATCACGTCTTTGCAACTTCATGGCTCGTGTAAACCTTGGTTCTAGTTCAAAGGTTAAGTGTTCAGAGCAGCTTGGGGTCAACCAACAGCTACATGGCCTTGGATCTTATCCAGCAGACATGTATTTCTTTTTCTTTTCTTTCTTTCCACAGAAACAGCATCATCATGCATTCCTTCATTTTATGGAGACTTGTATTCAGGTAACCCACAGACATGCTTTACTTGACATGTCACTAGTAAAACGGTTCATTTGTTGATCTAGATGTACATAAGACTTATATTTCATTAAATTGGTAAACAAAAGAGTGCAGACATATACTGAAACTGGGAAAAGTGAGAAGCTACCTCTTTAGAGCCAAATGTGTAATTACATCATGGTGCAGTTAGTTTCTATTTCGGCACACGCAAGACTATATTTGCACTTGGGGGGGTAACATTTGAAAGTCAGTTTGACTTCTTAATTAGAGGCCTTCAAATGTGGGTGGCACCGTGAAGTCCTACCGGGATACACATTTCCAAGTCTTCCAAAAGTACTTGAGTTCCCAGGGTCAAACCGAATGGAGTTCTTCTATGCAACATGACCCACATAGTGTGTCCCAGGGTACAGATTGGGTCCAGACTTTGACAAACATAATGAAACACATTACATTATACTCGGATTGGAACAACATACTCTGAATGAGGT
The DNA here is from genome assembly GCF_031162955.1 of Sander vitreus. Taxonomy (NCBI): domain Eukaryota; kingdom Metazoa; phylum Chordata; class Actinopteri; order Perciformes; family Percidae; genus Sander; species Sander vitreus. Next base: position 4,567,511 of record NC_135865.1, on the reverse strand, counting down.
TAGCATTTCACATTTTTAATCAAATGTTGAATATACCAAGGCTCCAAAGCATTTTCTGAACCCACAAAGAAGGCATACAACATTTCCATTGCGGCTGCAACCATTATTTTCCATCTACATTTTTTATATTTTTTTCCATCATGTTTTGGGGATTAATCAAATAGCTGATTATTAATGAGTCTATAAAATGTCACAAAATAGTGAAAAATGACCATCACAATTTCCAAGAGCCCATGGTAACGTCTTCAAAAGCTTGTTTTGTCGGACGTCGTTCCGAACCCAAAGGTATTCCATTGGCATTGATATAAAACTAAGAAACCAGCTAAATCTTAAATTTGACTGACAGGAACCAGCCATATTTGGCATTTCTACTTGATGAATATATGATTACTGATTATCAAAATGTTCAACAAACTAACTGTCTTGGCACTACTTCCACCTATGATGAAAATGTAAAAATGCCTAAAACTAAAGAGTTGGGTTTTTATTTTATTTTTTATTTTAAAAAGGTTTTTAGAAAACACCTTTGCTCTTCAAGTGAAGTCCTGATGGGGTGGTCCCATGTGCGGGAGCATTTTCCAACACTTTTCTATTAAGACACAAGAGTGAACGCACACTGGGGCCTGCACAAAATATTTTTCATTAGATGTGACATAAGTCATATGGAATGCTCTCGCAGATGTGACATTGAAATGCTGTTTGCTTGATAAGCATGGAAGCCATGTGCCTGTCCATCGGGACAGTGTCCAGCTCCGTTCCCAGCACGAATCCCCAGTAAACAACACTCCTGGGGCCACATGGGAAGAATCAGGACTTCCATATTGGGTGTGAAAGCGCCGAGCCCAGAGAACTCGAGTTAGGCTTTACCTTGTTAGGAAGTTAGAGCTTTGGAGAATAAACAGAGCAGAAATGTTCCTGGTGGAGGGAAGGAAGAAAGGAGGGGGCGAAGCAGAGCAGTGACGACGAGGAACGGAAGAAGAGGAGAGAACAGGAGATGCCAGAAAGAAGAGAAGATGTTGGAGAAAAAAAAAAAGGAAAGGATGAATAATAGAGTGGGGGTGCAACAAGTGCTCACATCAATCATTAGGCAAATCAGAGGACAGCAGGGATGGGAGTTGGTCAAAATGAGCAGATGATGAGTGTGGAACACGAGTTGCTATCTGACTCTGCGTCTGTGGTATGCTATACAACATCGAAAGGGAGGGGCGAAGGGGGAGAATGATAGAGGTGGGGGTGGGTGTGTGTGTGTGTGTGTGTGTGTGTGTGTGTGTGTGACTGAGGCTGGGTGATTTCCTTCCCCTGGTCCTTTGGAATGAGCGTATACTCCCACAGGGCTGGGCTGAAACGACTTACAACACTGAACACAATCAGAGGGCAGGGCTGGAGAATTTCCTCTTCCTCCCCCCTCACTCTCACTAACTCATGCACAATCACAAACACGTGAGCACCAACACGTGTAACACAGTGTACTAACATACACAGTACGTCACTCCTGTGTACAGACACACTCTTTTTTTTTCTCCTACCTAATGTGCGATGAAGTGGAAATACATAAAAGGGATACATATTGAGTCCAGATGGTGCTCATGGTAAGCTAAAACAACTACCAGCAAAGGCCAAAATGCATTTTTTATTATATTTTAAAATATTAATGTTTTTTTCCAAAATCCTTCTCCTTAAATAACTTACATAGGTTTGATGCTACTTGCTAAAAACAGATAGGCTTCCTTTTATTCACAGGCTCATATAGCACTGTCACTATCTTAGCTACATATGCACGGAAAATAGTTATAACAAATGGTTATTTTCTGGATAAATTGGGCTACTCAAAATCATGTTGTAACTCCGTGGCAGTTCAGTTCCCTACATGTTCGCTGTCGCGTCTATGTGTGCATGCATGCGTGCGTGCGTGCATGCATGCATGCATGCGTGCGTCCTTGAAAACTGTAACTCGTATAACTTATGTTGTCAGTTAATTGTAGCATTGACCGGCATGAAATCGGCATATGTCAGACTAACCTGCCGGTCGCCGGTCATGGCCGAGCACATGAAAACCGGCCAATAGAGGGTTTTCACCGACGTCACGTTCTGGGCGGTAACCTGGATGCGCAGCCATATTGGAGGCACTCGGTGTAAACAACTGAATGGAGTAATGGAGTATTGTGCACTTTGGATACTTTATGTCTAAACAACAGAAAAGCTCATCAAAACTCGTCCAAGATGCAAAGGCATGGAAGGACTTGGACCACAAAAAAGGCGCGATATTTTGAGAAATTACAGTTTACTGGCGGTGCAGATCCCTACAAGTTGGCTCCCTCTTCTTAGATCCATGGCGACCCGGTGATTCTTCCTTCAGTTGCATATCCCGATATAGTCAACTACCTGGTTTTCTCGCCGAGCCCATACACAGCGGAAGACCTTAAATCCTACAAAAGTTTGGAGGCCTATAACCAGATGGTGTGTGGATGGGTGAGGGAGACGCAGTACCAAGTCATTAACGACCAATGTGTTGTGAAAGCCAAAGTAAGTAATGCAATAACGTCTTTAATCAACCTAACCTTAACTGTATGATATCCTTGTGATACTCAAGGTGTAGCCAAGTGACTCTCAATAGTTTTTTTTTTTCATTTCAAAGACCGAACAAGAAAGATTTTTCCCTCGTAGATCCTGGTTGAGCTTTGCCAACCACAAGCGCCTCCTTTCCTCTGATAACTTCTGGTATTCCTCTCCCTGGTTTTTAATAACTTTTGGAAGTCGATAATATTCCAAATGTTTTTCTCGGTCTGACCTATTGGTACAACCTAAAACACGGCAATAATTATACCATTTTCCTTGACGCCGTTCGGTATCTACTTCAGTGCCTGTGCTTTGTTGCGATGTACCTCCAACATGGCGACTTCGAGTCTGATGACGCGTCTGATGACGCGTCGTGAAAACCCTCTATTCTGGTCAACGGCTGGTCTATCGGTGCATCTCTATAAATAGAGGAGAGCCTGTGTGTGGACCATGTTGATGCGGCATGCTGAGCCTTACTGATGAAAGTGTATTTTGAAAAGGTTAACATTCATGGCTCATTGCTTTTTTATGGGATAAATATATTTCAAGATTTTCCCACAAGGGTTCCCATCATGTTTTGAGTGATATAAACAGGAAGTACAGTTTAATGTTGCCATGGAGACAGTGAGTTAGCCATGAGCCCTGTTTGTTTTTAGCCTGTACAGTATTTCCTGACATTTTGTTGAACCTGTACCATGGAAAGCCATGCTGCTTTAGCAACTAGCTCTTCCTGTTTGCATGATGATATGTCCTATCCTGCACATTTTCAGGTTCATACTTATATTTTGGGCTTGTACTATAACATGTTTGCATGCTTTAATGTTCAAAAAACACAATTTTTCTCATTCTGAATATACCGGTATTTAGTGCTGTCTGAAATGCTTTACTTTCTTTATTTTATTTTTTATGAACTTTTTGTCTCTTTAAGCCCCGCCTCCCGAAAAAGCCCAGTCTGCTCTGATTGGTCAGCATTTCCAGGTCTTCAGCATCTGCACTCTTGCCGTCTCTGCACCGTCATTGCAGTCGGGGAATGACTGTAAAGGCACTGTAGCAGCACTTTCTACCTATATATAGTATAGATGTCCTGACGGCTCGGTGTGCATTTCTCTGTATATAGACCGTTTTGATACTTTCACAGTATTTATTAAGCACCTTGACCTGCTTTATAATCAACAAAAGACTTATTACAATATGTGACCTTTAAATTGTGAGTAGCAACTTTTTAAATATATACATATACGTATCCTGTATCAAGTGAACAAACCAGTTATCTCCTGACTGGAGGGTAGAGTATGTACTGTATAGTGCCACACAGGGCTTTCAAGTTATGTAATATATCCTCTGAGACAGACAGCCTTATTAGAGGCACTCAGCTGTTCCACAAAAGTGACTGTAAACAGCTGATGACCTTACATGACTAAACCTCTCTTCTAAACAGAACATAAGTTTTACATTTCATGTGCTTACCCTCTCTCTAACACTCTGTTGTGTCTTTCTCTGCGCCCACTGCAGTATTAAAGTTAGTAATTATTGACACTTAGTCATCATCACTATCCATCATTGGACTTACACAGGGGTGTCATCATTCAGCCCACACATTTTTCCCAACTAAAATCCCTGCCAGTGTTGGGTTTCTGCGGGTGAAGCCCCACCTTCATCCAGCTGCGGAGGCTTTCCTAACATGGGAGATTCCCAACACATTGCAGGACAGCATAATAAAGCCTGAGCGAGAGTTCCCATGGAACCGTTCTGTGATCTCTGGCATTTGTTTGCTTCAACCTGACAAAACACAACTTCTGTTTGTTTACTGTTCTGTCTTTTTTGTGTGTCACTGTGGGTATTAGTCTGACATTGTTTGGTTGAAACAGCTGTTTCCATTGATCCGAGCTGCAGCTACCAAAAACACAGCAAATTAAGCCCGGCAAACGTGGATAACACAATATGCACAAGTTCGGCTTTGAGCTGAACATTTTGGAAATGCAAACTATACAGTAAGTCAGCAGCAGATGCAGTTGAACAGACGGATAAAGGTATTTGGTGAGAGACAAAGGGCTCTGCTGCCTCCCGGTGGCTGGAACACGAGCTACAGGCGTGAGTTGGGAGCAGCTTGCATTTGAAATAAACTTTAAAATTCAAGAAATAACTTTATGTTAAACTGCATGCAAAAGAGTCTGTGTATGAAAATATTGGGAGGGATGAAGAGAATATTGTATTTTACTGTTTAAAGTAGAATTCTGAAAACAATCACAGGGTAGATTGCAGAATTAATTTCAAATAAATATGATTGCTGTACAAATAAAGAGCAACAAATGCAAACAAATAAAAACACAGCTGTGAGATTTGAAGAGGGATGGACACCTTAATTTGCCCTCGCTCTGACATCTCTCCAACTGCATGTCTATAGGTCCTATGGTGTGTGTAAATAAAATAGAGGGAAAACATTTGGATTTCCCCCTGGGGATTAATGAGGTTCTTGTTCTTGTTCTTGTTCTTGTTCTTCTTCTTCTTCTTCTTCTTGTTCTTCTTCTTGTAAACTAAACTAGTCCAGTTGCAATGATTTAACTCATCCAACAGGTGGCCCCCTAACTGCATTAACTGCTCTGGAGCTGCCAATGTGGGGACTTACTGCAAGTCACATTATTTGTGACACAGATGTGCAAAATGCAGGCAGATACTGTGTCAGCATGCATGAAGTAAAAGCTGAATACTCAAAATAGGCACAAACATGTTTTCCAGTCAATCTGAGCCTCTGTCCCATGGCAGGGTTGTCTGCTCTGTTTAGTAGATTAGAATAATGATATTAGACTGGGAGACAGTCAGTCACCATCCATCATCCACAGAAAACCAATAGTCATCTTCATCCATGTCAGATTCATTTATTGTCATAGCTCCTTGTGTACTTACACACATATCTGGTCCACTTATTAGACTAATGACAGTGTGTGTGTGTGTGTGTGTGTGTGTGTGTGTGTGTGTGTGTGTGTGTGTGTGTGTGTTATAACACAATATTTTCACAACTTAGGAACACCAATGCATGATACTAAAGCACTTATGCGTGTGTGTTTGTGTTATAAACCTCGAGATATGCAGCATGCCAGCTGTATGAGCTCAGCAGTCAAGAACAGAGTTTTGATAACCTTCACTCTCCCTCACACACACACACACACACACACACACACACAAACACCTGCTACTGTGGTTTGAAGATCTGTGTTTACAGCGGATCCTCAGGGGACGGCAACAGAACAGAACAAGGACAATCCAGTTGCACATGAGCTACACCCTTTTCTAAATGTTTTCCACTTTGTAGATTTGTTTGAAGGCGGTTTGATTTTCTTTCTTAGAGCAACAATCAGTCCTTCCAGAGAAAGTTTTTTTGTGATTGTTGCGGGCTAAAATCCTTGATTATGCAGCACGTTTTCTTAAAAAATGCGATGGAATATGCGGGATATTTATGTAATTTTATGCGATGAAATTGCGGGAACTTGAAAAAACTGCTGTGTCATCGTGGCTTCATCGGGGGGGGGGGGGTTCGCAGCCTTTCGATGATGTTCAAATCGTGTAATTACGTCACTTCATAACGTTCTCATGGCAACAGAGGAAAATGGCTGCTCTTGTGTGAAGTATACACAACATTTTGATTATGAAATCATGCAAGCCCCGCATATTGTGCGCGGAAATCGGCAATTTATGCGGCGAAAGTGCGGCGTATTTGAAAAAAATGCGCCCCCCCCCCCCCGCATAAATATGCGGACTTTGGCTGATTATGCCTTGAATAATGGGATCGCATAATCGCGTTTTTCTGGAGGGACTGAACAATGGCCTTGTATGATGCCTTTTTTATACAAAAGTGAAACACACCAGCTGTGAGAAGTAGAAGAAAACTAGATTCCACTTTTTGTGTTTTGATTCAGTTCTGGGGACAAACTCAAATTATAAACAAAGACATAAGGTGTCCTCATAAACTATGACAAATATGAATCAGCTGTGGCCAAATCCTCATTCTGTTTACCTTTTAAGGGAACAACAGCGCTTTGTTGACCTGCCCCTGCACACACACCAGCCATTTAGCCTGAACTGCATTACAGTGAATGGATATAAAAGCAAGTTCCTGCCCTCAGGGCCAGTTCTCCAAGAGTGCCCGTCCTTTTCTTTTTTTTTCACTGGAAAACTGCGGTCCTGACCTGCGTCAACATGCTATTGTCAAAGTAACTAACCCCTTGTATCCTGGCAACCGCTACAGAGAGAGGAAGTCCAAGTGCTTGTGTCATTAGGAGAGCATGTGAGTGGAGACTGTGTTAGTAAACAGCGGCAGCAGGGAGCGGCTGGATCCCACTCATAAATCATCGAAGCATCTGTCTATATCATAGATTTAATTAGTGATGGGAATTACGGCTCTTTGAAGAGCAACTCGTCCTCTTTTCTTTCTTTTTTAGGGGGCGGGGTGTTACTAGGTTTACTGTATATGCAAAATAATCACTAGGATAATGATATGATTATGATAATGACAGGGCAAGATCTGGATCAGATTCAAACTTAGACATCCCGCCAATAGGATTTCATTTCCCATGTGTGGACGAGGTTTAACAGCACTACATAACTCATATTGCCAGACCTAATAAGTCAGACTAATTAAGCATGTTCTGACCTATCATTGGTAGAATTAGAACACATTACTAATGTTATTGTTGAATGTCCATAGTATTTTAGTGCGTCATATAGAAGCTTATGGAATTATTTGAGATGTAAACCCATAGTTTCTCAGCTGCTACAGCAGTCACATGGCTAAAACAAATACTTTGACATTTTTGGACATAGGCTGATTTACAGTACTTTCTGGCGGAGTCAGATTGGAAAATTCACACAACCTATATCTATCCCTTGAATATAAGGTTGCTGGTTAGCTTAGCTTAGCACAACACTGGAAACAGCTAGCCTGGCTCTGTCTGAATGTCAATAAAACTAAATAAAAAAATACACCTACCAGCACCTCTAAAGCTCACTGATAACATGTAACGGTTACATCTTCTTGTTTAATCTATATTAATAATGCTAATACTAATACTAACCCTTGTAAAATGGCATATTGTCATTTGTTACCAGCTGCTGGCTGTAGCTTTATACTGTATTCAAGGGACAGATATGAGCATATTGTCAAGTATTATCAATCTGGGGGGAAAATGGGAATTTAATGAATCAGGAGTCAGGGAGACAGACAGAGAAAAAGGAGAGTGGTTGATGTCTGCTTTAGACGTCTACTGTTCACTTTGTGTTGTCCTCATAAATCTGTCACACACACACACACACACACACACACACACACACACACACACACACACGAACAAACCCAGACGACATGACGTGAAGCAAACTGATGTAAATGAAATCAGAACAGTCTTAAATGCAGCCTTGTCATAAGGGTTTATTTCCGCTATAAATCTGTTCTACAAATAATGGTCCCAGGTGCAGTTTTTATGAGAACATGTTAAGTGACTGTCTGCACACACAACTGAACATTATTTATCCAGAACAGAGTGATAGCAACAGCATGTGCAATTCATGGAAACTTAACCGAAATGTAAACAACATTTTCATTCCAAAAACTTAACAAATCCTTTTTGGCGAGAAGAAATGGCAACTTTAATCAATTGCCCATCACTTTAAAAATGCAGTGATTATTTTCTTTCAAATGTTGCTATTTAGTCAGTATGGGAGAGTAAGATTTATTTTCCATGAATTAAACAGATTGATTTAATCCGGTTTTCGGTCATGAATACTGGTGAGGTTCACGTTCCTTTAGAGGCTGAAAGACAGGTACTCTTTAAAATGATGAAGTCACTTCAGATACAAATACGCTTCTGCAAAATGCCGTCTGCAGCACACTGAGAATATAAAACAAAGACGCCGATGTCAAGATTTAATGACACACACATCCCACTGTACAACAACAACAACAACATCTGGACTCACAGTTAGATCACAGAGTAAATGCAGGTGGTGAACTGCACGCATTGTATAAGCCTTTCTTTCAGCAGCAGATAAAGAAGCAGGCGGTGGCAGTCAGTCACTTTACACTTTTCCCAGACAATCAGAGATTCAAACCACAAGCTCTGTACTAATGATAGGCACCGTGACGTCCAAATGCAGCTGCATTGGTATTCGCTGTATTGCTTATGTATTGCTCAATGTATTTTCCGAGAGATGGTAAAAACACATCGTCTGTCATTAAGATATTAACCTGTAATTTCTTGAGATTGGCATGTAGCCACAGGAAGAAAAATAGCAACACCAGATTCCATGTCTGACTACATACTGTGTTGGTCATTAACAGGGCCACACAGAATCTGCGGCCGCAGAATTTCGTTCAGCATTTTAAGCTAATTCAAAACGGAAAATTAAACTCAGACTGTTAACACATAGCTACCCCAGGCAGAAACAACAGTCTGCTATATTCCACAAATTTTCTTTCTGCATCATCGCTGAAAACTGACGGGGGAAAAAATGGCTGTGATCACTGAAGGGGTCTAAAGGTTAGAGAGCCAAGATTGGGATGAATAGGCTGGTCTGATTCCCTGGAGCAGCAGGAGAAATCTGGGTGGATAAATAAAGAGGGAACCACTTGCCTCTCCTTCATTACTTTCTCTAAGGTGCCTTTGAGCAAGACACATCAACTCCATATGCTCAGATCAGTGGCTACCACACCAGACTGAGGGTGTACTGAGACACATTTAGGTGTCAATGTGAAAACAGTGATTGTGGAGCAAAAGGACTAACCCCGGATAAATTAGGATTTCTACTTCATTCAATGCCAATCATGTGATTAAATGCATTCAAATGTTCAAAGTATTAACATATTTATTAAAATAACTGTACAAAACTGTATCTATATATTTATATTATTTGGGCCAGTGACAGGTCGAATTAAATCTTAGAACGCTTGCAGTGATTGGCTGCGAACAAAACCATTAAAATAGTCTCTTTTTTTTCAGATCTGGGTACAATGAGGATCCAGTGCAAGTATCGTTTGACTGGAGAATTATTCGGTATGACTTGGTACTGGGTTATTTTAGTCGATACCTTAAAATGTACCCAGCCCTAATAGCTAGAGCAGATGGATCCATACGTTACAGTATCATAATAAGTGTGTTAAATTACTTCATTGACAGCTGTCAAATTGACCACTTTCCTAGCATTAACATGGGCCTGCACACAGCACAAGAAATACATTTACTTCTGTCAAACAGCCTTTAGAGTTTAAGAAGATACCGATGTGCAGAGAATTCTCTTGTTTTTCTAAGCAGTGCCCTTCAAACATCAGGTTTGGGAAACTGCGAGCTGAATATTCCCCCCCTGGTGTGCCAAACCAAACATCCAGCCATTTCCGCATGGTTTCACTTGGCGTTATCTGTCCGAAAACAGACATTTCCACTACAACATGATGTGGTGAGCACACCGGGGTCATTTATTCGTCGATTTTGTTTTAACCCACTTGGAGCACCAGATGGGAGAGGTTTACTGCGTGGAGACTGTTGGGAAAATGGTGACCACATTAAAGTCTATTATTGAATCTCATTTAGTTTCCTGCAATTGTTGACTGTTTCACAATCTCACCCAACTGGCATAGACTAAAAAAAACAAACAATAGAAGCACAAAATACTGCAACCATTATAAAGTTACGTTAAATACAACAACAGAAAGTATTTTTCCATAACATATTCATACAGCACCATTAAATAAAGCAACAAACACACTCTAAAACGTTCAAATAGAAAAACATGTTTCCAACTCTATTCTGTTACTAAAGCTGATTGCATCAATCAAAGCATTCAAATCAGTCATCATCATCAGTCAACCACATTGCCTCTTCAGTAAACACCATTACGGAAATGGAGAAGCTGTTAACCTTTAGCCTTCCTGCGGCTTCTTTTTCCTCCTGTCACTAGACAGACTAAACCCTGACACTAAGACGACCCCAGGTAACCTCAGATGACCCTCATTCAGACCACTGATGGCTGGTGTAACAGATATGGCCTATGTTGTCCCAGCAAGTTAGAGCAGATAGATGGATGGATGGATGGATGGATGGATGGATGGATGGATGGATGGATGGATGGATGGGTAGATGGGTAGATGGGTAGATAGATAGATAGATGGACAGATAGATAGATAGATGGACAGATAGATAGATAGATATATGGATAGATAGATAGATATATGGATAGATAGATAGATAGATAGATAGATAGATAGATAGATAGATAGATAGATATATGGATAGATAGATATATAGATAGATAGATAGATAGATAGATAGATAGATAGATATATGGATAGATAGATAGATAGATAGATAGATAGATAGATAGATAGATAGATAGATAGATAGATAGATAGATAGATAGATAGATAGATAGATAGATATATAGATAGATAGATATATGGATAGATAGATGGATAGATATATAGATAGATAGATATATGGATATATGGATAGATAGATAGATAGATAGATAGATAGATAGATATATGGATATATGGATAGATAGATAGATAGATAGATAGATAGATATATAGATAGATAGATAGATAGATAGATAGATAGATAGATAGATAGATAGATAGATAGATAGATAGATATATGGATAGATAGATAGATAGATAGATAGATAGATAGATAGATAGATAGATAGATATATGGATAGATATATGGATAGATAGATAGATAGATATATAGATAGATAGATGATAGATATATAGATAGATAGATATATGGATATATGGATAGATAGATAGATAGATAGATAGATAGATAGATATATGGATAGATAGATAGATATATGGATAGATAGATAGATAGATAGATAGATAGATAGATATATGGATAGATATATGGATAGATATATGGATAGATATATGGATAGATAGATTAGAAATCTTAGATAAAAGGTTATTGTGAAAGAGTTTCAGCCTCCCTACAGTCACATCGGCTGTAACAGACCACACCAGTAAGTGGCCGTGAGCCTCTGGGACATATTGTCATCTTTAATTAAACAATAGCTTTACAGATTCTGATCTGAACACCAGGCTGAACATCAGTGTTTTGCTGCCCTCTCTGGTTGAAAGTTTCAGACCTGCTTCAGCCAGCAGTGATGTCACTGCGTCCTGCAGCACCTCTGTACTGATGTACACTGTGTAGCAGGAAAAACTAAACAACACATCCGATTGCCAAGCTATTGATTCTACAAGGACAACTTCACATCCATAAGTTTTCAAAATCTCGGCCAGCTTTTAATCACTTCAAAATTGAATTTCGGAATTATTTTGAGTCTATCCAAATGATTAATAATAAGAAAAGTATGTATACAGCTGATGTACTATGAGATGTTTTCAAGGAAATGGGATTATATAGCCTACCTTTCAAATCAATTTATTTTGGTATTTATTGTATTTTTTATAGTTTTATTTTTTACTTTACTCTTTTCTCACTGTGTATTTAAGTACCTTTCGTCTTAAGTTTATTTATGTTATGTCATCATTATGCAAGGTTGTAATGCTCACTAGGGCTGGGTACTGAATACAATACTTTTAAGACACCGACCGAATTGCCTCTAAAGTATTGAGCATTGAAAAATGCCTCGTCATTCAATGCCCAATTTCAATACCTTAGGAGTAAATCTTATCAGTGTCAGTGAACCAATTAACATGCAGCATGCTTCTACCAAGATCTAATAATGTGTAATGTTGTCATTTCTTTTTGTTTTATAAAATTGGTATCGAAAAAAAGTATTGGTATCGGTACCGAAAAAAATCTTTGAACGATACCCGGTCCTAATGCTCACTGAATGGAAATGACTGCCTTATTTATATACTTTTTAAATTGTTCAAAATTGTTTGTATCACATGTTATTTGTGAAGATATGCAAATAAAGTTGGGAAAAAAAGAAATAAATAAGAACATCAGTGAAGGAGGGTGAGAAGTTAAATCGCTAGAGGTCAGCAAAAACAAGAAGTCAGTCGGTCCAAGAGATCAGAGTTCCAGGACAGGTGACTGACCTCGGCAGATGAGTCCGTCTTGGCTGATGGTCAGTTTACAGACGCTGCAGTGCTTGGCCTTCTTGAAAGTCTTCACCCGGAACGTATGGGAATGAAGCGCCTCCAACTCATCCGGCTGCAGAGACCAAGACAACAAGAAAAGAAGAGAAAAAAGAGGTGGGATGTTAGTGTTGTGACCTGATAGGACTTCATTGAGTCCAGGTGAGGGCAGTCTGTGAAAATAACCTGGTCACACAAATAAAACATACATCAATGCTCATATTCATCTCAGAAGTGACACCTCGTCCAGATCATGACAATGTTGTCAATGTCTATGCTTAAAAAAACACGCTGCAAAAGGTCCTCTAAAGTTCACCCAGAAAGTAAGGTTGTAGAGGATTAGGTTGGCAGAAGAAAGTCTAAAGAAAAAAGAGAAAACAGCCTAATCTCTGTAACTTCCCTTCTTTCATTCACCCTCTCCCTCCCTCCCACGCCCAACCTTTGTCCTGTCATCTCATTTCCCCTCTTGCAGGTGTGTTATGCAACTCTATGGAGAAACTCCCTGACAGTTTAACATCCCTCTGTGTCTGTCTGCTGCCTGCCGTTTTTCCTCTACTGTATATCACCCACCTGCAGTCCTTTTCCTGTCTGCTTTGTAAACTTGGCATTCAGCATTGCTGGAGAGAGCAAACAGAAAAGTCAAGCTTTGGAAGTTAGACTGTTTCCTGCCGTGTCTTTACGAGAAACCTGCATCGTGTTTCCATTTGCCCCCTAATGACCGACCATGGGGAGATGTGACATCATCTCTGTAGTGTATTTGCTTAGCTGCTCCCCATTTTTACTTTGAGGTTCAGCCCTATGGGATATAGCGGTTCAATGAATCCCCCTGCAAGCCAGACAACCAAATGTATATTATTATAGTTATTATGTTGTAAAAGTTCTTAGCCACAATAGTTTTACATTGAACCAGATACAGTGGAATGGCATTTATCGTAACCTAATAACCAATTAACATAGTCAGCATCAGTGAGACAAAGAATAGAATAAAAGATTAACTGGCCATTAGTGCTTGATACAATCCCCCTCCCACACAGATATACACATATAACACAATCCCCCATGATCGTGATCTGGACGAGGTGTGTGTGTGTGTGTGTGTGTGTGTGTGTGTGTGTGTGTGTTGGACAGGGCTAACAGTGGCCATGTGGTAGGCATATTGGGGGACTACTCACAGGAATTTTCATACAGGGAGACCATAGAATATCAAAGCATGCAAAGAATGTATTTCTGAAGGAATTCCCAGACTAACAGCCACAGTAACTTAGAACCACTAATGACACCTTTTTTCTCTTCTCATCAATCCTACAAGGCAACGTGTTGGAAAAGCGGCCGAGGGTGTGCAATCACAGTGCATACGTAGCACTTGAATAATAAACCAGACTGAGTATCTGTTGGACTTTCCTCACTCCTCAATTCACTGGCTGTCTCCTCTGTCATTAGCAGAAGGAACTGACTTAGCAGAAAGAGAGGAAAGCCCTATGATGCATTATTTCCAGCCAGGGCAGGATCTATTTATTACATAGCCTTCACACCGAGACCTTCATACGGATCCAGATGTGGAGGAATCAGACTCGTTACGTGTTGTTATATTCGACATCTCATTAAGAATAATGTTTATTGGTGATGTGGAGTACTACTCAGCCTGTGAAAGAAGTTTTATGGTGTCTTCTGTGGAGAAATGTTATCAAATCTAACGCTTTGGCTACACTGAACATGTACATGAACACTATTAGCGGAGCGGATGTGCTGCAGAACGTATCTTTGAACTGGCTACACCTGCTGGGCACACACGGCGTAGGATTGGGGGACTGCCCATTTCTCCGACGCCCCATTGCTCCGACCTCCCAATAACCCGAAAAATTCCCTTTGGTCCTACAGCCCACTAGTCCGACTTCCCCAATATGGCCACGCCAAGACCCGCCCTATGAAGCAGCTCGATTGGTTGGGGTTAGGCATCGACCTCGAGTGGTTAAGGTAAGGATAGTCGATTGGTCAGGGGATAGGACCTGTACAAATGGGGTTACGTTACCTTGCGTAAGCATGGACGCCTGGCCAATAAATGCTATTGAAGGGCGGGTCTTGGCGTTGCCATAGTGGGATTCGTAATATCGCTGGTGGACGTCGGACTAGTGGGCTGTAGGACCAAGGGGAATTTTTCGGGTTATTGAGAGGTCGGAACAATGGAGCATCGGAGAAATGACATGGCACCGTATGACTGTGTGTGTCAGGGGCGAGGCAGTGAGCTTTTGCTTTGGGATTGTTGTGTTTCTTCCGTTTTTTTGAGTCGGCACAGCGCTGTGAAACATGAATCTACTGTCAGCTGTTTTCAAATGATGCAGGTGACAGGAAACAAGAAATAAAAACAGAAACTCTCAAACCCAACTGCCAAAACGCTCATTCACAGTCAGTAAGTCGTTTCCTGTATATCGGTGGTTTAATTTAAAAGACATACAGAGACTTTATGATCCATTTCTGTGTAAAAGGGCCGCACACACCTCGCTTAAAATATATAAATAGAAGACCGTCCTATTTTTACGCTTGTAGAGCGGATCTCCGCGGAGCATACGGACCACTACGCACTGCTCTCGTGGCCGGTGTAGCCAGTTTCATTGATTATACAGTAGTGGAAGCGTATTTTTGGAACATCCGCTCTGCATACGTTACGCGTGCAATGTAGCCGTCCTGTAAGGAAAACACAGACAGGGAGTTACATTAGCAGAATAGTAGGATTGAGTGTCTTTTGGAGGTGGAGGCATATTAGTAACTGCGGCCAAGTTTAGACAGACATGAGAACTACGTGGAAAGAGCGTGGGTTGCCAACGTGTTGGGCTTCATCAGAAAGATGCTGAGTCGGGGCGACCTCTAGCTCACCTAGCAGAGCATGTTGGCTGAGTCCTTTGCAGCGGCCCGGGTTTGAATCCGACCTGCGGCCCTTTGCTGCGTGTCATCCCCCCTTTCTCTCCTCCCTTTCCTGTATATCACTGTCCCTATCGAGTAAAAGGAAAAAAGCCCCAAAAAATAATAATAAAAAAAAGAAAGATGCTGAGTTGTAGTTTGGCTATTTGGATCAAATATGGACTCAACGCAATGCGACTCCTTTTTAACTTAATTTCAATTGAAAAGGTGCAGGTGCATAGTACTGGTAGATTATTTTGTCATGTTTTCGCAACAAAAGGTAAAATGATAGTTAACATTATAATTTGCAAATTGCAATAACAATTTGCAATTTCCTCATAGTATTTTAAACCGCTGTGCGATGTTTTGGTATCGAATAAGCCTTCAAACCCACGGATCCATTACTCAAACTGGACTTCCTGGATCATAGTTCATAGTCTCCCCGGTACCCGAAACATACCCCCAACAACACAGCTCCTTTAGAGAGGGAATAACAGCATTTTTTCACTGTAGAGTTGGGGAAGTTGTAAAAACAGAATGTTAAAAATGTATGCAGCAAAGGCAGAGGTATCCTGACTTGTAGTCCATAATAAGGGCCAAGCTACAATTACCATAATGCAACTGAATAGTGTCTTTCATTGAACCTTCCCTGACTGGTATGTGCCATGTCATTCACAGAAGACTTCATACAACTGCTTTTACAAGCTGAGTACTAAACATTACTGACAAACTGATCTCCATGTGTAAAATCTGTGGATTGCCTCTTTTAACTGCTTTGGGAATCCACTTTAACTGCCTGCAGTTCTTTGAAAATAGACAAACTAACGAATAGGAGAAGAATAAAACATATCCTTGGGTTACTTTATTTGTTCATAGAAAACCTTTATCTTCATTTATCTATCTTACAAGAGTGTTTAGACTATGTTTTAAGAAGTTCCCAGCCAATGAGGGCGCTTATCAAACCAGACTAAGAGTCTACAGCCATGTTAGCTGCACCGTGAGGCTGTACTCTGAGCTACACGCTAACATTAGCATGCTAACATGCTCACAATCACAACGCTAACGGCTGATGTTCATCAGGTTTAATGTTTACCATGCTCACCATCTTCAGTTTAGTGTTAGCATGCCAACATTCACTTGTTAGCACTTCACAAAAAGTACAGCTGCCTGAGGCTGATGGGTCTTTAGTTTTGCAGGTATTTGGTCATAAAACCAAAGCAATGGACAGATTAGAGTTTTGACCCAATGATGGCGCTAGAGGAAAAGTTAAATGATCACCAAAGTCATTAAGATTCACCAGCTGGGAACCATGGAAGCCCACCAAAAAAAACAAAAATTGTCAACCTCATGGAGGCGCTGAAAGAAAAGTCAGCTACAATAAATGGACTTGTTGCAAGCAGATGTGTAAGAAAACTCTCATCATATTTCAGTTAACAGAAACCTTTCTAAAATCTTTGAAAAGCATTGAGATTCTGCAGTACGGAGCCCTGAATAATGCATATAATACATCACAGATTCTCAAAATTGGTGGTTTTCCACAATTCATGCGTTCATCTGGAGGGCAAAAACGCAGACGTTACCTCTGGTGTTTATCAAGCTCTATGTGAGAGTTCAGTGTTTGTGTTTCAGAGCCACATGGCAACAGGAGGACAGCCGAGCCTTCATTCCATCTCCCGGCTACGCCTTACCACTACATAACATGATTAGCCTAATCTAGTTAGGCTGAAATAATGGCCATGGCTGTGCAGGACGCGCCATGTTGGCAAGGGGGCTTTTCTGGGGAGGGCTGGAGGTCTCTGCCTGGTATCCATGCTCGGTGTTTTCCAAGGCACCGCCATGCCAAGGCTCCGGCTGGCACCTGCTGGGTTGGGAATCTGGATATGGATTTCAGGGGATTTGAAAGCGGTGATAAGTGGGTTTAATGGTACTTTGAGTGTGTGTAGTAATTGTGGGTGAGTGTGTTTCTGTCAGTCACAACTTCTGCGTTTTAAGCGGGACTTTATCTTCATTATTTTATTCTGTCAAATGACACCACTTTGTGGGAATCAATACCTCTTGAACGAGACAAGGCACAAGCTGTGTTTTGACCAAAAACAATCCTCTGGTTTCACTTCCAGACTCTTCAGGAATCAGCTGTCAACATAAAAGGCGTCAATACTGTCAGAATGAATATGACCCAGCCACAGGCAGGTGTTAGAGGAACACCCTCTTTAAACGCTTTTGTCAAAGTGTCAACTCACTAACCACATCATCCAAAACAGTCATTAAGTCCACAGGAATGGGAGTTTTGGTCTGCAATGATGTTATATGTTTTGGATGTGATTAACACATAATAGTATCTAACAGTATGCTTTTGTTGTATTACTCGTGTCTTATGAAACAATGTTGATTTTGTAAATAAAAACTAAAGAGATGCCGACTGCATAGATGAAAAAATAAAATATCCAGCAAAATGCTTTTCAAACAGCAGGAGAAAAAAATAGCAATTAAAAATGAGTCCCGACATGTTATGCTATGCTTGTTTACTGTCAGACATCGTAAAATGAGCTCCAGCTCAACAAACTAAAACAGTAAAATCCTGCTTCTACATCAATGCATGAATAATAATGATCTAATTATATAATATATAATAGTATAACAGTCATAGGGGTCATTTTTCTGCTCTGGGTACTTTTACTTTTGAGTACTTTTTCCTGATTATACTTGCATTCTTTTACTTAAATAACATTTTTAATGCAGGACTGGTGTAAAAGTATTTTTACAGTGTGGTATTAGTACATTTACATAAGTAAAGGATCTGAATACTTCCTCACCACTAAGGAACATTACATAACGAACACCTACACTTTAACAGGAACATGAAGCCAGCAATGTTTCGTATTTCATGTCTGTAAGGGCTCAAAACTTAACTCTTATGCTTTCACACACACACACACACACACACACACACACACACACACACACACACCTATACACGTCTGTGTTAAAGAGGAAGAATGTCTCAATCTCGGAGTCTATTCAGCGGCCTCCTGAGCCTTCTCAAACTCTCCCAGCCTCTACCTATTCACACAACAGAGCTTATCCAGTAGGATGGGCACTGGGGGGGGCGGGGGGGTGTCCAGTCATCCACTGGTATGCCACTTGTCTTGTTTGCACATTTGTCATTCTCTTATTTCTGGGGTAGAATGGGTGAAATAAGGTGCGAGGGGTATATTGTGCATGGGGATGCTCAAATTGGAATTCCTTCTACTTTAAGGGTTTAATTCCCAATATCAGTGGAGTGGTTAGTTGTCCAACACATCCTTCTTTACAAAGCCAAACAAAAGAAAGATCTCTTCAGCAGGCCTGTCTATTTTAGTCCTCTTGCCCTACACCAGAAATCCATGCTCCAGTCATTTAACCTCAAAATACTATGTAAATACGGCACAGAGCAATATAGCAGGACGCTCCCTTTTGTGAGCCCTTAATTGTTTCCCATCATTAGCAATGCACGCGGCGCTCAGAGTTTGTTTATTGTTTGGGGGATGGCTGGAGTGTATGGGGAGTCGCTTGGGGAGATATGGGTGATGGGGAGAGGTATGGGGGTGGGGAACACAGAATTAAAGAGTTAAAGGCAACCCTGCCAGTACATTCAGAGATGTGGCCCTCGCTGATTATTTTCCGTTTCAACGTGTTGCGGGACCCATGCAAATGGCCTCGTTCCTTCATATCGGCGTCACACTTGGAGCTCTCAAATAGGCCACAAAGGAAGGAAATGGTTTCAGACAGGCAACCAGGACCCCCGAAAGCTGGGGTCAGGGTGTACACATACCCCCCTCAGCACAGGCACTGCAACTCCTGGGAACAGACTCCCGTTCCCTTAGAGACGCACGCATAATCTCCTGCCTCACACTCATTAGCACGCACAGGCAAACCAGGCACTCTCGTGCAAAGAAATGTGCACACACACAAACACATTTGAACAAACTTTTACATCAAAACACACATGCAAAGACACATGCCCAGAAATCTCTCAAATATCCTGTACTCCTTTTCCACTCTATCCCACTGCTAAAAAGCCTGGAAAAAAATATAATAGATATATAATTAAATATGAAATATTTCCAACCAGCATCTTTTAAAAATGCTGGGTTGTGTATTATTTTTATCAACACAGTGGTGTGTGTTTGGGTTGGGCCCGTCTACAGCTGGCTGCAGAGTTTCTCTTAATTATCAGAGGCATTTTTGTCATTTTTAATTTCACAGGAATTCTAGGAACCTTGAAAGGCGGTGCTGAATTGTCCTACCTTAGCTTTACTTTAGCTCCGACCTCTACTCTTGACATTTTAGACAAAAAGTCCAGTCTTGACAGCCTCAGCAATATTACACTCAACTTAAAGCTACAACATTGTTTTGGCCCCTTGGGGGCAGCAGAACAAGTTGAAAACATAACACTGACACATTATCACTTTATAAAGTTGATATGGTGAATGTCTTCATGTATTGAGACATCCAGCACACAGACCAACATTAGCATTCATTTAGAGTTGTGTTTTCAGCCAACACAACGTGATATCATGACTTCGCGTAAACATACACGCCACTGTCCTAAAGCCAAGTGGCGTGTTATCTGTACGCATTTTTAGCTATGCGCGTGTATATCTACATACATGCCACACGCCACTTTCTAATGCCAGGTGGCATGTTGTCGCAAGGCTACGTGTTATCGCGAAGCTACGGTTGGTCACACGCGGGGGAAAAGAAAAAACGCTTGGGATTAGGAAAAGAAGAACTGGGTTGGGTTTTAGGAAAAGAAAAATGTGGTAAGGAAACAACACACGCGGAAAACGAAAGAAACATCACACGTGGGACGCCATTTCCGCTCTCCTGGTTGAAAGACCTGTGTTTTACCCATCCACCACCCCGACCAACCTCCGGATTTTTGGATTTTCGCCCTTTCATACTACTCGCTACGGCGTCAATTCACACGCAAACGCAAGGTAATGTAAGTCAATGGAGGCCAAACGCCGTTGATAAACACGGTGAAAAGCGAGTGTGCGTCTTCATAACATACCAACAATGGCATACCAATTGGCGTGTCATACCTACGCCACTTCATGAGATCAGTCTGGCCAACACAGGAATTTAAGTCCAATATTCGCTCTCTTATTAGCTCTGCTTTGGTCTCCACCAACTCCTATATATTAAATCATTTGCTCTTTAGCTGCTAAATTCTGTACTGTGTCCATCAGCTGGCCCTGACTTTGTCTGTCTGCCGCCTCGTGCTGAGGTAGTGTAGAAGTTTATCAGAGCTTTTTCTCCGTGAAAACTGCTACAACTATAAATGAGGTTGAGGTTGAAGAGAGCTGGAAAACTAACAATTAATCCATTGTTTACATAATATTTTTGTGAAATTTTAGTGTAGCTTTAATGCTTTACCTGCTCCAGCAAAATGACACACAGGTTTGAGAAGAAGTGTGAAACATACAGCTGTTTACAGCTTAAACTAATCTAAACTGATCTAAAACACAGCTGGAACTGAATCTAGTGTCAGATGGATTAAAATATCAAGCAGAGCAACAAATTCCAGTTTCTTTAGATGTTCTGGAACACTTGACCTGGTTGTCAGGATACTCTGCCGAAGCAAAGACAGGCAGGAAAACAGCCAGACAAGCAGACAGGAAACGAAAGATGAGCGACTGGCACGGACAGACAGAGAAAAAGACCCAATATCACAGTGTCTGATAACCATTCTTGCAACTAACTACATGCTGTGTTCTTGGGGTTCAAATGTACAGTACATTAAACATAAGCTGACACCCGATCTGGAGAGAGAGAAATATATGCAATTTAAGTCATGTAAATAAAGCCCCCACGGTTTGTCTGTCCTTAAACCACAAAGACATCCGAATTTTCCAGCAACACATAATTCACTGCAAAAACAACTAGAGACTACACACCCGTGAAGTTTAGGGACTGCATCTTGCACTGTTGTGACGCTATTGCAGGGACAAAATCGGACCACAGACATAAAGACCTGGCAAAGTACCACACACACACACACACACACACACACACACACACAAAAACCATACCAGCATAGCCGTCGTTGCTGGTAAAAACCATTGGTGACCAATGATATGAAAAACGCACCTACTTCTTAAAAATAACATATATGAAACTAATAGTTGAGAAATGAAACGCGTGGTTATTATTAATTAACATTACTCAAGTAATCAAACTTTTAAAAGACATCTGGAAATTTGGTATTTGTCAAATGCTGAGTCACAAATTTTAGATGGTAATGTTCATCTCATAATGGAAATATAGAATGGAACGGTTGATGCTGAGCAGCTTCGGCTTCATGTGTTAGGTAATGTTATAGTATAAATCCTTCCAGACTCTGCTTTGCGACAGACATTCCAGCTCAGTAAGGTAACCAAGAGGCTGTTTTTCTCCTCAAGTTTAGAACTCAAAACTATTACCTCAACTGCTTAAAAAGTGTGACTCATGCGGAGACTTATGTCTACACACACACACACACACACACACACACACACACACACATTTCACCTCTGATTACACTGGCATTCACTTTCAGCACTTCATTCATTACCTCATATACACATAGAACCATGTTTTCATGTGTTCAGTGCACATGTACAGATACTCACATGCAGTTTTTTGTCTCATTTACTAGATAGTACCGTTTGATTTTTACTGAGTTCAGTCGGTTAAGATCTTTAGTGTCCCACAAGAGGACATTCTTTTTACCAAGGCAGCCTAAAAAGACAGTCGAAGGCATTAAAAGTGTGAATGCCATACACACAATACAAAATACAATAAACAATCAAAGTGTGAGCGAGAAGCAGTTTATGGTATATTTGAATTAAGTGTGTTTACTACATGTTTAAAAAAGAAATTGTTGCATCTTATATTTGGAAAAAACGGTATCACTGATCAGAGCAGAGGATGTCCGTCTGGATTCGCTATGGATTTTAATTTCCATGCAATTTGACTAAAATATCTTTAGAGGCAGGCCAATGACTTTACTGGCCACCTGGGCAATGGAGTTTTGCATATTAGCATGCTAATAATTGGCTGACGGGAATGTCATTCATTTTACAGGTTTTTGGTCATGAACCAAATGAATTGGATGAATGAAAATGTTGACCTAATGATAGAGCTAGACTAGAGGAAAGCTAAGGGGGGGGTCACCCAAAGTTATTATAATTCATCCCGAGGACAACGATGGATGATGTGTGTATCAAATGTCACAGCAATCTATCCAACGGTCTCGACGATTCGACTGACTTCCCTCTGAACCACGAAGACAATGTCATGGTGGCACGAGAGGAAAAGTCAGGGGATCATCAACAAGATACATCATCTGGGAACCATGAATGGCCGTGCCAAATTGTGTGCCAATCCATCCAGTAGATGTTGAGATTTCACAGGAGGAGTGAAAAATGTGACAATGCAGGATTTAATATATATATATATATATATATATATATATATATATATATATATATATATATATATATATATATATATATATTAGAGATGGTCCGATACCATTTTTTTGCTTCGTGATACTGATTCCGATACCTGAACTTGCGTATCGGCCGATACCGAGTACCGATCCGATACCAGTGTGTTATATATTTTATTATGTTTTAACAACTGTATACTACTATCCCTGTATGGATGTGATATTATTTCTATCTTTGTTGTCGGTCTGGCTCAGGTTAAACTCTTTGTGAAACATGAATGCCACAGAACAATCTTTTATTCTCCAGTTTGACAGTCAGTTATAACGGAGAAAGAACATAAATAAACTACTTTAACGTAGAATTTCTTTAGGGCTTTATTACGTGGTATCGGATCGGTGCATTAACTCCAGTACTTCCCGATACCAGCGTTTTAGGCAGTAACATCTCTAATATATATATATATATATATATATATATACACACATATACATATACACACACACACACACACACATATATATACACATATACACACACATATATTTTTAAATCTGCTTTATGAAAAATGTTTGAGTCTGTTGAAAACCAAAGCAGTTTGGTAAAGCAGCAATTACGACCTATATTTACCTTTATAAGGGCGATGCCCTATAGTGGCTATGGCCAGTTATAACTGGAGCAAAGCAGGAAGTAGGGTGACGAGAGGCAGGTTGGGGTGGTGGATGGGTTAAACAAACAGGACTTTCACCCTGGAGACCGCGGTCTGTGTCCCGTTTGAAAATAAAAGTAAACGGCGAGTTTTTTTTTTTTTTAACTTTACGGAACAAACGGAGCTACATCCCGTTCCGCGTCACATGCGTAACCGGAAGTAAAGTAGCATCTGATTTTAAGCCAAACCATGATCTTTTTCCGTTCTCCTGTTTAGATATGAGGTGGTATTTCCTGCCACCTATAGGGGCGCTAATTTATGAAACGCGTCTGTGGGTCGTATTAGAGGGTAGGAATAAATGCCCTATATTGGCGTATGGTTTGGACGACTCGTTGAAATGTTGTAAAAGGAAGGGAATGTCAGGGTACAATGGCGGACTCAAATGCACGACTCAGGAACCAGAGGTAAAAGGTAAGTGAGATGTTGTTCGAAGAACAATGTAGGCAACGGTACAAGTCCAACAGGCAGGAAATGTAGTCGATAATACAGGCAATAATGCAGGCAAAGGATCAGGATACACTGCGAAAACTAGACAAGAAAACGCTGGAAGGTAAGTCACACTAGGAGCTACAACAACCTGACAAAGGGTAAGTGAACACAGGGGAGTATATATACACGGGGGATGGGAAAACAACTAGACACAGGTGAATCACATTAAGGCGGGGACAGGTAATCCAAAAAGGCGGGAAACAAACAAAGACAGGAAGAGTGAACGGAAGTGAACGGGAATACAGACAAACAGTGAAATTCAAAATAAAACAGCAAGTCCATGAAAAACAAACAGAAAACACAATAAGAGCGGAGGCAGACGTGACAGGGAACACATTTGTTAAGACACAATTCAAACATAACTTTGTCTTGCAATGGGTCTCAGAAAGTGATCCTCACACCGCTCGGTGTCATTATTACCACACTCAGAGCCCAAACATCCGATGCAAGTCAGAGCGGAGACACTCTTAGGTGTAGTGTAAGGAGGTAAGAGACAGACAGGCAACAACCCTGACAGTTGGGCAAATGGACAGACACACAAGCCCCTTGTAACAGATGAGACAGGCGTGCACGAGCAGTCTGGCCTCCCTTCCGCTGTCGCAGTGATTTCCTAAAGTCTGAATGAAGTCAAGGAAAAGCATAAACACGTACACACAGGGCAGCACTACATGATCCCCCCCCCACCAGTCAGAGGCTATTGTTCGTCCTGATGGAGCCAGAAGACTAAATGAGACCTCTCCAGTCAACTGGGTTAATCAGCGAGTTAGCATGATGCCGTCTCTCATATGGGACACCATATGCATGGGTGGACATTTTAACAAGACGCACTGGGGTGACCACCACATGTCTCCATCTGTTACCGTGTGTGTGTGTGTGTGTGTGTGTGTGTGTGTTTATATGTGTGACGAATATTGACCTAAATGTGTGTGTGACCTAGTGTGTAAGCGAGTAACAACTCATTTTGAGAATTCATGTTTCCCCAAGAAGACTTCCCAAGACACAAGACACTAGAGCTGGGCAATGTATCGATATTATATCGATATCGTGATATGATACTAGATATCGTCTCAGATTTTGGATATCGTAATATGACAAAAGTGTGGTCTTTTCCTGGTTTTAAAGTCTGCATTACAGTAAAGTGATGTCATTTTCTGAACTTACCAGACTGCTCTAGCGTTTACCCACGTAGTCATTATATACACATTACTGATGATTAGTTATCAAAAATCTCATGGTGTAAATATTTTGTGAAAGCACCAATTGTCAACCCTGCAATATTCAGGTACTTGGTCAAAAATATCTTGATATTTGTTTTTCTTCATATCGCCCAGCCCTACAAGACACCCCTCTTCTCCCGTTTTGTCCTACAATTAATATTTCAGGACATCTCCTTGGGAAACATGAATTCTCAAAATGAGTTTTCACTTGCTTACACACTCATGTATCCCAAGAAGACTTCCCAAGACACCCCTCTTCTCCTGTTCTGTCCTACCCCCTTCCCACTGGGCATGTTCCCTCCTCACAAGGCAGCTATTATTCATCTTTCTCAGCTAAACAGGAGCTAGCAAGGGCCAACATGACCTTTGACCTATCTCCACATCTCTGCTTCCCCTCGGCCTGACCTCTTCCCTCCACACCCTGCCCTCCTCTACTCAAGACGCTCCCCAACTCCAGCTGCAAATCCAACTCATCCTCCACTTCTCCTGGTCATCCACCTTTTCCCAGAACCCCCACTCCCTCTCACATCCTCCCTCTCTCTCCCTCCCTCTCTACCCCTTGTCTTGTCTTGTGAGACTATAAAGACCCCGAACAGCCTCTGGACTGAAGGTGCATGGGAAAGACGCAGAGATCAATGAAATCAATGAAATCCTTAAATGTAAAAGAAAAAAGTGGCAGGAGCGCTTCTGGTATCTTTTAAACCACCGGTGCTAATGGGAGGGAATTAAGTATAAAACTAAAATCCCTGGGGAAGGCTGCCCTGTTAATGAAAGGCCTTTTATTACTTTTTTGTAAACATACCATGAGTGCTCGGACATGTTTTTTTATGACATTTTTTTAAGTAATAATTCTTCCTCCTTTCCATATCAATGAATTCCTTGTTGTAATCAGTGTGCAATCATGGCGCCTCGTTTGATGATGCATAAGCCAGTTACAGGAGTGGCTTTGTCAAAACATTCCACGAAAAAACACACACACACACACACACACACACAGCTGGCAGGAGACAGGAAGGCTCCCAGTGAAGGGGATGCAGTAGGAGACAGACTCTTCTGGTTTCAAAACTGGTACGGCCAAATGCTGGCAAGTCACTGCTGCTTTGCATTTAGTGTTGAAATACATCAGCTTACAAAGTGTATTCCCTGTCTGTACACATTCTAATGGCTTCTCTAGTTGATTTAGTATAATGCTTACATAAAGTTGTTGACTCACAAGAGAGATTTTTGTTTTTTAAAAAGAATGATCAAAATCGAAGCAGCGCAGGCTGAGATATCCTGACCTTTGGTCCACAGTGGGGGTTCCCAAGTCCCAAAATCACTGGGATCCTACAAGTATCATAATGCAACTCAGTAGCCTCTTTAATTAGATCCACCGTTGTCCCTAAAGACCCCCCTTTTTTTTTTCCAAACCACACACCGCCATTTTCGATCGCCTCCACTCAATTTCAGCACCGACAGACAACAAACAGTGCTGTATGTTGGTCTGAAACAACAGCTCAGCGATTGTCACATCATGCATATCAGCCAATCCTTTTGTTGCTTTTGCTATGTTTCTATAGATAGCCTACATGGAGCTTCAAAGCTTAAACAGAGAAGGCAGAATATACGACTAATTGGGGCGACCTCGAGCTCACCCAGTAGAGTGTGCGCCCCATGTAGGCTGAGTCCTTGGCAGCGGCTGTGGGTTCGAATCTGACCCGCGGCCCTTTGCTGCGTGTTGTCCCCCCCCCTCGTTCTCCCCTTTCCTGTCTTCAAGCTGTCCTGTCAATTAAAGCCCATACAAGCCAAAAAAGCCAAAGAAAAAAATACAACCAACTTTTGTCTAGGGTGGAAAAATGAGCAAAAAACAAAACATGACAAGCCCCATCAGAGATAACCCTGATGATGTCATCAGGGTTACAAGTCAAACTTTGTGAAGCTCCTCAAGAACCACAGAAGACATTGTTTTTCACAGGAGTATAATCCTGAACCCTGTGTGTTAAATCGGTGTAGACCCACCCCTATCTAATAAGATAACACACGGGTGTCAAATGGTGACTCAACTCACTCAGGTCTTTGTCTTGTGTTTCATTTTTATAAATCATAAATGTATTGAAAACAGAAAGATTAATGTGCTTATTAAATGTCAATATGACCGTTACCATGCATATGTTTCACACTGTGCCTTCAGCACTAGATAAATGCCACTCCTCAAGTAAATCATTCGGACTCGGATTCGGATGTGTAAATGTACATTAGAGCCCGACCGATATGTCGGCGGGCCGATATTAGGCAGTTTCCAAACTATCGGTATCGACATTTATAATGGCCGATAAATTCATATTTACAAAATAAAATAAAAACGGACGAAACACCCTTCAACCATGTTCTGAGTGTTGGCGTTGCATAGTTTGTCTACCAGAGGTAGAGGTTTTTTTTTATTGTGTTTTTGTTCAAAGGACTTTAAGTTTCATATCTTAAGTTTGTATTTTTATCCATTTTATTTATCAGAACTTTAATATATTTTGATGTTCCTCTGTGCTGTTGTGACAATAAAACAAACCAGTTTATTTTTAAACTGCATTATCAGATTATTTTAGTGAGGACTCACTCTGTTTATATTTTGTTACATGTTTCTGGATTTATTTATTTTTAAATACATATCGGCCGATATATATGGGAACAATATTTGTATCCCTATCTGCCTTAAAAATCCTTTATCGGTCGGACTCTAATGTACATACCATATAGCAGAAAGAATTACCAACACAAAGGAACACACAGCACAGGCAGAAAAATGTTTACCTCACCCAGCAGGAGTCAAATGCATGTGAAGTAAAAACCTAGGAGTCATTTGCTATACAATAAAAAGGAATTGAATTATTCATCCCACCACCCACAGGAAAAGGGACAACATAGAGTTATGAGAGTGGTAAACAAGCTTAAACAACAAAAGACAGAGTCACCAGTAGGCTTTGTTTCAACAAACACAAACACTATTTTCTGCTGATCCCCATATTTACTCCATCTGTAACTAATTAGGCCTAGCTATTATCTGTGCAAGTCAACATTAACAGTAAACATTGTATGCATTGGTATTGTTCCTGATTCTTATACATAGCATTCAATGTGTTAATTGAAGGTTCTTTATTAGTCATGTGCATAAAAATAACAGAAGTTGTTGTTGGCAATGAAAATCTTAGGCTTTAGGCACGTTCAACAATTGTCATTAAATAACTAAAGACATTTTAAATTTGAAAAAAATACTCCCAGCTCCAAGTTGCATGTTTACCAGAGGTTTCATTTCCTTATACCCCAAACTAAATTATGATTTTTATGGATTAAGTGTAATGATTTTATTTTAGAGTTGAGAGTGACCACCACAAAAAAAAAATGCTTAGAGCATCACGCTAGTGGCTTAATGTTTTGGGGAAAGTGTCTGTGAATCCCCTAATTGTAAGCAGCCCACTACAGAACAAGTGCAACGGGCAACAATTCACAGCTACATTCCAGAAAAAAAGAAAGCTTCCTTTTTTATTTTTTTTTCCAACCTTTCCTTCCTCCCTTTTCAACCGCTCTCCGATTCCCACTAACCAAATGTCCTTACAATGAACAGTCACCTGCTTTTCATTTAGGGGAAAAATGCACCCCAGGCATTCCAGTCTCTCCTTCCTCCCCCCCCCCTCCTCTAACTCCACGCTCTACATGCATTTCATCTCAGTGAGGTGGATCCCAGGGAGGAAATTACTCAGTCATCCAGAAGTGAAGTGGGGAAAAAATGCCTTCTTTTTTCACAGACCATCAGCATCACAGAGAGGGTAACACAGAGTGGTCATCTTGTGTTGGTTGTCAGGATTTGGTACTCATTCAACTTTCTGAGTAGAGCAGGGGGTGACTGAGGAAGATTTATTCGTGGGGGGCAATGGAGACATAATTGTTTGGTAAAGAGTCTCTTAATTGTAACGCAGAAGAAAACATAACGCAGTATTGGCGCTAATTCTCTTAATTGGCAACTATATGTCCCGTAGGTGTGACTGTCTCTATGTGTCAGCCCTGGGATTGACTGGGGACTGGTAGTCTGATGTTGGGAGCTGGGAGCGGCTCCAGTTTTGTTTTCAAGGTTTGGATTTTAAGCCATGCTAGCGGCGTGGTTGTAGTTTGATTTTAATAGCAGTGTTAATCGGATGTTGGATTTACTGCCATGAAATGTGGTACGGACATTCAGACATTCATGATCCCCACAGAGGGATTGAAATAACATCTGTGGTCCCTTG
The DNA here is from genome assembly GCF_031162955.1 of Sander vitreus. Taxonomy (NCBI): domain Eukaryota; kingdom Metazoa; phylum Chordata; class Actinopteri; order Perciformes; family Percidae; genus Sander; species Sander vitreus. The sequence continues at coordinate 4,537,827 of NC_135865.1, read as the reverse complement.
AGTCTTCATCTAGTGCCATTATCAAGTCAAATTTTTTTAATTCATCCAATGCTTTGGTTTGACATTCCCAATCAGCCTCAGCTCTAGGTTTTGTTTAGTGCTAATTAGCTAATGTTAGCATGCTAACATGGTAAAATAAACATGGTAAACATTACATATGCTAAAAATGCAGCATGCTAATGTCACTGTGAGCATTTAGCTCATGGATGTATTTAAAAAAAAACCTGGATTAGCATTTGAGAAGAAGCCATCATGGAGCCAAAAATGAGCGGGATGGTCGGTGCTGCTTAGCACTGTGCAGCCCAAAGAGCAGGTACACGAGAGATTTACCCTGGCCGAGCCCACTACTCGTAATTTAGCCAGATTACAAGCCAGGGAATTTGTCTTGTGTAGTTTTTTTCCCCTTAAAAATATGATGTTCTGGGGCGCCTGGGTAGATCACCTGGTAGAGTGTGCGCCCCATGTACAAAGGCTCAGGCCTCGCTGCAGCAGCCGCAGGTTCAATTCCGACCAGCGGCCCTTTGCTGCATGTCATTCCCCACCCATCTCTCTCTCGACATGAGCTGTCCTCAATCAATAAAGGCCTAAAATGCAACAATTTCTTTTTTTAAATAAAATAAAAAAAATATGGTGCTCGTGGAATGAACGGTGACTGAACCTTGACTGTATTAAATGAAAGTATTAAAATATTGAATGAGACATGAGAATAGAAAATTAAAGTGTAAGAACAGTGGAATAGACTAGAATGAAATACTTGTTTATTTCCAGATATTTTTAGAAAGCGTCTCCTTCCATTATAAAATCTGAAAATACTTCAATAACACTGTCCGGTGATTTTATCAGGGGAAGCACTTTAGGCATTTCAGAAACAAGTTAGCATAGTGAATGAAACAAATGGTTTAGCTCCAAAACAAAATACACACTGCTTGTAAAAAAAAAAAATCCTTCCCAAGTGACTTTGTCATTTGTTTCGTACCAGGATGTTTCCAGGTATTAGTTAGTCTCTCAACAGAAAACTACATGACACCAACAAGGCTTATGAAATAACATCCTCACACTTTCATTTAATCATGTAGAAAATACTGTCATGTTTAACCTATTCATACATCCTGCTTTGCTTATTGTAGATATGTTCAGCTTTTCTCCTTATATCCACTTCTTCTGTACTGTTTATTTCTGTCTGTTGGTTTGATGTGTGTTTCCAGGTAATCTCTCACTGTGAATGTATATTATTACTAATATTGCTGTAACACAATTAGATTGTGATTCCCAGGCCTGGATTCACGTATGTGTTTTGGAATCTCACCACCAATCCATATTGAACAACTCAAACGAGTTCTGTTTCACTTGTTTTCAGTGAAAATGTCAAAATCGTTCAAGATAAGCTTTCTGTTTAAGAACACAAAGCTCAGCTAAACGCTAAACTTTCTCTCACAGTATTGCGGTATAGCAACCTATGAAAATAAATGATACATGTGGAAGAGAGATGGCTACGAGCCCCGAATAAAACAAAGCAAGCAGGACGGCCTTTGCCAATAACATTGATTCAGTGGGATAAAACAGGTTTAATCAAAGACAGAAAAAGTTCATCATAGGAGCCAACCGCCGAGGGAAAACAGCACGTATTCCATATCGTGCTGGGTTGGCAGAGACTCAGGCACTTTGACGAGACCAATGAAAACTAAAACCATGAACCAAAATGTGCTCTGGGATGGATGGGGATGACCCCATCCATCGATGTTTTTAGGGATTTTGTTCTTATGATTAGATCTCATAATTTCCTGATGAGTGCCTCTTCCGTTCTTCCAAACCAGATAAAAATCATTTCTGGATTGTTTCCTAAAATACTTTGAATAAGGAAAATTCAAATAAATCCAATAATTCCCTTGTGGCACTGAGAATAAATACAAACCAAGTCACTTTTGGAGTATAAATCAGAAGAATGATTTAAAAAAAAAACCTCAAACGCAAATCCCAGTCCCTTTGGAGAAATGCACAAGCAGCGCAGCAAGACGCTGTCAGCGCCACTTCCAATGACCATTGTTTGGCCTCACACTTGAATGCATAGGTATCCACGGGAGGTCTCAGATCACATCCAGAGTTAGAGGTTATCATGGCATAACAATTTCCGTGGGCCTCTTTGGTGAGGGCCCTTGACTGACCGATTGGAGAACTGGTGCCAAGAAAGATCTTGATCTCTTCAAACAATCCGGACTCTACAGCTGGACAAGTCAAGAAATAGACACTGGTGTAACGGAGAAAACTCCCAGCCCGTATTCTTTATCTCTGCAGAGTGCTTCATTGTGATCTCAGAGCTGTCATATTCATTTACACAAATGCACACACGCTCAACTTTTGGCATCAGCTTTAATAAAGTGACATGTGTTCCTGGGTTTGATCAGTGATTTGTTGCTGTGTAAAAACAGTGTCTCGTTAAAATATCTTTTGCATAAGTTTAGCTTGGCTGCTCTGTTCTGCTCTGGCAGTTAAGAAGCACAAAGTTTGAGTCTACATGTACATTTAAGGAAAGTTTTGGCTTCTAATGACTGTTGCACACATGAGATATTAAGCATAGCCATATAAGGTGGCTTACATGGGGTTGATAAACAGGATATTAAACCAAGTCAGGCTATGTAACATTTGCTGGACAGCGTGTGACCACAATGACCACAAATGGAAATCAACAAATTGGTGTGTTTACTTCCTGTTATAATTTTGTGATGAACCACTGAAATTCTCTTTGATAAGCAGGGCAACTGGACTTGCTAGAAATTCTTGAAAGAATTTCTAGCAAGTCCAGTTGCCTTTGCTTATCACAGAGAACTGCCATGACCTGGATGACTAAGAACCATAGACAACCACTGAATTGTTTATCTGTAGCATGCTAACATATGCTAACAGTAGCACAAGTAGAGAAGAGTCTAAAAACTTAGTAAAATGACTCAATGTTAGTAATGTTTGTTACACAGAAATATCAATATTATAAAGGTTGCTAACATTAGCTACAACAGCATGGTCTTACCAGACTAAGTGTATTGAATTGAGCATGGGTGGGCTTTATTGCTTATAACATCAACTTCTCATTTGTATGACGGAGATTGTGTTATTTCTTCTTTCATGAGTTACATAGTCTTGTTTTAAGCAGAAATCACTAAGCTAACGGACCAATTTTCAAAATACTACTACTGTATTAGTAAAAGTGGAGCTGAGGGCTGGCATGTTTTCAGATTACTATATAACTACTGAATAGCAGGGATCACAGCTAGTACGCTGCGGGGGTTTAAACAGACCACTCAGTTATGTGAAAGGAGGTCCAGTGGCACTGACATTGTGTCTACACGCAAGGTGAGCAGCATGTTAGCAGAGCAGTAGTCTATATCCACGACGTTCCACTTACAGGAGTGCTCCAGTGGCGCCGGAAATTCCGCCGGATGTCCCTAATTACAGCCGGATGTCTGTTACCTTACGCTTTCTTTGTGTTGGCATTTTAAACTCTGGTAGATTCCTGAGGACTATGGTTAGCTGCTCCTCAGATCTCTGCCTGGTAAATCCAGACAGCCAGCTAGACTATCTGTCCAATCTGAGTTTTCTGTTGCACCAGGCTATTTTGCAGTGGCACCGGGGCTCCGTCCAGCGCTTAGCGCCACCCATGACGATTGTGATTGGTTTAAAGAAATGTCAATAAACCAGAGCATGTTTTTCTCCCATCCCAGAATGTTGTGGGGACTAGCCAGACCCTCCTCCGCGGCGCTGTGGAGGAAGGTCTGGCAATGCTAGACTAGAGCAGCAGCAGCTTCAGTGCATCGATGTGTCTACACAGGATGCGTTCAGGTGCAGTATTGGGTTGTACGTCACCCCTGTTTTGGCGGTGTTTAGAGCCCAACACACAATCGCTGTAAAGTTAATAGCCTAAAATGGAAGAAAAATGACTTGAAGAGTAAAAGTACACTTCGGGTTGTGTTTACCTGCGTGTAGCGAGAGTAAAACGTGAGTATAAAATAAAAGCGTATCTGTTTCGTCAGACATGTGTGAGACTGACGATTGAAAAAATGCGGCTCAAACGCCTCCTGTAATGATTAACTGCTCTAGGTGGCACATTGGGTGGTTTTATGTTCCTGCCTTAACTACAATATAATCTCAATTTCTCTTATATATTTTTTTGATTAGGATAATGTATGTTTTCTGAACAGAGTCTAAGAAGATTTCTGTACTTCCAAGTAAACACAAATTATGTTTGTGTTAACGAAATCGCTGTCATTAATGCCGACTGGGTAACAAACTGGAAGGGGATTTGTTTTGCTCCGGTATTGAGGGGGCCCGGGGACCCACATTGAGCTTCCGGTTAGCTGTCCATCTTAACTACTACCAGGTCCAACACCTCCCCACACTCTGCAGCCAGTCCCCACAGATGTTTCACTGCTCTAACAGTGACCTCTGACCGTCATTCTCAGGGGTCTAACAGGCATTTCCCTGAGTAAGATCACCTGTATATATCAATTGCCCACAAGAACAAATTGAAGTACGGCACTGAAAACCCAGAGAGGCTGACAACAAGTACAGAATATATATATATATATATATCGCAGAACTCAAATTTTAAACAAAAAAAATGTAATCAAAACAACAAGACTAAACGTTGATAGCAACACTAGCAGCTCCTAGACGCTGACATTTTAAAGGCGTTGATCACAATAAAGAAAAGTATCAGAAGTGAGAAACAAGAAAATCTAGTCCTGAAGGTGCTGCTACAGAAAAGGGAATGGGGTACTGGGGAAAAGTCAATGAAAATTGTTCATCCTTTCAGGAACAGAAATGTGAAATTTGCCCAAATGATGATAAGTGATATCTTGTCTTTCAGAGTTGGCATTTTGACCCAAGGTGGCACAAGAGCAAAGTTCATGAAGAGAAACGATTAGACTGTTGAAATAGAAAGAGTCTATACTATAGAATCCATGAAAGTGATCTGTATATTAATGATACACTGCCAAATAGAATAGATGAGGACCAGAGGATATCCCAGGTAGATTTCATGGAGATCATATCACTAGTTATTAAGTGAGGTTGAAATGAACCAAAGTGTTGGTCAAAGCTCATTTTTACTAGAGACTAGTTCCAGACAGAAGGTGAAGGGGTCACCAAATAATAATCAATTTCTGGAAACCATGAATCTTCATGCCAAAGAGACCTTGGACATTTGTTGAGCCTAAAGGGTCTGGTGCAGTATATTCTGACTGCCATGATGTTATTCATTACTGTTGATCTGCTTATAATGTGTGCTCATGATGTCATGTCTCACCTCTGACAGAATTAAGGAGTGTGATGGACATGACACGGCACATAACCAGAGGTGAAAAGGGCAAGGATTATTATTTTCTGGGGGGCCAAGCTGGTTACAGCCCTTTTAAATTAGACACAAAAGTAAGGGGGGCATGATGTCAGAGATGATGGATGATATTACTAGATGTTCAGAACAAAGGAGAAAAATGACTCTTGCTCTAGGTATGAGGTTGAAAGAAACGATGCAAAATATAGCTGACTGTTGGCCATCAGTACATCCTATGAATTTACTATAAACTACTCAGATTTATTTCATCCAGGAGTTGGGGAAAACTTATATCACCAACAGAGCAAAATGGGGAAACTAAAACCCGGTCAAATTTCTAAATCCTGAAACTCCCTCCAGGGATAGTCAGAAGGCCATGGGAGGTTTAAGGCCAATGTGCCCAGTGAAGTATGCACAAAGCTGGGGGTCTTTTTAGGAACCAAAAGGGTGGGTGGGAGGTGTTACACAAAGCTCAACAACTCCCATAAATCAACTGAGCAGGGTTTAAACTTCCCTTTTTTGTTGTTCAAGATTTTTCAGGCAAGATCCAAAGAGCAACGCCAAGATGAAACAGCATTCTCGTTGCAAACGTCCCCAGGATGGCGACAAGAGGGTGAGCATCAAGATGGAAAACAACTGCATGGCAAATCCATTATAGTAAAAAAGAAAAGAAAAAAAACATTGGGGCAACGTAAACCCAGATGTTACAATTACAGAAATGTTTCTGTATTTCAAAAGGGGCCCCACATGTGGGTCTTTTTTCAACACAAATCTGAGTTAATCTCAGGAACTCGGTGGGGGGAGAATCAAACTAACAACAGACATCAGAGAAAAAGGAGGTAAAGGAGATGAGTGCATAGGGTGTGAGAAAAGAGCCAAACATACATAAATAGGAAGAAATGGTGGAAATGAGACCAATCTAATCAGAAGGCAGAAGTTGTGGCTCCAAGTCTGTTTGAAACGGCAACAACAGGTTTCAGGTTCATCTATTTAGAGACAACTAAAGACATTTCCCAGAGCGATCCTTTTGAGACCAAACTCTGAACCTGGATGGACTGAGTCTACGTTAATGGATATCGATCATCCCGAGGACTTCTTTGAACCCTGACAACTCTGAAGGTTTAGCCAAGGGTCAATATTTGTGAGGCAGTGATCTGAGGCAGCGTTTCCTACAACAGCACCTTGCCACCGCTACTGACACCTGTTTGCTGCAAAAGCCACAATAGGTCGATGCATTCACAACCTGGCATTCTTGAATGTCAACAGGATTTGCATGGCTATAAAACTTTCTCTCAGCAACGGGCAGGTAGAGGACATTTGATTGGTTTCACAGCCCTTTCAGAGAAACCTGATAAAACTCTCCCCAAAACCCTTTTTTGGCATTCATTAATTATTCAGTGTTTGTGGGGGAGCGGCAATCTTCCGAAGGTCTTCTTTCAAGGCCCTTTGCGCCATCCGTGCTTACTTTGCCCTCCGATCTTGCCCAGAGCATCTTCTGTTAATTTCCTTTGTCCTTCGAGTTGTTCCTGTCATTTCCTATACTCTATATATTCTATACTGCTCTGACAGGAGGAAACCCTCCCTATTTGCAGCCAGGCTAAGGAATAGATCTTGTCTAGTGTATGGAGATGGTCTGTTTCCTGCATCTGTACTCACTTACTCACACATGTTAATTCTCCCTGTACCTATCTGTCTCTTCTACGTCTCTGTGGCTTCAGAATAGCTTTTGCAGCTGTACTCACTTTCCCATCTGCCCAAGGAGTATGTCTGTGTCCATACAACGCAAAGCTGTTCGGTCTAGACAGAAGTGCGGCAATGTATCATCAGAAGAAGAAAAAAAAGAAAGAAAAAAAGAGTACCATTTTGACAATTCTTCCTGATCTTTAGTGGTCTTGGAATATCCTTTGGGTTTCTGGCAAAGGTTCATGTTTTAATTGGAATAAAAAGCACATTCTCAGGGAAGGGTTAGTGGTAACCCAAACTCAAACCCCAATCTGTTGGAATAAGGTGTGCCCAAATTATTCAAAGTTTTAACGGCAAACAAAGATCTGCTATTAAGGCAGCGGCTCAGATTGAAGCCCGCCCCCTTAAGTGAGCTGGCTTTGTCATACAGTGCTCTGATGCAGTCAATCAGTGACCCAGAGCTTAGCTGGGGGGCTTTGAGAATCTTTTACGACCCCCCCTTTCACCTCGCCTCCCGCTCCTCAAAAGAAAGAACGGTAATTAACTGATGAAGAGCTGTGTAAGATTATCCAGTCTCCTCGCCAAGGACTGCAGCTCTGTCAGTGGTGTGCAGTCATGTCCCAAAGGACCACTGCCGAATGGGGAAGGATGGATCTCAATGGTCTATTCAACTACTCTCCTCTTTCATCCTCTATTCAGCTCAAAAAGAGGAGAGCAGAATGCTATGTTGTATATTTGAGCCAGGAATGTTCTTTCATATCAGCACAAATTAGGAAAAGCACTCAGTGTTTTAAGACAGACAAGTGTCGAGATCACGGTCGCAATGCTTTTTAGCGTGGACACACACACACACACAGCGTGGCACTATCTTTGTGGGGACCCGTCATTGACATAATGCATTCCCTAGCCCCTTACCCTAACCTTAACCATCACAACTAAATGCCTAACCTTAACCCTTACCCTCACCCTCACCAGAACCTCATTCTAACTCTAACCCTAAAACCAAGTCTTAACCCTCAAACAGCCCTTTAAAGTTGTGGGGTCCATTATTTTGGCCCCACAAAGCTGTCAGGACCCCACAAGTATACTGGACTCCCGGTTTTTGGACCCCACGAATATAGTTAAACAAGGCCACACACACACACACACACACACACACACACAGTTCTTCACTGACCACAGCATAGCTTAGAGGGCACACAAGTGCACAAACAGCCCCTCACTGTGAGCGGGAATGCGCAGCAGATTGAATTATACAAGAGAAAGCAAAAATAGCTATGTGTCCCAACCACCTAGAGCGAAACAGAGCAGGACACAGAGGGAGTGGGAAAGGGTGAGAAAGAGCAACTGAGGGAAAGAGAGCAGGGAATCCATTTCATTCAACTCAGTGTCAGAGCAGAAACATTTTAGTCTGTACATGGAGCTGTAGAGAAATATTTGTTTCTCGATGGAGAAAACACCCTCCCATTCTCCTTCATAATATCTGCCTCATTCAAATGTGTCACCGTGCCAAGGCCCCCCACAGCCGGGGTCCCAACCCTCAACCCAACCCCCGACGATAGACCACCCAACAGATCCCCAGCTTGATTTGATCAGAGTTTCCTCAATGGTACTGGGCTGAAGTATCATCATTCCAATGAGCCAGCCCCAAAATCTACACAAACTCATTGTGGCTAATTGCATCATCAAATTGATTCACTCAACTCACTCATGCACTACTCTTAATTCTACTAAGACGTAAATTATGCGATTAAAGTTTGCAAGTTATTATATTTGCATTACCAGAGGTCTGCTATTCTGTGCAAACTGCTCATAGAAGTGACAGAAGTCCTGTGCTGACAGTTAGAAATCAATGAAAAGACATTGAAACCATTGGAAAGTCATCTCACCCAGAACATGCAGGACAGGCAGACCCAGGTACGTGCAGGTCCAGCCAGAGCTGCAGGCAGGCTGAGAGAGACAGACGGCATGGTGACGGCCAGGAGTGATGCTGCTGCTGCTGCTACAGACCAGTGTGCTTCCTTAAGTATAATCCAGCCAGGAGAAGAGTTGCCCAACGCTGCATAGCCATGACTACCCTGGACGTAAACACTCTCTTTCACCTCGGGCTCCTGCTTTCTCCCACTTCCTCACTGTCTGACTTGCTTTCTGCTCCTAAATTGGATCCTGACTGCCTCTCCTCTCCTCTGCGATCGCTCTGCTCACTCTGGCTCTTTTCCCCTCTGCCAGGGAAAGTTTCACAAAGCCTTTTTTTTTTTTTTTTTGGGGGGGGGGGGTGGGGGTTCAGGCTGCCCCCACTACTCCACGGGAGCAAAGGGGGAAGGGGGTGCTCTGTTTATTATCCATCCCTTTTGCCCCTCCTTTCTCTCTCTCATCCCATGTCTCCCTCCCTCTTTAGCCCTTTAAGTCTCACCACTTTTAATTTCATTCATTCCTTGATCCCACCCCACCCCCTCCCCGTTTGTCCCCCTCAGCATCCGTCGCACTTCAACTCCCCCCCCTCCCTCCATCCCCCTCTTGCACAGTTTCCCTGTGTATTTCTGTATTGAGCCCATTTTAATATTTCATAAACTCCGTGTGATGAATATCCACTGGCATTTCTCCTGACACTGGAAAATGCTATCCTGTATCATTTGGGATGTCAGAGAAGACACCTGCTATTTAGACTGTTAACAATTAACATTGTTTGACATTATTTGATGCTCAATTTTTAACAATTCTCCAGAAATGTCCACACCTGTCCCAATTGCAAGGCAGAAAAGCTGCACGTTTGCATACTAAATTATTTAAGTAACAGTAATAGTTACAGACACCTGTTCCTAAGTCATACCTTTTGCGTGCAAGCCCCAATGAAATGAAATTCACAGATGCTGATTATGAGCTTCCATGACTACAGTTTTTTTGTCTTATTAGGTAATAAAGGCACCTGTCCTGACAGGACTGAATAAAACTGTACATTTATAAATCACACATAATATTGTGCGTCTCTGGGTGCGATTCCAATTAATGATCAGCACATGCAATATCAAAATAAGACGTATTTTCTTCTCATTCTTACAATTTAAGGATAACACCTACCTGCTTCTATATTTTTCTGACCATCAACAGATCCCATGACAACACCAAAATGTGTTAAATTATCTCACAATAGTTTCTGACTTCTCTACCCTGTGGCACTCCGCTCCAAGGCCAGTTATACCTACTTAAAAAGACATAAATCTCAAAACACGGGTCACAAATAAAAAGTTGTATCTATTAAAAAAGGCTCAGTAATATCCGAAAACAGCCAGTCACTGGAGTTTTTAGCAATTGTTACTCAACGAGACGTAATAGTGCATTTGTTGGGGACTATTTTCAGCTGTGGAATAATACACATTTGGTATGCTAGTGTGTATTTACAGCAGCAGCAAGACAGAGTATGTGGGATTGAGTCTAAATGAACTACAGTGTGTGTGTTTGTGGTGAAGGAACATGTCACCCAGTGCAACAGTGTGACTCATTAATGTATTAGTATTAACATTAGTTGGAACAGAGGAATAAGATATAGCAGACTTTGGACACAAAACTTGTTAGTACTTTCATTGTTGGTTTTTGCTTATATTTCTTAACAGTAACAAAAAAAATTGAATATCACCAGACTTATCCTTTAATCTTGGAGACTCCTTTACCATTTTCAATCTCACCCTTGGCCTCCCACGCATTTCCCCTTTTCAAAGACAGAAAGTGAAAGAAGTCCTGGAGGATCTACCTCTAGCAGTAGCAGTCGCCTCAAACAGAGTTCCGCCCCCCCCCTCCATCTTCACCCTTTAAACCAGAGAGGGGCCGGGAAGCTAAGGCTGCTTCATTAAGTTCTCACTGCTCATCAATGACCACGTTAGCCCCATGCATGACTCTTTATCCCCTTGTGTGGGGACTTCTTTTTTCACACACACACACACACACACACACACACACACACAAATCTAACCATAACATGTGGGCTACATGCACCTGTAAACACTCATGGACCCATAATCTTCCCACATACACAAATATTCTCACACACGTAATTTGTGGTCCAGGCCCACTACTTCCTCACAATATAAACACACAAAAATAAACTATCAAACTCACAGTATGCTGCATATATACAAACATTCACCAATAACCACCTATTCCTCCCCCCCACCCAGCCACCCACACTCACACACACACATCATTCACATCTTTCTTACACACTATATAAATACACAAACACACCCACACACAGAAACATACAAACTCACTAACTCACCCAGTGGCACATAGGATTAAGCCCCTGGTATTTCCTGCAGGCCACCCCTATAGAGACAAATTCTCTAAAGGAGACAATGTTAGAGAGAAAACATTTGGACTTAATCCCCCACCCAACCAACACACACAAACGCACCACACTCCAGTTGGAATTATGTCTGAAAAATGCAAGAACTTTGCAGAAACAATGGTTATTTTTATACATTACTGCATATCTGTGTCTTTTTAGGGCTTCAACTAAAAATGATTTGTATTATTGCTTGATGTATTTATTTCAATTAATCAACAAATTCCCATTTACCAACTGATCTGCTGGTCTTGCGTTGCCAGACCTATCTCCGCAGTGATGTGGAGTTAGATCTGGCTACACCACAGATGCATTCTGGGATAAGAGATAAAAAAAATAAATAAAAAAAACACTCTGGGTTGTTTGCATTTCTTTAAACCAATCACAATCGTCTTGGGCGGCGCTAAGCTCCGGACGCAGCGACGGTGGCTCTGCTAAATAGTCTCAGGAAGGAACTTGTTTTGGTGGAACATTTGCACCCCGAAATGAAGAAAAAGAAAACGCCTCATACAATATTAAATGAAGATAACTGTTCACACAATACAGTACCATATTTAAATTAGCTGGATACATAGTTAAACCTCATTTGTTTTGTGGGACTGCAACACAACCCCGCAGATTCCAAACCAAAACGGGGTCAGAAGTGTTTTCAAATGTCTCGGGGTTAAGGGGCTCTGAAACACCAGAGTAGTGTGAATGCAAGGTGTAAACATTGGAAACGATCCATCCATCTATCTTCATCCGCTTATCCGGGGTCGGGTCTCGGGGGTAGCAGCTCCAGCAGGGGACCCCAAACTTCCCTTTCCCGAGCCACATTAACCAGCTCCGACTGGGGGATCCCGAGGCGTTCCCAGGCCAGGTTAGAGATATAATCCCTCCACCTAGTCCTGGGTCTCCCCCGAGGCCTCCTCCCAGCTGGACGTGCCTGGAACACCTCCCTAGGGAGGCGCCCAGGGGGCATCCTTACCAGATGCCCGAACCACCTCAACTGGCTCCTTTCGACGCAAAGGAGAAAGGAGCGAGAAAGAAACGATATTTCTTTTTAAACCGAAACGTAGCAGTGTAAATGTAGCCTAAATCATCGTCGGACCGATAGCCGATGGATTCCGAGATGGGAACTAACATAGCAGAGTTGCGGGCTGAAAAATGAAAACAATGAGCTAAAAGATGCTAAACTGCTCTGTTTATCTGAGGGGAACAGCAGTGGATGATAATTCTCTGTGGGTTCGTCACTAGAAGTGACCGCTTTCGACACAAAATCTTTTGATCCATTGTTAATATAAAATATATTGATTAAAGCAGCTTAAATTTTCTTCTAATTTGATTAAATTCATTATCATAATAATTCATTTAGATCTCAAAGTGTATCTAACTGCTTGAGGCTATTTTGGAACATGACACAAAGTCACTGAATGACATTGCACTTGAGTGTTCTCCAGCAGGGCTTAGTTGTACTAAAATGACATCTAAGCCGGTCACAACATCGCACACCACGTTCTAGTCTTGCATGAAGTCATCTCCAATTCCCTGTCAGCACACTCTAGTGTGACAAACAGTGCATGATGCGTCATTTATTTTTGATGAACAAAATATCTTCTAAATATAACATCGGGATTTACAGCACAGGCTGTGAAAATACTATGTTACTAAGTAAAAGTCCTGCATTGAAAATGTGAGGTACTCGATCCAGAAATATCCTCACGTTTTAGAAACTGGAAATGAGTTTCGTCAATCAGAGTGTCTTGTAGGCTTATATATTGTTGGATAGTTTAATTTATATTAAATCATCGTGTTTATAAATTACGTGTTTTGTGTGCAAAAATCTTAATTTGTAAATTAACTAAAGCTGTCAGTAAAAAGTCCAATATTTCTCTCTGAAATGTTGCGGAGTAGAAAGTAGCATGAAAAGTAAAGTACAAGTACCTCAAATGTGTAATTAAGTACAGTACTTGAGTAAATGTACTTAGTTACATTCCTACATTACTGTCCAAGAGTCATTTTTGTTACAATACTGTTGACAGACTATATTTCCAGAGGTGGAAAGTAACGAAATCCATTTACTCACGTTACTGTATTGAGTAGTTTTGTTGTGTATTTTGTATTTTTCAAGTAGTTTTTAAAATCTGTATTTTTAAATGTACTTGATTACGTTTTGAGTTAAGCATTGTATTTCGCTACATTACAAATCCCACCCGTTACTGAGTTTAAAAAAAACAAAAAAACCTTGACAAATGAAAACCGAAAGGAAGAAAAAAATCATGAACCACTACACCACAACTGGGTATTCTTTTTTGTGTGATAACGTATGCAGCTTCTTCTCTGGTTGCAAGTCGCAATTAAAAAGAAGTAGAAGAAGAACTGCAGTGTGTCGGACCCATGGATGTGTCGGCGAGCCGCGAACTGAGCGGTAGACGTTAGCAGCAAGGGGGTAAGCTTCTCCTCAGACCCCGAACCTCCTATGGCGCCATTTTCACGCTAATAAGCCATCACCTCCCGTTAGCATCCCATTGACTGCCATTCATTTTGACGTCACTTTGACAGCAAATAACTTTACATCTGAAGCGTTTAAAGACTATTTGTCCATTGTTTATTTCTAAAGAACCATGACAATGTATAAAAGGCTCCATTACCTTGTACCTCACGTTATAGCTCCGTAGCAGACGTTTTTGTTAAAATAGGCCAACGATTATGTCATAACCACGCGACTTACTGTCTCATAGTAGAGGAATTACCGTATAGTACAGGAGAAGCTCTCAGGCAGTTTGGACTTACATTAGCTGTTTAAGTGTAATTACTAATGTTAATTAGCATTTTAGTTAGCAATAATTAGCCTGTGCCTATGCTATCTCCTTACATATACCTACGCTCTCCGTCTCTGCAATATTCGGAATGATTGAGATTTCTCTTGGCACAGCTACCAGAAGACTTACAACTTTCAGACGGGTTGATCACGTCACATTTACGTCGTCTCTCTCAGTTGGAGGCTGCGCAGTAACGCTCAGCCATCACCGGAAAAGTGCTTCTAATGGCCTTCACTGGTCTCCGTCCAGAGCAACGGGATCGGTTGGTCCATTATATATATATATGTCAATGGTTAGCACGGACGTGAATGAGCTGTTATCCCTCAAAAATGTCAGCTCATGGACAGAGCGCCAAGTTTTTAACCAAACATGGACTTCTAAGTATTTATTTACTGAAGTCAAAGGTAAAGCAGTGTGCTTAGTTTTCAGAGAACAGATCGCTGTGTTAAAGGATTATAATTTGAATCACCACTACGATACTAAACACGCAGAGAAATACAACAACTTGACTGATAGAGAGCGGGCAGACATCTGAAGCTATGCAAAAGCAACAAGGCATCCAGGGATGCAGCAGTCAAGACCAGCTTTGTGATATCCCACAAAAATCGCCAAAAACAGTAAGCCATTTTCTGAAGAGTTTATTGAAGAGTGTTTGGTGGACTCTGCTGTGCTAATATGCCCAGAGAAAAAAAAGAGACGTTTGAGAACGTGCCGCCTGACATAAAATGAATATTGAGCAGAACTGAGTTGAGCCTATTGGTCCAGCCCTCCACAACAGTCCTTGTTTCTTATGTGTCCCCTTGAGATAATTAATTGCCCACCCCTGCCGTAGGACAACGTATGTAGTAGACTGGCTAAATGAATTCACATACATCTAATTAGCTCATACGGTCTACGTAGGTGTGTAGCCGCTAGCTGCTAGTCTGGGCTGTGAACATTAGGGTCTTACCCATTTATGGAGTCAAAACACCTGATTTGGTGGCCGGGTTGGCACAGTTGGTAGAGCAGGCGCACATATACTACATAGAGGTTTATGCCTCGACGCAGAGGTCCAGAGATCGAGTCCGAACCTGTGACGATTTCCTGCATGTCTTCCCCCTCTCTCTCTCCACTTTCTCACCTAGCTGTCCTGTCCGTTAAAGGCAGAAAAGCCCCAAAAAAATGATCTTAAAAAAAAAAAAAAATTAAACCCGTGATTTGGCCTTGATTTGCATTATAACTGTTGTTCATGTTTGTAAAGAAAAGAAGGATGGCCCTCAGAACTAACAATGTATGGTACTTTCACTGTCAATTGATTGTTTGAAAACGTTTTATGGGATGGTCTGAACTAAAATTGCACATTATACCTTCCTAAGGGTCTTAAATGTCATGTGTGACATGTGTTATGTTCTTATTACATGTGCATACGTTTGTATAGATGTTTATACATTTGTATAGATTTTTCTTTAATTAAAAACAAAATAGTAGATAGATAGATACTTTATTCATCCCAAAGGAAATGTTAGTATCCAGTAGCTTAGACAACCTTAACACAACAAACACATATACACACATATATCACAATTACATAGGAATAAAAATCAAAATCATACACAGAAATGCAATGACCATGATAAGGTGCTATGGTAGACTGTGTGCAATGGTGACAGTGCAAAAGAGAACAGTGCAAGGATTAAACAGTGCAGTAGAGTATTATTAAATATTAACTATGACTATGAAATTTTAACATTAGAAAAATAAATTTTCACTACATGGGAGAGACCCCCCCCCCCCCAACCTGTTTTACAGTTTTTTAATGTAACTAAGTAATTTTTACTTGAGTCATTTTTCAGATAGGTAATTTCACTTGTACTTGAGTAATATTTCATCAAAGTATTGGTACTTTTACTTGAGTACAATATTTTAGTACTTTTTCCACCTCTGTATATTTCTCCCTAAAGACCATGCAGTTACAGCAAACCCAAGTACAGCCGCAGCACCCACTGGTGGTCACTGAACCAATTGCCTCCACATTTATAATCAAACACTTTTTCAGTTATTAAATCTAGGAGGGATTGCAGAGGTAATCGGGGTGGGGGGTGTGCGCCAGGGTGAGGGAAGTTGTAATGTAGTGAACGGAGGGTGGGCTTATTTCCAAGGCTAATCAGATCACTTGTGAGATTTGTTTTAGTACCTCTTTAACCTTGACCATTTCGGTCTTCTTTTGTAAACCAGAGCTGAGAGCTGACAGCGGGGTACTCACACAATTAGGAAGATTAACCAGTGTCAGGTCGCTGTCCTTGAACCAAGAAAAGATGGACAAACAGCAGATGGATCAAAGCTGTACGCCCTGTTACAATGGATTACTTTATTTATTTTTATTTTTTTAAAGGTTTCAGCAGACAAAAAAGAAATACGAAGCAAGCGAGAAAGTTTATCAGACACAAAAGGTAAAGAGGTGGAGAGAAAAAAACAAAGACGCAAAGAGATAACCTAGGGTCTGATAAGCAGATAGAAAGACAAGAGAGTGAATGTGTAAACAGAGGGGTGTGTTCTCTCATCTTGGCTGACGTCCTAGAACCTGCGAGATGAAGGGGGAGTTCACTTGTTGACAGACAGAGGAAGAAAACACTCCAGCAGGCCCCTCAACACACGCAGACATGCACACACCCTTTCCCACCCCCGTGACTCCCATCTGTTGAAAACAATACAGACCCCGGGCCCTCCCTTTGCCGAACACTCACATGTGTGTGCACGTTTTTCTCTGTTGTCTCTGCTGCGTAGAGCTGAGAGGAAGGGCTGTCCAGTACATACTGACCCATGAACACAACAATACTCCTACAGTACATGGTGTGAAGCTTACGCTTTGAAGAATTATGAGTAAACATAAAAGGGAACATTTTTGGGATCTTTGCCAATTTGGAGACATCTTTGGAGTAAGGGTGTTTCAGGAGGGTTTCCCTAACTTCACTACACTTCCCACAGATCACCTGTCACTATAGACTCTCTTTCCTAAAGTTCACTCTGCAGACCAACCTTTTTCTATACATGTAAACCACATTGGATACTCACTTTTTCTTCCATTTATGTAAAACAATCTGCTTTTGCAAACTTTCTGTGCAGCAGAAAAAGAGCTACCTAACGCCAGGTACATAAAACAATAGAGCCTAAATAGTATAGATATGTGAATAAATAACAATAGTAAAATAAACACAAAAGTGTTGGTTGTACTGCCTGCTATAAAAGCTCTTATAAACCCACTGTTAGGGTTGGGTATCGTTTGGGTTTTTCCGATACCATTGCTAAAACGATGCTTTTAAAACGGTGCTGGTGCCTAAATGGTGCCTGAAACGATACTTTAAAAAATAGGGTAGTAGGGAATAGGGTATTTTACAATAACTTTGAATGCACCACGAGGCTTACTAGTTTCAAGTGAACGCACCATCTGTGTTGTTTTTCCGACAACGGCAGCTGTCAGCATTTTAACCGTGTTTAATCCAGCTGCTAGCTAACGGTAGGCTAACGTTACCTGGTGTCAAGTGAAGTGTTAACTAACGTCACGTGCAGCGATGCTCCTGTTGCCTCCAACGTCTGTTTCAGAGCATCAGAGAGCAGCGCAGAAGGCATTTAAGTGGCACCGAAATGAGGCACCGAAATCTGCGTTGCAATTCGGTCCAGTAGATACCGGTCATTTAGGCACCGGTGCCGTATTAGCACCGGGTTTCGGTACCCAACCCTACCCACTGTACACTACCTGCCCAGCACCAAACAGCAGACAGACACAGTTCGAGCCTAGCTGGTGAACAGATGTAGTGTTTTGGAGCATTTAGCAGCCAGATGTTTCTGTCAGGAGTTCATGGAGACCATAACCACAGCTAAAAAAAGAATTTAATATTGGACTAATCGTCAGGTGGCCAGAAACATGACTCCAAATTAATTCTAATGTGACTCCACATTAATCTGACGCGCCAGATGGTTTGTTACACAGAAGCATTGAGAAGCAGTCATTGGAAACTGTTTGGAAAAGGGCAGGCACTTTAAGAAAAATTACCTGGCAGGTGATTGGATGAACCATCTATCTATCAAACTCTTGCTAAGGCCAGTCGGCAGAAGAGCAAAAACATCTTTTCCTTGGAGAAAAGCCTTTAGTGGCGCTCTTTGCTCTTCTTTCAATGAAGAAATAACCTAAACACAATTTCACTTGGCTGGCAAATGTAGGATTAATGTGTAAGTTTATCATTCCCAAGGAAAGTATAATTTGAGTCATTTGGCTTTGAGAGGGTCACAGCATAGGACCATGTACCTGGCCGGGGGTTCAGCTGCTTTAAAGCACAGGCATCTACTCACGGCACAACCACACAGCCCTGGTAAGCCGCTGTTGCTACCAATTTAGCCTGTCAAAGCCAGTGTAGACTGGCCAGAACGAATGGTACGTGTCCACATAGTTGTTTGACGGCAGGGATCGCCCCACTTCCCAGCATTGGACACTTAATAGGCTCACCACTAGCACTTATCAGTTTCTCTTCACTGACCACTGACAAGCAAAGAAAAACAGTCTACACCCTGCAAGAACCCTGATGGCTTCACCTGATTGGATGAACGCTTCATGTGTGTCTGTCTGCTCCCGAATTTTAAAACAGACCCTATTGACGGCTCGTTTGGAAAACTTTCTCTTATTTTTACGAAAAAAGTTCACTGAAATGTGTTTCTGAAAACAATTTACGCAAAAAATACGCTATGCAGTTGCTGAATCTGTCTTTATTTTAGATTGACAATAAATCTGGCTGGACGCCCCTTATTTGCATAAAGAAGCCTGGACCTCAAGCCTGGATTTAGCAACTCGACGTTCCGCTTCTCGAAAGTTGCTGCAACGCCACCAGAATGCATTTACCGGCTGCTTACATGGAAATAGAATGGGAAGCGTGGAAATGACACTTGCTAGTGGAGACGTACCATAAGGGCAACTGCACGTAAATTGCTATTTCACCCCTGTTGAACGCCACCTCATGGCACAGAGACCATCAAAGTGCCAGCAGAGGAAGATGCACAACCACAGGAGGAGGAGTCGCATGCTAAACACCTTCAATGTGTCTGTAGCCAGACAGCCATGGACCAATAACACTTTCTGCTTTAATTAGGGATGAGCTCGGTGTGTGTAGATGAGTACTGTGTGGTGTGTCTGTGAGGGTGTGTGTACTAAAACACTGAGCAGTGGCAGTGGCATTTGCAAGATTAATGGCTCTGTTCGACAGAACAGACCTACTATCAGGAAAAGTGCCCAAGTCAAACTGGCAATATCCTGGCCTCTGTGTGTGTGTGTGTGTGTGTGTGTGTGTGTGTGTGTGTGTGTGTGTGTGTGTGTGTAATAAAGTGCTTATCTCTCCTGCCTGTCTCATCCTCTGTGCTCACAGCAGGCCTATCACTAGCTGGACGCCATATAAATATTAATTTAGTTTCCATTGTCATTTGGCAACTGTAGATGGAAATGTTGGGACATTTGGTGACTGAGTCACGAAAAACATCATAATCCCAACGTTTTATACATATCCCAACGAAGCTATTACTCATAAGGTGAATTAGGTGTTTTTCTGTTGATCACACTGAATGTCACGAGCATGCTACGGAAATTAATTGAAATCATATCTAAATCGTAACTTTTTTGCAACAGAGTTCAACAAGACTCTGCATATTAACGGTGTGAGGAAATCAATGAATGAATAAATGTATTTTATAGTCTACAAAGAGACTGAATGTAATAATAATAATAATACATTTTATTTATACATCGCTTTTCATTTTACTCAAAGACACTTTACAATGAAACCAGTACATTAAAGAACAATTCCGGCGCAAAATGAACCTAGGGGTTAATAACACGTGTACCGAGTCGACCGTTCTCTGGGATTTGTTTTCATGCTAATCGAATATGACCAGTGTTATCGCAAACCGCTAATTAGCTTATAACGCTAGTCGTCGGGGCACGGGTAAAGTAACAAGAAATCGTTATTTCTACACCACTAACAAGGCTCAAAATAGCACCACGCTTCCAGTCGAACGACGAACGCCAGGTAACGTAGGCTGAACTGAATGCACGATGCACAGCGCTCGTCGTCCCCAAGATGGCGCCCGCCTGGATACATGAAAGGTACTGTCTTTCTAATCTATCTTTTTAATAAACTGTCTGTACACTTACAAAGTTCTCAATGCTTCGGTTTACATGTAGGGACCCTCATTATGCTACCGTGCAAGTGTGGTGCTATTTTGAGCCTTGTTAGTGGTGTAGAAATAGAGATTTCTTTTTACTTAAACTGGTCACATTCGATTAATGAAAACAAATCCAAGAGAACGGTTGACTCGGTACACATGTGTAATTAACCCCTAGGTTCATTTTGCGCCGGATTTCTACTTCAAGCACATTAAAAACAAGTGAAGCAATAAAACCAACACGTCAATTAACCACTGAAATGCTCCTCGGAGTCTACAGCCAAGCTAGCAGCTCTGTGAGGTGATGTTTAGGCACAGTGGTGCTTTGAGCTAAATGCTATCGTCAGCATGCTAAGCACATTATGACGATTCTAACATGCTGATGTTTAGCAGGTATAATGTTAACTGCAGAAACCAGCTTAACATTTACACAACATTAACATTATAACATTTACACAACATTAACATTATAAGCACAAAACGCAAAGTACAGCTGAGGCTCTTGTGAATCTTACAATTTTAAATCATACCTGATACGGTTTAATGTGACCAGAATTATAAAATTGATTGTTTGATGTCATTGGTTTATAATACCTATAAAGTAGTGGACAAACCAAATTTTTGACCTGATGATGGTGCTAGAGGAAATGTTAAGGGATCACAAAAGGTATTACAATTCATCCTGAGGTGGATACAAATGTCTGTACTAAATTTGATTGCAATCCATCTACTAGCTGTCGAGACATTTCAGTCCAAATCACAAATGTTTACCCCATGGTGACGCAAGAGGAAAGGTCAGGGCATTAGGAGTCGTCCTCTGGGAACTATGAATGTGTACAATATTTCTTGGCAATCCATTTAACACTTTTTGAGATATTTAAGTCTGGATTAAACTGGTGGACCGACCAACCAACCACCAGACAAACCAGCCGACCAAACGGCATTGCCACCTCTAGAACCATACTGCTAGCGTGGCTTAAAATACCGTTTGTCTCAATCAACCCAGAGTTGATGCAGCTCTGTTCCAAGCAAGAAGCAGCATGTGGTTTTCTCTATTACAAACAGGAAAATCTGGCAGCCATGAAAGCCAAGTTCAACATGCAGGTGCATTCATCTTAAATAGAAAAAACACTTACGCTATTCCAAAAAACCTTAATTCAAATAGCATCTAAAATATGAACTGTACCTTGTTTTTACTTTGCCTTTGTTTCCAAAACGGGAAGATGCAGTAGAAGAACAATTTTGCCCAACTGAAGACTGCGGCAAGACACCAGTCTAGTCCGCCCATTCTCTCCTGAAAACCTCCTCACGTCCACTACTGTATAACAGCTGCTGCTCCTCGTCTCCCCTCCCTCTCTAGCTTGTCCTTCAAAACCACTGTCCAAAGGTATGAGACCCTAGTAGTTAGTATTGGAGAGAATCCTGGGATGGTTGCAGATCTGATCCAAGAAAAGGTCAATCTTTCTTCAGTTTCAGTGGCTAGAAGTTCCCTTAAAGTGTGGGTGAGGTATTTTCTAACTAAATGTGTCCTTCCCTCTCTTGCCTAGCATCCCTACAGCATCCCTCCATCCTCCATCCTGTCCCCTCTTTCTCTGGATGCTGCAGGTTCTTCCATTCAAAGCACGAGGAGGAAAAAAGATTAGGAGAGGGGAAGGCAGAAGTGGGCGGAGGTGGGGTGGGTCGGGTAGAGCCGTCTGTTAAAGAAGGAGGCACTTATAGTGATGGGAAAAGGGGGGGGGTCCTTCAATTTAATGTAGAAAGGGGGGCTTGGAGGGAGTCTTGGAGCAGTGAAAGAACAAGTATAGGCTGTCTTGAGTGGAGTAACAGTTAATTCCCAGGAAATAACATCAGGCTGTACATTCAAATGATGATGCAGGCATTCTTCGTCATATGTTACGATTATTGCTCGTTTTATGTTAAAGGCTCAGAAGAAAAGGTATCCAGAAGGGAGTCGAGGTGAGTGGATGTATGAATGTACACTATATGACAGAAGAAGAGATGGAGATTAAAAAAATGAGCGTGTGTGTTGGGCAGGTAAGTGTTCTCAGCGGAGTGTGCTGGTGCATTTGTAGCGGTCAGGGGGGCCCTAATGAAGATTGGCAGTCCCACACCAATCATAAATGGCCCTTGGAGCCTCTGAGCCTGTATGCATTCTGAGTAATTAATATAAAGACTGAGGGCAGGATCAGTGACTCAAGCCAGCAATGGAACTGCTTGTTTACCTTCCCTTATTAGATAAAGTGCAGGGCACATGATATGTATTGTATTGTATCAACAACATGGAAAACACTATAGAGAACAAATAATGCATAAAAGAGCTTGAATTAAAACACTTGATACCTCCATCCCAAAAACACTAACTGAAACTATGAACTTATTAAAAGGGGGTTTATCAACAAATCAAACCAGAACATTTGTCTCTATGTTCGGACAAATTTCACATTAGCCGAATAGCCTTATAAAACACTACATAATAACCTTGTTCCAGATCATGTAGCTACACAGCAAGATACCTTCTTTGTTTCCTTTTGGGGAAATGGGAGAATCAAACATCTGACTTTTTGGTAAAAATACTGCAAGGATAGGCCTACAGCCCTATTTGGGTATATTCTAAGCTGCTTCCTGTTTTTTAAAAAAGGTCAGCCTTTTCCAGATCCACATCCAAAAATCCTAGCAAGGTGTTTAGAATAAAAGAGTTATCCTGTAATGTTTAAACTGCTCATCTGAATCTGTACAGCTCCTGCTCCACAGAGGGAAGAACCTTTTTTTTTTTTTGTGCACACCAATTAGCAGTTCTTGCTCTCAAATGAATTATTTGTGCATTCTGTGCTCATATACCACTGTGTTGCCTTTGACTGATGCATTGCAAGTTGTCAGGCCATGGGAAATGACAAGCCTTGAACATAATGTTGTTTAATAGGGTTGGGCATCGTTTGGATTTGACCAATTCTGATTCCAATTGCGATTCTTCCTTTCGATTCTGGTTCGTATCGATTCTCGATTGAGTTGAAAAGGGTCACATGCTTATTTCACAAATAAGAGGAAAGCTCCAAGGCTGCAACACAACAAGCGCCTGGCTGCTACAGAAACCAAAACGTGCGCATGTTAAATTTGGAACCCATGATCAGATTTGAAACCAAATCCTCCAAACGATTCCAATAAAGAAATCATTCCACAGGAATCGTAATTTTTGTAGGAATCGGTTCTCGATGCCAGTCCTATTGTTCAACATCTTAATCTTAATTAAGCAATTCAAAAGTACAAATTAGCAGTTAAAAGCAGAATTACTGATGTATGCACATCGATTAGTTTTAATAAAAAAGGTGGTATTTCACCCAGATGGGCATGGTTTTGCAGGACGTAGCAGTGCGTGCTTCAGTGAGCTCCATGACGTCTCAGCCCGTGCTCTGAATACACGTTCATAAATTTATAATATTAATAGTTATTTTAGAGCTATTTAGTTGTACATGTTTTCCAGTATAACATTATGATGGTCGATTTGAGAATGTATTAGCAGTCAGTAAGTCATTTAAAAATCTGCAGTGAAGTTTAATCGTGGTTGCAGCTATGCCAGCAATACAAGGAGCAAGTAAATTGATCATTGATCATTGATAATTGGTAAATTGATAATCACAAAAAAATAAGAAATCATCTGTTTGAAGTTACAATGAGGCATGAGGTCTCCTGTAGGTTTCATCTTGGGGTTAAGGCAAGATTAGGTTAATAAATAACTTTTTAGTTTACGAGTTCGCTAGCTTATCCAAAAAGTGACGAGACCAATGTGAGCCGATTAGAATGTGCATCAGGCACACAACATGCAGGATGTAAGGCACTGCACTCTGGTTAAATTTCAAGTTTTTAGGAAGTCCTTTAAGTTAACACAGTTTGTTCAAGAATACGTACAGTGTTTGTAGCACTGACTGCTAACAATGGACAGCCCTTATGCGACCAGGCCCTTAGAGAGACTAACCAACAGTATCATCTGTATGGCATTTACCAAGTCATGGTCAGCTATAGAGCAGTTAGCCAATAGTCTGTGCGTAGCCTGCAGACATTTTGGTGAAGATGAAGTAAGGCAATCAGGTTTCGGCATAGCATAACCAATCTCCTGAAGTCCTGTTAAAGAAGATTACACAATACTGGCAAAGGGATAGAGAAGCAGGAGCGAATACAACATGCGCACTTCCTGACTCTCTGCAGTACAAACAATGGGCTGGTTTCAAGTCTCGATCTGGCAATGTCAGGTCTGTTGTCCATTCTAGGAAACCAGACAAGAGGTTAGGGGGTTAAGGGGTCATTGTTCCTGAGAGAATACAAGGGGAAGTGGCCGGTCATGGTTTTAATGGGGGGCTGGCAGAGATGTTTTGGTCACAGCTGGTGGTATTCATTCGTCAGTTTAATTCGCGATATGTTGCAGCCTTTCGCAAAAAAAAAAAACAATATATTTTGCAGCCCTAAAAAGCACCAATAAAGAAAAAATTTTGTACTGCTGTCTAGGCTACTGTTATCTCTACCCAAGAGTTATATTAATATTGTAAAAAAAACACCCAGTGCCAGTTATTAGCCACAGCCTCCTCTTCAGACTCACTTTGTGAAGACACAGTGCTACACTGCAGCTCACTGCACACACTGTGATTAAACTGTGTGCTAAGCTCTCACCTTCTCCCATATTTCAGATACTTCAGCTGTCAGTGACATCATGCAGCAGTCAGTTTATACCCTGTATGCACATGGCTGCTGTAAAACACCATTGTTCCCATAATATGAATTGACATCCATATCCAGATTCTGCTGCAAAGGCGGAACAAATTTAACATGACGTTAACCAATAGGTCCCGTTTGTTTAAATTTTGCATTTCATGTTATTTCCCCCAACAAAGTGGCTGTGATTAATGCAGCAATTATCTCCTGCCCCTCCCACTATTGATCCAAAGGCGTCCATTTTTTGGATTGAGAGCTTGGCGAAAATGTAAGCACATGGCAGAAAGCCATGGGGAATTAAGTGAAAGCTAATTTCATCTTCGAACATAGAGCAAAGCGTTGCTCTATCTTAAGTCGACAGATGGAAACAGCTTTGGCAAATTGGCAATCATGGGAAATTTAAATTGGGATTGGTGACGAAAAGGAGTGCACAATAAAATATCCCGTTTTAAGAAAAGCGATAATCCCGGCTGTTAACCCAAAGCCTCTTTAGACAGAAGGAGGCACTAAGAACTACGAAGCTCCCCAGGCGGAGGTTCATAGCTCAGTGACTGCATGCAACTCTAACCACCTAACAATGCTGTCTGGTGAGAAATGATAAAGAATATTTAGAATTTGATGCCATGCAATGTTTAAAATTTGTAAATCTGAATTGTTTTTCCAGTAACATGTTTTAGTGAATCACTGAGACCCCAAGATGTACAGTACATTACAACCAATAAATCAGAATAAGTGATTCCCTGACAGCTTTATCCATGTTGGGGGGGAAAAGAGAGGGGTGTACATTATAACTTCCAAAATTCCAAAGGGCATGGGTGAGCTATTTAACCTTTAATTATAATCTACAGAAGTGCCCACCAAACACAAAGTACCCACAGTGACCATTTCACCTTTCAAGCAGCAATTATCAACTGGCCTCAAACACCAAAGACCTCTAAGCAGTCATCAGCTGCCTTATGAAAGCCCAGACAGGGCAGAAATGAACAGGATGTAGGCCAAGGTGATGAAAAGGTATGAAGGCCTAGTGTCTGTCTTTCTTCACTTAGTTAAAAAAAAACAAAAAAACTGCAGGAACACCCATCAAGTATACAAGTACATGTAGACTGTATATCCATAAAGCTTCAAAATATTTTAACATGTGTGTGCGTCATGTAAATGTCCCTTTTAATGTAGTCATTCAGCAAGTGAAAGTCATAAAGGAGACACTGAAAAAAGGTTCAATGAAGGCTAATTAAAGAAGGCTCTGTTTTCACATAACAGACAACCAGCTGAGGCTGACCATTGCATAAGAGTCAATGACAGACGAGCGGACAGCCCCTTGTAAAACAGTCATCAGTGTGAAAGTTATTGCGTTCTGCGCAGCTGTAAAGTAATAAGCTGTCTGGACACCTTCAAGAGCGACACTTCCACATCAGAGGACAGGACAAAAGAGAGACAGAGAGAGAGACATATCATGGGCAAATGGAGACCGGGTCTGTCTCTGAGGTCAAAACAGAGTCAACTACACAAGGTGTTTATGTCATAAAATATTTATTTTATCAGGTTGAGACACAGATGACAGCTTTTATTAAAAGGTGGCATACAAAGCCTTTCATATCCATTAAGTAGACGCTGCACCGCCTTCGAAAGGACAAATCAAAAAGATAAAAAAAAAAAAAAAACTCTTAAAAACAGCCTATAAAACGGTCTTAGATCATCCCGTTCGGGACTTTGGTACACAGCACCATAGCTAGATGGGTAAAAAAGATGAATGCAATGTTCCACTTCAATTTCAGCCACCCCATTAAAAAGGAGTATTTCCACATTATCCTATCGACAATGTCCATGCTTGTTTTCCAGGTTTGGTTTTCCAACAAAGCTCAAACGCAACACTTTTCAGCCAATGGTTCCCAAGATTGATAAAAGAATTAAAACAATGGGAGTCATGCAAGAACCACAAAGAGATTCGCTCTTAAATGGCACATAAGAGTGATTCAAGAGAATTTTCTCGTTTGGTCTTTACTTGAATTGTATCCTCCGTATGTATGTAATTCATGAATTGTCTGGAACAGTCGTACAAGTCATGTGGAGACTCACTCCGTCTTCCTTCACAGGGGGAAAACACACTTGCTCGACTTAAGAATCACAATACTTTAATCTAAATAAATTCAGAGTTTAAATATGATATTGATGTACCAAAAATAAAATGTATAAAAAAACTTTAGCAGCACACTCATTTGAGCCCGCATTGATGTAACTTTCAGTGACCGGCGGCACAATATATCAGCTAGTTAATTAACATTCATTCTGAAAGAAAGACCCTGTGAAAATCATTCTACAAACTGTGTTTTTGTAGGTCAACAAGACAAGTGATGACTCTTCTCTAGACAAATGATCTAGATGATCACATCACATCAATGTCGGAGGATAATCATATATCAATATCTTAAAGTGCCCATATTATGAAAAAAATCATTTGGGGTGTTCTTTTGTGTCTCTGGTGCTTCCACACGCATATAAACTTTGTAAAAAATCCATCCATGCTGTTCTGAGTGAGATACGGTTTCTGAATGTGTCCTGCCTTCAGTCTCCGAGTGAGCTGTTCAAAATCGGCACAGCTTGTGACGTCACAAGCCGAAACGAGCTGGCTAACCGCAACCGTTAGCTCGTAGCATTAGAATGCTAATGCTAGCATGCTACCTCGTTCTCAATAGCAAAGCACTGCTACAACACACACAAGTTCACCATAATCTACAAAATAACTACTTCCATGTGCGCCCTCATTTAGAAGTCTCCCAGCTAATCCTGCCTTGTAACTGACTGAAGTTGGAGAAACAGCCTTTCTTTTACTGTCTATGGAGCTAGCTAGCTGACATGATCTACATCTGAGCTACTGCACATGTGCGAGTGCAATCAAAGATAGTACAGAAGAAGAAAAGAGGTCTCACTCTGTAGCTAAAACAGAGACCAGCTGAAAAGAGGATCTGCAGCAGTGAGAGAGAGCTGTGCAGTACAACAATATGGTGTTTTTTGAAAATTAAACCATGTAAACCTATTCTGGTACAACCTTAAAATACAATTATGAACCTGAAAATGAGCATAATATGGGTGCTTTAAGCTACTCTGCTTACTAGTCTTGCATTGGAGCCTCAAGTGTTTTGAGCAAGTTGGTCTTGAAAAGAAACGTGTAATTAACATGTAACGCTGCCGCTCAAAACTCAAGTGTTTCTGCCTTCTCAGTAGGGTTGGGCGGTAATACGGTATACCGCTGGGTCTAAAAATAGCAACGGTATCAATACAGTCATTAAAAAAAATGCAATGCACTTATATAGGAGACAAGGATTAAATATTACATTGTGGTGACCCACAAGTAAGACTGAAAGAGACATTCACCAAGGTACTGTACCTTTAAGGGAGATGTGTTATGATATATGAGTTCCAGTTTAACGGCTGAATTATGTCAAACGACGACGGTGGTGAAAATGCTGTTGCTGCGGCGGCGGCGCTAATGTCGGTGCTATCTACGCGGCCACCATCAAGTTACCGGACTTTTGGCAGCACAACCCACGGCCGTGGTTTCAGCACATCGAGGCCCAGTTCCAGCTGAGAGGAATAACACAGGACGTTTAGATCGGCCTTAGATGCCTCAACAACAGCCAGGGCTATGGCGCTGTTAGAGGCTCCTCCGGCTAACGGCAAGTACGACGCACTCAAAACATTCCTGTTGGAACTCTTTGAACTGTCGGAGCTGGAGAAAGCAGACCGCCTGCTGTCCCTGAACGGCCTTGGCGACAGCAAGCCATCCGAGTTAATGGAGAGGATGCTGGCTGTGCTGGGCGCTGCGGATCCCTCATTCCTCTTCGCCCACATTTTCCTGCGGCAGCATCCAGCACCCGTGCGCACCGCACTGGCCTGCTCCCCCCTCTCTTCCTCCAGAGACTATCGGGCAATGGCTGTGGAGGCAGACAGGATGTTCCTCGCCAACCGGCAGCAGTTTGTCCACGCACTGCTGCCCCCCCAGCACACGTCTGCCTCGCTTGCACTCCACAAAATATAATTTATGTAATTATGTGTCATCACGTGACAGTGTGGAGGAGAAAGTAGTTTTTTGTAAGTTGTTGTTATGTTATTATTGTTTCAGTATTAGTGTTTGGTATTCAGTCTCTGAACGGTGCACAAGCCAACAGTTTGGTGACGCCGTCTGAGCCTTACGTCATCATTTTTAATGAGTCATGGTAATACCGTATACCGCGGTAAAATAGGGAGGAGGTTTGACGGTATCAAAATTTGGATACCGCCCAACCCTACTTCTCAGCCAACAAAAAAATCATAACTGATCTTTGAATTGTTATTATTTAGAACTTTAATTACTTGCAAGTGTTGAAAGCCAAACATATTCAGCTTCAATAATGGTTTGGAAAAAGGCTTCAGATTCAATAAGTGGATTCAGATTTGATCAAATGTTAACCCCAAACCATAGCTACAACTTGGTTATCATAGCTTATTTGCATGAATGGAGAACAGCTGCTGCCAAAAGAAAAGTAGGAAATCAATCTCAAACCCTATGTTGTCTTTGGAAAGTGGTTGGAAGTAACATTAATTGTAGTAAGTTTAAGTAAAGTTGCACGTTAACAACCTAAAATGAGCAAAACCAGCAGCAAAGTCTGTTGACTGAGCCCGAAACATTTGGTGTGCCGGGGTTGGACTGACCTCGAGACGGGAGCGAATCCCTGACCACCCACAGCTGAAAATGACATGTTGCAACAGCACTCACCAGCCACAGGGACATCGCAGAGTTTTCTTTGAAGATACCTGGGGCAGTAATTCCTTTTCACAGATCCACAGCTTTCTTCAACACTGAACCAGCTTTTGTGGGATTAACAAGACTATGTTATTGTCCCTCAAAGTTTGATGCTCTGGCAGAAAAAGAGCCCAACAGTCTGGCCCTTATCCTGACATACTTCCTGAGCTGCATTGTTAGCAAAGAGAGGAAACACACACACACACACACACGCACACAAGCGCGCACACACACACACACAGGAAAGCCAGTGTCAGGAGATCATTACATGGAAAGTGAGAATACCAGGAGCTGTTTTTTACTCTCTGAGATTTTTTATACTTTTACCAAGGTCAGTGTGAAAGCCATAAACAAGGTGGGCTCGATGTTTATGACAATCAGATTGTGGCTCTCTGTAAGCAAAAAAAAAAAAAACTTCTCCAGATGTTTCCAGGTTTGTGTCAAGTGATTGACAGAAACTGTAAATCTTACCACAGAAAAAGTTATTTCGTAATAGGGATCGACCGATTTTTAAGGCCGATACCAATACAGATTATTGGTAGTTAATGAAACCGATATTTGGAACCGATATGCATTTATCCACGGTCCGGTAGATAACGGTCGTTAAGGCACCGGTGCCGTATTAGCACCCCCCCAAAAAAAAAAAGACAACCAAACTCTTTGGATCTACACGATTCACGTGGATGACATTTTCCCATTCAAAATGTCGATTTTCGCCGAAAAGCAACTAGTTTGCAGGTATGCAATCAAAACAGCATGGATGTTTGTTTTTTTCAAAGTTTGTATGCATGTGGAAGCACCAGAGACAAAATAACAACCCAAATCCCCAAAAAGTTATTTTTTTCATAATATGGCCACTTTAAGTCAGACTCACACAGAGGGACAGACACAGAGCTGTAGCCGAGCCAAAGTAGAACACTTTATCGGTTATCAGGCAAATAAAACGCCGATACAGATAATCTGCAAACAAACGGGCCAATCATCGGTCTATCCCTATTTCCTAATATCAAACCTGCAAAGCAATAATTAAAAATAAAGTTTCTGAGGTGCAACTTCAATTTACTTCACTTGAGGCTGCCCCAACACATTTTTTGCAAGTGGGCAGAAGAACGCAACAACAAGCTGAAGATCACACAGCCTGACATGAAGTTGTTATGGCTAACATGTTAGCCAAAAGAATCCCTGTAGCTCCAATATTCAATATTCACATTCTTCTATATAGACCCCAACAAAAAAGAGCATCCTAATGTTTTAGTGCCAGAATTAACAGATCATTAAACAAACATTCTTGTTAGCATTTTGAAATGCGCTTAAGGGATGTAAAAGATAACACAACACAGGTATAACACACTCATATAACTTATGTAGTCCGTTAATTGTAGCATTGACCGGCATGAAATCGGCATATGTCAGACTGACCTGCCGGTCGCCGGTCATGGCCGAGCACGTGAAAACCGGCCAATTCCGGTCACCGGCCGGTCTATCGGTGCATCTCTAATTTCAAGACATTTTAAAAGTGTTTTTTTCATTAAAAGATACAATACTGTAATTCTTTGTAGGTTTGTCACTACAGTTGACCCGTTTCACATTGCAAGTACTAATTTGATTTATTGTTAATATATACTTAAAGGTGCTCTAAGTGATGTCACGCGTTTTTTAGGCTACATTTTTTGTCACATACAGCAAACATCTCCTCAATATCTGCTAGCTGCCTGTCCCCTGAACACACTGTAAAAAAAAACACGGTCTCTGTAGACAGCCCAGGCTCCACAAACAGCAACAAAAACAAACTGAGCCAACCTGCACCACCAAACATAAACAGTGTTCCAGCCAATAACCAACAAGAAGGATTTGGGGGTGGGGGTTGGAGGGTTAGTGCGCGGAAGCACGGAAGGGAGGGGGAGGGGGACGGGATGAGGAGGAGGGAGGGGCGAGCTAGCCTCCGTTTTGTTTGACAATACTTCAAACGTCAATGAGAAGTAACGTCACCCAACATCGCTTAGAGCAC
Organism: Sander vitreus; assembly: GCF_031162955.1. NCBI lineage: Eukaryota > Metazoa > Chordata > Actinopteri > Perciformes > Percidae > Sander > Sander vitreus. The sequence continues at coordinate 4,506,009 of NC_135865.1, read as the reverse complement.
CTTTAAGTTTATCTGCATTTAAAAACAGGGCTGGGCTTAATCGCAATTTTATCAAAATCGCAATATGGACTAGTGCAATATTCAAATCGCAATTCTGAATGAAATATTGTGGGGCTGCGGAGACATCCCGGCCTACAAATCCTATCCTACAGACTAAAGAAAAACATCTTTGTTTGGTACAGATCATCGCAAAAATCACACTGTAATCATCTTCATTTCCTGAATGACATGAAAATGAGAATAATGATACAAAATGATCATTCCCTCCAATATCGTGAATCATATCGCAATATCAGTCAAAATAATCACAATTAGATATCTTCCTCATATCGTGCAGCCCTAATTTAAAGCAAAATGAACGAACTAGAGCTGTAACAATTCAAAATGTTGCTGTGCAATTAATTGTCTCAGAAATAATAGCGATTGACAATATAATTGTCTCTTCCAGTCCACTTTAAAAGATATTTATTTATTTATCACTTTTTCACACAAATTAAAGTTTTGAATGAATTCCAGAACACATGTTTTGGTTATTTGTCACAGTTATGTGACCCAGGTAATGTCATAACACAAATACACAGCCTAATACATAAAGTAAACCCCGCCTCTTCAACGGTATCCCCCCCTCGTCATTTCTGTTGCTATGAACGTGTTTAGGGTCAAGTGCTAACAACTAACATTTGAAATAAAAATATAAAGTCCAACCGATAAGCACTTACATAATTACAATTTTGCATATCTAAACAAAATCAACAATTACCTGTCATACGCCTTAAGACCTTAGCTAATGTTAGCAATTAATTGCGGTTAAACGAAGAAACGTAATGAATGTAACGTGATTACGTAAAAAAGAAGAAGAAAAAAAAGACAATTAAACAATTATGTAATAATTGTTACAGGCCTAGAATGAACTGGCGAAGTACTGCGTCTACCTTTTGCATTTCCCCTACTACAAGAGTTAGAGAACCGTTCCAGGAAAGTGACTCAATACACTGGAGGTGCTGGCAGCTGAGGTGAAGGGGTCGTTCCTTTGCAACGGGTCTCCTAACTAAGTAACTCCCAACTCAACGGGCTTCTCCATTGGTTTTTTTAACAGACCCCTAATGGGAGCCACCTCAGACCTGACAGATTCATTGCCACTCGCCCATGAGCGAGGAGGGGACTGAGGGAGCGAGCATGCTGGGTAACAGGAGTAGCATCGGACATCAACATTCTTCCCGTCCACTCTTCTCCTCTCAACATGACTTTTACAAGGTTTGGAAGAAAGAGGCCATGTTTACTTTGCTGGAGACACAGTGGCAGCCTACTCGCCTCAGAGGAAGGCATATTAGCAACACACACACACACACACACACACACACACATACACACACTCAATGGTGATTTACAGTTTTACTGGGCTTTCTCAATGTAAAATAAAGCCACACTTAAGAGCACAGCTTACTGTACGGAAACCAAAACCTGTGTGTGTTAAATTTGGAACCGATGATCAGACTTGAAACGATTCCAAACAATTCCATTGGAATCGTAATTTTTGAAATCAATTCCAAGTTGGAACAGGTTCTCGATGCTCAATCCTACACACATACAGTCAGGTCCATAAATATTGGGACATCGACACAATTCTAATCTTTTTGGCTCTATACACCACCACAATGGAGTTGAAATGAAACGAACAAGATGTACTTTAACTGCAGACTTTCAGCTTTAATTTGAGGGTATTTACATCCAAATCAGGTGAACGGTGTAGGAATTACAACAGTTTGTATATGTGCCTCCCACTTTTTAAGGGACCAAAAGTAATGGGACAGATTAACAATCATAAATCAAACTTTCACTTTTTAATACTTGGTTGCAAATCCTTTGCATTCAATTACAGCCTGAAGTCTGGAACGCATAGACATCACCAGACGCTGGGTTTCATCCCTGGTGATGCTCTGCCAGGCCTCTACTGCAACTGTCTTCAGTTCCTGCTTGTTCTTGGGGCATTTTCCCTTCAGTTTTGTCTTCAGCAAGTGAAATGCATCGGATTCAGGTCAGGTGATTGACTTGGCCATTGCATAACATTCCACTTCTTTCCCTTAAAAGACTCTTTGGTTGCTTTCGCAGTATTGGGTCATTGTCCATCTGCACTGTGAAGCGCCGTCCAATGAGTTCTGAAGCATTTGGCTGAATATGAGCAGATAATATTGCCCGAAACACTTCAGAATTCATCCTGCTGCTTTTGTCAGCAGTCACATCATCAATAAATACAAGAGAACCAGTTCCATTGGCAGCCATACATGCCCACGCCATGACACTACCACCACCATACTTCACTGATGAGGTGGTATGCTTTGGATCATGAGCAGTTCCTTTCCTTCTCCATACTCTTCTCTTCCCATCACTCTGGTACAAGTTGATCTTTGTCTCATCTGTCCATAGGATGTTGTTCCAGAAATGTGAAGGCTTTTTTTAGATGTTGTTTGGCAAACTCTAATTCGGCCTTCCTGTTTTTGAGGCTCACCAATGGTTTACATCTTGTAGTGAACCCTCTGTATTCACTCTGGTGAAGTCTTCTCTTGATTGTTGACTTTGACACACATACACCTACCTCCTGGAGAGTGTTCTTGATCTGGCCAACTGTTGTGAAGGGTGTTTTTCTTCACCAGGGAAAGTATTCTTCGGTCATCCACCACAGTTGTTTTCCGTGGTCTTCCGGGTCTTTTGGTGTTGCTGAGCTCACCGGTGCGTTCTTTCTTTTTAAGAATGTTCCAAACAGTTGATTTGGCCACACCTAATGTTTTTTGCTATCTCTCTGATGGGTTTGTTTAGATTTGTCAGCCTAATGATGGCTTGCTTTACTGATAGTGACAGCTCTTTGGATCTCATATTGAGAGTTGACAGCAACAGATTCCAAATGTAAATAGCACACTTGAAATGAACTCTGGACCTTTTATCTGCTCCTTGTAAATGGGATAATGAGGGAATAACACACACCTGGCCATGGAACAGCTGAGCAGCCAATTGTCCCATTACTTTTGGTCCCTTAAAAAGTGGGAGGCACATATACAAACTGTTGTAATTCCTACACCGTTCACCTGATTTGGATGTAAATACCCTCAAATTAAAGCTGAAAGTCTGCAGTTAAAGCACATCTTGTTTGTTTCATTTCAACTCCATTGTGGTGGTGTATAGAGCCAAAAAGATTAGAATTGTGTCGATGTCCCAATATTTATGGACCTGACTGTACATACAAACACATTAAAACTACACTGATCCAAGTGGCTGAATTCAATCCTACCACATGTTCATCATTACTTAATCACAAAAACTCCATGAGTCATGTCTGGTCACAGTGAAACCATTTAGGTTCATGCATAGTCTAATTTGGAGCCTTCAAGTTCTAACGTTTCTGTTTATGTACTGAGTGCTTTACATAAACTTAATATCTGCATAATGTCATTAAACAACTAGAAAGATAAAAGAATCCCATAGTTAACTGTGTTATTGCCCATGCGTGTGTGTGTGTGTGTGTGTGTGTGTGTGTGTGTGTGTGGATAGAGGGATCCTGTGTCTGTACTGTAAACACTGTGAAGCCCTGAGCCCAAACCCTATAGGCTTCATCTTCCTAAAGCCCTTCCAAACCGCCCTCAGCTGGATCAAAGTGTGCGTTGTGTGCTTAAATTTTAACATGGAGGGGGGGGGTTTACTTTCTGGCTGATTATCGCTCCCCACAGTGCTAAGACATGAGTGAGGCCTCGGTGAAGGCTGCTGCCAAAGGAGTGTCTGGAAATGTCTGTGTGTTGTTGCGTGAGTACTCCTCTCTGCCATGTGTGCTGGGGATAAGGCAAAGGCATTGGTTTAAATTGGAAGCGCCTGTTGCATGACCTCACACTTGTCATTTGTGATTAATCCATATGAACATCACATTACAGCAAGTCGTTTCTTTAGCGCAGGTAACAGTTTCAGGCTTACTGCACCAATACAAAATTTGTAAAACACTGACTGCCCCCTGCTGGTCTCTTTTCTCAGGTCAGGATTATTTTAAGAAAGATCAAGCTATAGGGCTTCCTTTTAGAGGGGGAAATCAAACATGGCTAAAGCCACCGGCCAGGCTGTAAACATGGCAATGGTGCCTTAAATCAACCCTGTGGGACGCTTCTCCACACAGGCAATTGACCAATGTTCTCACCTAAATCCCTCATCTACTTTATTTTACTGCACACAGGGTGTGTTCAATCATGTCTTAGAGGATTTCCAAGAAACATAGTGTTACTAGCAGCATAGAACATCCTTTGGCAGCGCATGAAGTCTTATACATACATTCCACATGCAAGAAACTGTATAGTCATTTGTATCATACGTAAGTCGTATGTGGAGTGACGCTGGCAGATTATCAAGGCTGATAGGCAAAACTATAATCCCTAATGATTAATGGGGTACGTCATTAAAATCCTGGGGGGATGATTTATAAAGACCGTGACATGAGAGTGCAAAAAAAGAATGTTAAGAACTGTGTGAAAGCTCAGTTCATCAACTTTTAGTTGTTTTATTACTCAGCGGTGCTCATTTTTGAGGGAGTAGAAAGCTCGTGCATCCAATTGTTTTTTGACACTAATCCAGGTTTGAGTATCATTGACAGCAAATTAAACAAAGTAGCTCATATAGTGTCTCCCCTGGCACATCCTACACCGCCTCCTGTAGGAGCTCCCAGGCCACATGACATCTGCAGGCCTCCTGCTTCTTCCCCGAGGTCGACTCCCAGTTGAACAAATACCTCTATAGTGAGGATTTCTAGGAGGCACCCGGGTAACCTAACGCACCAGGTGGTTTGTTACACAGAAGCATCCGAGAAGCCATCATGGAAACTGTTGTTGTGGCAATGCTTCCATCCGTCTATCAAACTCTTGCTGAAGCCAGTCGGGAGAAGAGCAAAAACATCTTTGCTATCGAGAAAAGCCTTCAGTAGCGTTCTTTGCTCTTCTTTCAATAAATAAATAAATACTCTCCAGATCTGATACAACTGATGCTATTGCAGCATCTACGCTAAACTCTTTAGGAGCCTCCCACGGTAAGGGTTTATAGTAGTGCTGCAACTAACTATTACTTTCATTGTCGATTAATCCGTTGATTATTTTTCTCGAATAATCAAATTAGTCATTTGATCTATAAAATGTCAGAAAATGGTGAAAAATGTCGGTCAGCGTTTCCCAAAGTTTACTGTCAAAAAGGAGATAAGAAACCAGAGAGTATTCACATTTAAGAAGCTGCAATCAGTAGTCTGGCTATTACCAGACCAAGCTCAATCTTTTAAGATTGAACATTAGTCTGGGGAGTCTGCTCTGTATTTTCTCTGTATTTTCTCTGCACAAGAGGCGTGATCAACGGGCACAGTTCAAATGACTCTGTTCGCAAATGGATAGTCCTTCAACCAATCAGACCAACGATCCGGGTGACGTAGCAGCGACATCAATGGGTTGCTGCGCTTCGGTGGCCGCATGGTGGTCGTCATGTTGAATGTAAACAAGAAGCTGCTTGGTTGCTTCTCTACTGTCATCGTGTTAAACCCGCCAACAGCGCGCCAGGTGAAAACCTGAGTGGTTTCCAGCCTGAGCTGCAGGGCGAAATCAAATCGCCGGCAGATCGGACTGGGTTTACCCAGTCTAGGTAATCAGAGAAGTTTTACTCAAACTGATTAATCGATTATCAAAATAGTCAGCGATTAATTTAATAGTTGACAACTAATCGATTCATCTTTGCAGCTTTAGTTTATAGGTGTAAGGAAACAAGCAGGGTCTTTACAAGTATAGTAAAACGAGTGTGTATATGTATTTGTCTGTGTGTGGTGGTGGTAGTGAGGACACCCCGCCTGTCAGCTTCAGACAACATACACCCACTTAACACGGAGCTGAATTTCTTCACAGCGCCAACTGTAACCCATGGCGATGGTGAGCCTGCACTGTAGCTGGCCATTATGCAAATGTAAATCATGCTTGACTGGCCACAAGACTGTGTGTGTGTCCATCGCATGGCTTCACATTTCACCCAAACTTTATTGGTGCCAGTGGCCTTTTGTCTGCTTTAATTGAATTAACTTCTCAGCAATGGACCTTGTTGCAGGAGAGCAATGGGACATTACACAGCCATCCCCTCGGCATGGGAGCTTTTAATAGTGTTTACATTGGAATCATTCAGTGCTTTGGTAGAAAAGGGGCTTCTCTTTCAGTACATTTTATAACTTGCTAACATTTTCTTTTTAGGAGCTACATGAGACATTTGTCACAGCCTCGCAACATAATAGATTAGAAGATAAACAAGACTCATGTCACTGTCATGTTTTACATACTTACAAAAAAAGCTCCAGTGCTTTCACTCGAACAGTTACATCTCAATACTGGCTGTCCTTCCTACTTGTGCCAGTCACTTTGAATGGCTTAAAAAAAAGCGCCAGCCATTCTATAGCTATAATAGTCTCTAGAAAAAAAAAGCATTAAAGACCTTGAAAATAAGCTTTTTACTAGGGCTGTCAATTAAAATATTTAAATCGCATGATTGTCCATAGTTAACTCACGACTATTCGCAAGTTACTAGCACTTTTTAAATCTGTTACAAATGTACTTTAAAAATGCTGAGTATTTGAGACTCAACGTACTCAATTCACATCGACAGTAAATGCAAATCATTTTAGTCTTGTGGAGAGAACCAGCTGGAAGGGCTTTGAAACTCAACTTGCCATTCAAAAGACCCTTTCCTTTATCCATTTCTGCTCAAGGAGGATTGTTTCTGCTAGCCATCCACAGCATTACTGCGGCATTGCTTCCCCATTTCCCAAACCCAAGGCCCAAATCTCAGAACCCGTGTGCGTTAATCGTGTGCCCAAAATGTGTATCGTTAAAAGGAATTTGAGTTGAGTCGTTATTATAGAGTTCATTTTTACAGCCCCAATGGTCCAAAGTTGGGAGCGTTAGTCATTTCTCTGGACTATGCTCTTTTTACTGATTTGACAGTAGTGGGGATCAGTTGAAAAAAAAAAAAAAAAAGGTGATGTCACATTTCTGTGCACCAATGGCAGTTTAGCAGCATTTAAAACATGACAGTTGCTGGGGTTATGTAAGGCTGGAGAAAATGCGGACCCAAAATGCTGAGACAGAAAACCGAGGCTAGCTTAGATATGAAGATTTAATTCCCAACACTAAAATCCAGGGTACAAAACCAACAAGAATACAAAAATAGTGAAAACGCAAGAAACATAAGGAGTATAAACTGATGTAGTCCAAAATGCAAAAAGGGAAAACAGAGCTAAAAAACAAAACTGAGTACAGAGACCGCAGGGAAGACTAACACAAAACTCAGAGACTGGAGCAAAAACACAGACAGGAGCAATCATAAAGAAATACAGACAGGAGACGAAAATACACAGACTTACACGGAACGCCACAACAGGGCACAAAATGATTTGACACAGGACAAGGGGAAGACAAAGACTAAATACACAGGGTAACGAGGGAACACAAGACAGGTGACACAAGGCTGGGAAACAGGTGAAACACATTAGGGCAATCACAAGGGCGGGAAAACACAGGAAGTAAAACAAGACAAGACAGAAAACCAGACCGTCAAAACAAAACAGGAAACAGGGCAAAAATACAAAACAGAAATAAACAGATTACCACAATAAAACAAAAACACAGAACAACAAGCCAAACCCATAACAGCTGGATTGTTTTATGGTGTGCTTACATTGCCATTGGTAATATGCCTTGGTAACAATGGTACAGAGGGATAGATGACTACTGCAACACCCATATAATAAAACAAAGACATACATTTTAACCCATAACACACATAACATAGCAATAATATTGCCATTTAAGTCCATGGGCATGGGCATTGGGGGGGGGGAATGCATGTAAATCACAGTTTAAAAAGTAGGAAAAGTCAATGGCAATGTCCCCATCTGCTGGTTAAAAAGCACAAAATGCTAATCTGTCAGAAGGGCCTGGTGCGTTTTAGACAGCCATCTTCAGATAAAATACAGCACTCTGCCATTGTTTTGGCTACAAGTCACAGTTTAAAAGAAAGAAGGAATGTGTGAAACTGTTTTTTGGTTGTCTTCTGCTTTCATGTCTACTTGTCCCCAGTCAAAATGGCACAGACCAACCCAGACGCCAAGCAAACAGTGTCACATGGTTTCCCCCAGCAGATAAAAGAGTCGTGGAAATGCTAATGTTTGGCCAGTCTCTGAGAGAATGTGAAGCAAACAAGTTTCCGTCATCGTGGTGTGTTTGGTTTTTGCAGAGTTACAGATTTGAGCAGACTTTAATGAAACAACCAGTGATCTATGGTGCTTAGAGTATTGCTAGATGTGATAGGTGATACATCAAGTTGGATTAACTGTTCTGGGACTAATCCTCAACATAAAGATCATTTTTAAAACAATAAGTAGGAAACAATAAGTAGGTATTTTGTATTACTACAAATAAGACTATTACTAGTATTTTGCCACATTGGTCTAATTATCCTTGGACTATAGCTGTCACTTTTTATTCAAAACTTTAACGGCCATTCTAGCAGAGGGGAAAATAAGCACTTGATCTGAACTCTTCTGGTGAAATTTAAAATTTCAAGCAACAGACCACCATGAATGGAAAATTCATGGATAGAGTTCAAGCTGTTTGCGAACTTTGTAAAATTAACGTTAGCTTGTCACTGAAGTGAGGCAGCGGGGGCATCAGAAACTATCGGGACAACGTCAATTCTACAACGAAGTTTAGGATACGGCTGGCTTCAAGGGTTGGAATCAAATTCATTTGAACAAATACTGTGTTCATTTGATTTAATTTGACCTTTTTTGTGATTTTCTTCTAAGTGAGATCTTTAGAGCAGGTCTGACTGAGATCGGGTCTGTTTCAGATTTGGACCCATGAAGACCTCTAGTGTCTCACCCCCGAGAAGGCTTCAACAACTATTTCAATTTTTAAAAATACTTAAAAATGCTATTAGACCCATCTTCGGTATAAGCTTTAAAGGGTCCATAGTCGTTAATGAACTGAATGCAGACTGTAAAGTCTGATTTATAGGGCTGGGGGGAAATAAATTGATACAGCGTAGTATCGCGATATTTTCCGTGGCAATACTGTATCGATACACAGACGCCAAGTATCGATCTATTGTTATATATGTGTTGGTCAGTTTGTCTGCTTGACAATCCCATTTTGCAGCAATAAAATTGAAGTGAGATGAACAAACAGAGATATTCATCGTTTTAGATAAAAACAGATGGTGACAAAGTTTCCATTTGGTGACATCATTTGAAGTTGGAAAAAAAGATAATAAATTGCAATATATCGCAGAGTATTGCAATATGTTTAAAATTGCAATAATATTCTATCGTAACATAAGTATCGTGATGAAATAGAAACATGAGGCCTCAGGTGATTCCCACCCGTACTGGTTTATGGTAATGCGTTGAATCTATGTCGTAGATACGTGCGTAGGTACACACAGATTCGAACCCTACGCCGTAGCCTGACATGCAACGTCCCAGAAATGTAACTTCATGTCGCGGGGAAGCAGAGCGCAACAACTGTGATTGGTCCGCTTGGCTGTGGACTTGGTAGCGCCGCATTTCCTCCTACTCATTTCAATGAACAACATAAAATCGAAGGAGAGGGTTAACTTTTCCTGCTACAGCTTTCCGTCCGTGGTCAGAAAGCACAGGGGAGATAATTTGTTTCTCCGTCTCCACAGCTGGTACTCCGGAGCTAATCCCCATCACTCTTTCACCCACTCTACCACATTCTCCACACACACACACACACACACACACACACACACCTCTTTCCTGCAATTAACAAATATTCAAAACTATTCCATTTTTTTCTTTGACAGCTTACATTCTTTTTGGGAAGTGTGAATGAGTGCCCCGGCCCACAGTTTGGCAACTATACAGTCTCCTGGGAATACTAATCTCAGTCTAAACATAAGCATGCAAATGACAGGTGTTAAAGGATTGGCTACAGTCGAGCTTAGCGGTAATATTAGACACAAGACAATCGCACAAAATGACAAAGAGATCCCAGGAACGTGCCACGAATGTGAAAGTGCAGAGAAGGAATGTTATCCAGTGAAGTGATAAGTAACAGTGTTGCAGTGGCGGGAGCTGCTAACTGATAAAGCAGCCATTAAAGTGGTTGTCTCGCTTTCATCATGTTTAAAGGCACTTTATCTAACAATGGACTGTTAAATCCATTACAGTTATCTCTGACAGGGGAGCCCAACCTTTCAGGAGAGATAAAATATAGCAGGGAAACATTCGGAGTATGTATTTTTCATCAATACTGGGATTAAATATAATTTACAATACAAATGTTTGATCTAAATAAAGAGCTGCATGTCTTAATGTGTAGAAATAACTCAAAGCATTTTCTGCAGGATGCATTAGACTTAATAATCTGCACACATTTCACGATAAACATTTCCCTTCAAAATGTGACTGCTGTACAATACAGGTCAAGTTGGTGTCACGGCTGCCACTTTGCAACAATGATACGTGCCCTGTGTCACTACAGTAACTTGTCACTATGAATCAATGCATCTAAGCTATCCTGTTTTGTCAAGAAGTAGCTATATAACTTACATATCCAAGGAAATATTAGCCTCAAACCAGAGTTACAACTGCTACACAGTTCTAAACAGCTGTTGACAACACAATACAATGATGCCGAGGTATTCAGGCTATTTTCAGAGTCATGCAGTGAAGGCTTGCCAAGGCAGACAGGCACACAGAAGGTAAAGAAGTAGCAGATTATGTTCTCAGAACTTCTATGACAACTGTAATGTTAAGAAAATGGAGTGGGCTTAAAAGAGTAAAACCCCTCAATTTAGGTAATCCAATATGCTGTTCTTGCAGTCTGGGAAAGTCCATGTAGAACCTAAGTAACTGACGAAAGGCTTTTATGCTCGATACCCTATTGCGATACCCAATTTTTATTCTTTATTTAACCAGGCAAGTCATTAAGAATAATTTTTTATTTACAATGTGGGCCTGGCAAAAGGCAAAGCCTCTTGAGGGAGGGGGGGAGGGGCTACAGGAGAAATGTCGAAAGTTAAATGCATTTTATTAAATATTACATTATTATATATATTCACCCAAAGCTGAGCTCGATGGTGACCGTTGACTTCAAGGCACCTAACCCTAACCATAACCATAACCATAACCATTGCCTAATCCTAGTGCTAGAGACGTTGGGGGCTTAAAACACAGATAAACCAAAGCTGATATGAGGCTTCAGTCTGTTTTAGACTAATTAAGGGGGTATCTTACAAAGTTCCCACTTGATTTTTCTAACACAGACCTCTGAAGTCTCATATTAGCTTGAGCTAAACCTTAGACTGCATTTCTTACACAGAATAAGAAGTTTGGATTTCATGCCCCATCACTTTTCTTGGAATTGCTTAAAGGAAGCATCTCTTCGCCTATATCTAAGCATTTAAATAAAAGTTCAAACTAGTATACTGGGATGTAATATTGTACCTTAAAACCATGTGGTATAGATTAGAGAGTTAAAACAAAAATGCTCATCCATAGAGATGTTTACTACACACTGATTAGGATAACCCTGATAAATCCTGGTTCCTCCTCACACTGATGCTAAAAACCCAATGCCATTTATAAAGCAGCCCTGCCCATAGATTTATAGCATTGCCTAATGAACTAATACATCCAGATATACTGCAAGGATCACCATAAGTATAAAAAGATATAACTAAATCTGTAGACAAATTCCTGTCATCTAATGTGACATATCACTTTCTCGCCTTATATACATGTGAGAATAAAATAGAATCAGTATATTTCCATGGGGGTACAGGCTACCATAAATAAACTCCCAGCCTGTGTATATGATAGAAATGAGTGGCACGCCGGTGATGCTTGTGAAGGATTTCAGGCGCGTGCAACACATGTGCAGCATCGGGTCAGAGAGTGTGATTTAATTAAAGATTCCTTTGCCTGGTGCATAGGATGGGACGCACCCGCTCTCATTAACAGGGATCAGGACGGGACCGGGGAACATGTGCCGTGTTTTTTTTTTTTATGGAGGGCTATTGAATTTCTACTCACTGTTCTACTATTAATAACGGCATGACAAACGTTCTCTACAAGACAATCAACTGTTGTGTCCCCCTGTGTAATCTTTAGTGCACTGGAGATAGAAAAATAGCATAGGTATAAAGAGTTATGTTTCTCCAAAAACACTAATAAAAGACGTGTATTAATATGTTCACAATGCATTGGTCAATGCCCAAAGATTAGTCTTATCCAATCCAGTGAACCCTTTGAGTAGTCCATATGTTCATTAGACACTTTGTGGTTACAATTCAATACTAGAGCTGCAAAGATGAGTCGATTTTGGGCTGCAAATAACTATTATTTTCATTGTCAGATAATCTGTTGATTATTTTCCTGATTAATCGATTAGTTGTTTGGTCTATAAAATGTCAGTAAATGGTGAAAAATGTCGATCAGTGTTTCCCATAGTCCAAGATGGATCATTTATTGAATATTTACTATTTTCCATAAAAAATGACTTACATCAATTAATCTTTGCAGCTCTAAATCAATTAGTTGTCAACTATTAAATTAATCGCCATCTGTTTTGATAACGGATTAATCGGTTTGAGTATAAAGTAGGGCTGGGCATCGTTCAAAATCTTTCGATCCCGTGCCAATTTCGATACCTCAGTATCGAGGCCGGTTCCTTAACGATACTTTTTTCGATACCATATGTTTTAAAATCCATTTCATCATCAACAAAAATACATTAAACACAAAACTTTTATTTTCCACCTTAATTGTGAATCAAAACAGTTATCAAAATGAAAACATTCTGGTAACACTGCTCACTCAGAGTAACATTAACTAACCCTAACTGGTTGTGCTTTTGGATAGGGGCACGCCAGTCAGATACTCAGCATTGGTATCAATCCCAACTTTAAAAATTAACAAAAAAAAAACAACCTTTTTGCAACAACATTAACATATTATAAATAATAAATAAATAAACAAATGACATTGTCTACAGGCTAATATTGAACTAACTAAAATGCAAAGGAATGTAAACAACAAAGACTTTTTAGTGCAAACTGCATAATGACACAAACCTTTAACAATAAACTGCCCTGTTGTCAACATTGAACTAATGAAGAACTAACTGAAGTGCAAAGGAATGTAACTGAATTGCCTTGTTGCTGAAAGGTGCTGTAGAAGTAAAGTTGCCTTTCCTTACAACCTCAGCCTGTCAGTCAGTCATCAGGGCACAAAAACCACTGTCGTGCCTGCTTGCATCTTTTTGCACAAAACTCTGGACTCTGAAGTTACATTTTTGCACACCTTTCTGCACTACCAGACCACATCATATAACAATGTTTGCTGCTTGTGACATTCTTGTGTTTTTGTCTTGTGATCTTGTCTTGTGATATTGTTGCCGTTTATTGTTTTTGTTTTAGGAAAAATGTCCCTATCTGTTGAGCACTTTTTTTTTTACTCTTGTGGTAGGAATATCTTGTCTTATCTGTTGTGCATTTTTTCTTCTTCACCGTAGGTTGGTGAGAAATGAACTTTCGATTCCTCTGCATGTCTAGTATATGTGAAGAAATTGACAAATAAAGATGACTTGACTAGACTTGTCTCAGAAGAAGTGTAAAACAACAGCACGCGACCGCTTTCGGCTCGCCATTAATATCATATCGCAGCAACCGCTGTCTGCGTGAAGTTTTGAAAAACTGTAACCACACTTGAAACCACTTTATCGGCATTGCCGTGACTCACTGTGACTTCAACAAAAATGCAGACCCGACGTAGTTTGCTCCGTCCGCACCTCTGCACATGCGTGCGTGCGTGTGTGTCGGTCGGAGCTCTGCTCTCTGTCAATATGCAGCGAGGACAGATAAGCTTGCGCTTATGCGCTCAGACGCTTTTGGAACCGAAAGATAAATCATTTTTCGATACTCATAGGATCCGGGTATTTTTTTCTGTGCCATAAAAGTATGGACGTTCGGTGCCCAGCCCTAGTATAAAGTATCTGATTGCAGCTTCTTAAATGGGAATATTTTCTAATTTAGTTTCTTCTCTCCTCTGTGACAGTAAAGTGAATATCTTGGAGTTGTGGACAAAACAAGACATTCAAGGACTTTGGGAAACACTAATCGAACATTCGAACCATTTTCTTGACATTTTATAGACCAAACAACTAATCGATGAATCGAGAAAATAATTAGCAGATTAATCGTTAGTTGCAGCCCTACTTATTACGTTTCCCCTCCCTTTCCAGTGAGAAACAACATTCCAGTGCAAATACCTATGAAATTCCTCCACGGCGGAATGTCTAAGTGTGTAAACCTATCCTTTAAAAAAAACAGTGAGGGCGAACTAGCAACAGTGATCTGCCTCGGCTTGTTACAGGCATTGGTGCAAAATAGAGAGAGAGGAAGAAAAAAACAGAGTCTTTCTTCCTGTGTGTATTCAGAGTAAATGCAGCATGTCAAAGGGGGGATTTATTACGTCCCCAAAGAAAAACATTCTCCCGATGATGAAAACATGATTGGGCGACCTGGGTAGCCCAGCCTAACTTCTGCTCCACTGTCACAGTAATTACCCTTGGAGCCCCGTGGCATCCGACCTCGGTGAAAAAGACCCCGGGAAAAGAGAAGAGCCACAAAGACGCATTTTGAGGCGAAAGGGATGCGACCTGGGAGAGCCAAGCTCCCTGTCCATCACTCGGAAGTGTTGTGAATGGCTACAAAGGCCCCCAGAGTGAGACTTTGTGGGATTGTCGACGTTGCCAAGAGCAAATGCCACATCGCTTTGCCAAGTATTAGGGGAGAAGACAAGAAAATTCTCCCCCCCCACACACACACACACACACACACAGAAATATCAACAAAACTGCAGCATAAAGGCCACATTCACGGGTGCACAAAGCCATAGAGGCTGCATGGTATAGGGCTAAACTGAGTGTATTATGTTGCACGGATGCCACAAGGTCTGAGGCAGAGGTGGAAGTTAGGCCTCTGCTTTACATTCCAAGAAAAGGAGCATGCAACCGTGACTCTCGGGGGGGGGAATACAGTTGCCCTATGCCTTAATCTATCATTCTGACTGTTACTCTATCCACTGTGCATTGCCAAGTGAATTAAAGACACTTTAAAAAGGAGCTCAATGAACGCCTTTTGTACCCCATTATCTTCTTGTACCCCGGGCTTTGTGGGCAACATTACGCATCACAGACTCAGTAATGTCTTGAAAGGCTGTTTGGAAAAGAAACATCCGCTCATCCGATTCACACATGCTTTCACAACGAGGCTTTGAAAGTAAAGGCGTTGACTTCCAAAATGGATAAAAAGGCTCAAATTATCAGCGATTCCATGCTAGCTGCTGGCTCAAGCTGAAGGATTTCGTCCCAAGTTGTACAATTTAACACATGCAGCTACATTCCTTGACAGCATTTTGATTTTTGAATACTCTGAAGTTGCACGGAACAATCTATGCAGTGTAAGGTTGTCAAGATACAATGCTAGTATAAAAAAAGCTTTACCCAATACCACTTTCAATACCCCGGCAAAAAGATCCTAGGCATACAAAACATATCGCTACTTTTGACAACCTTAATGCATTGAACATCTCACACCACATTTACACAATTTAACTGATGTATATTAACAATACATTTGAGATTGTCATACTTGATTGTTGGAATGTTTAGGTCATTCTGTGGAGCTCATGTCAACAACCATCTGATGGGCTCCAAACTGAAAACTGAGACTAAAATAAACTGAAATATCGCAGTTTGAATTCACTTTGAATGGTATTTTATTCATCTTAAAAATAACTCTTCTAATGCATAATTATTGTTTTATCATTGTAAGCTTAATGGCTGGAACTCTTTCAATTAGTATGGTTGTGTTCTTTTACATCTGCTCTTTCACTGAAATATATTCATACATACATTCGTACATAATCATGAATGCATGTAGGGTTGATAAGTAGATTAAAAACTGCTCTGATCATTGTTTTTTTGTTAACGCTTATGAATGCACAAGTTTCTCATTAAGTAACTGGATCACATCATCCAATTACTGGGAGGTTTCTGGGAAGGATGCAGACTACAGAAAAGCATTTCAAAGTGTGCTAAATCATAAAGCTATTTGCTGCTCAGAGCTGGTTTAACCAGCTGGGAGTGGCACGTGGGAGAGGGTTACCACAACAAGACAGACAACAACTTCACTCACAAACAGAAGTCTTTGATATCTTCCCTTATTATCTGAATCCTCTACATATCAGCGTCATGATAAAATCCAGTGAAGCGGGGGGCGCCTGGGTAGCGCAACTGGTAGAGCGTGCACCCCATGTAAAGAGGCTCAGTCCTCACCGCAGCGGCTGCAGGTTCAATTCCGACCTGCGGCCCTTTGCTGCATGTCATTCCCCCTCTCTCACCCCTTTCATGTCTAAGCTGTCCTATCAAATAAAGGCCTAAAATGGCAAAAAATAATCTTGGAAATATATATATATATATATATATATATATATATATCCAATGTAGCTATTTACCACCCAGACTGTCATGTGAAGAATATGTAAGGGCTGCTCAATTATGGAAAAAAATCATAATCACAATTATTTTGGTCAATACTGGAGTCACGCGTGACTGAAAACCAGATTACTCATTGACTTTTGGAAAGAGGTTGATGTTAAGTATTGAACGTAAAAAAAATAAAAAAAATAGTGAAACAAATCAACAGTGAAATCACCTTGAACTGGGATATTTCCCTTGATACGTTTCCCGTTCAGAACACAAGACACAAAAAAAGTTTACTTGCAAAACGTAATGTGCAAAATAATTGTTTTTTCTCAAGGAATCGAGCCGAAACCATAATCGCGATTAATTGCACAGCCCTACAATAGTCCTATTTAGAGAAGCTTCCTACTCTGAAATAAAATGCAGAAATATGGGCAAGAGGTTAAATTCCTGTTTGCATGGGCATTAAAAAGGTAAAATGACAGGGGGTTAACCTTGCTGAGGCATCCCAACCCTGTCCCGGGTCAAGCACACACTGGGCACCTTTCCACAGAGGAACACACAGAGAGGGTGTTGTTCTGCGGCCCATGTGCGGGTCAGTGCCGGCAGGTAGGAGTGAAATGATAGGCCTCCCCAGAGACACAGCACAGAGGACACACTGTTTCCCCACAGCGAAAGCATCCGCTGGAATGCAATATGGGGCGGCAGGTAACTTTCAGTTCACTACATACCTTTATTGAAAATCTTCACATCCCAGGAAAGCCCCCAGCCTGCCGTCTGACACTTTGGTGGGAATTCAGAAACGGGGCCAGAGAGCTGGACTTGACAGGCATCAAACTGAAAAGAGGATTAGTTTCTTAAGGAGGGATAGTCGGCGGTGTTACTTATGGTGAGAGTTTGGGCTGCCCGTTACTTGAAACCCATTGAGGGCTGGCAAACAGGTACCTGTCCTAGATTGGATTTAATATCTCTTTAAAATGGTTGTAGTTACCATGATGTGCATGTGTAACATTAAGCTTAATTGTACTTCTTGTGTGTGCATCTTTTATTTAAACATAAAAAAAATCATTAAATAAAGCCGACCATTTATGTCTATTTAAAAAACAAACTCTACTTATACCATAGTAGTTTACATAAAGGCACACCAACACATGCCAGTTCTAAATATGCACTCATTTGCTCAAAAAAGAATGCCTGTGATGAGTTTTTTGTAAAGTGTAAAGTAGCGTTAAGTTAGCTCCCTAACGTTAATGTCATTCCAATTCATTGTAGCTAGCACTAGCTCCAAAAATCGCTAAAAGTCGGCAGACGACATAATACGATCATTTGAATATTCGTGTCATTGCGCATAATTTCCATAAAGCTAAAGTTTAGAGCTTAGAGTCAGCTGACTGCCTGCGCACAACATGGGCAAATAAAATAAGGTGAAAATTCACAGTGAATTCAATCTGAACATGTCTTTAGATTGTGTTTTGCTCTTCACCAGCTCCTCTTTTTTTTTTTTACATTGGCTACTCATCCCTTGACACTGGAAACACTGCCAGGTATTCTGATCTAATGTGCTGGGAGTGGCTGCTCAAGTGTTTATATGGGGTGGTTACTGCAAGCTTTTGGGATTCAATCATACAAAAGAAGCCAAAGCAATGAACTGAGCATAGTGGCTAAAACTGATTTCCAGTTTCTTTGTATTTAAAAAAAAAAAAAATTAAATTAGATTATGAACCCAATCAGAACATTTGACCCACAATATTAACTTCTACATTTTATTTGATTAAAATAAGAATGAAAATTCCATTGGTTGTATTTCTGTAAAGGATGGTATTCTCCAAGGTGTGCCTGACCTGGTTTGCAAGCTGTGCCAACCCAACAGTATAATGCATCATTTAATGCCATTCTTGTAAATGTGTCTTTGCAGTAACAGTAGAGTACGTCCTGTCTGTCAACCTATGTACTGCCATTATACAACCACTCCTAGATGCAAAACATGCAGCGTACATTCTTCCTGAAGCCTTTTGAAGACCCCTCATCTGGTTCAAAGTCTCTGCTGTGTACTTTGGTTTTACATGAGGGTTTTACTTTCTGGCCGATTGTTATCGCTCTTCAAAGTTCTGCTCCACAGGTCTTCCTGAGCGCAGCTTCTTCTTCTGGGACACTAACCACAAGCATCGCACATATACAGTACAAGGAGCACACATTACCACAGGGATCTGAGCACACCTCCGACACAAACATCAGCATGAAAAAAAGGGCAAATGGTATGCAAAAACAATGCTAAGGTGAGCACAGCATTTGGTACGGTACTGCAAATAAGCACAGACATTCAGAAGCATTCTACTGTGCCTTCAAGATAAATCAGGGAACCATTATAGTAGTTTGAGAGCGATTCAGATTCTGACAACATAAACTACCTAAATCTTCTTCAGCCAGGTCATACAGAACAGCTCCACGTCCATGTACAGTACAAGCCTCTTCTGAAATCCTACTTTTAAATCATAAGCGATTCTTTATACTCAGCACGACTGACACTTGGCAACTTCACTTGAGTGACTATTTGCAACACTTCATTACTTCAACCACAGCTCTGCAGGATGGAGTCAGGTCATTCATTTCCCACAGCTCTCCATGCACCCACAGCGCTACACGCCTCGGTGCCAGCTGTTTGTCTGTGCCACTGGACAACTCAGCATATCTGGGAAAAGTCATCCGAGAAGTCTGGAAGTGTCTCTCTAGTGTTACTTCCCAACAGCACGGGAATTATACTGGTTAATATACAGTATATGTCTGTGCTGTGGTGGGAATCTAGGCCAGTGATCCCCAACCAGGGGTACTTGTACCTCAGGTATACAGATGCTATTGGTATTGGTAAAGATTGTGGAAAACTCAGATAAGAAAAATAGGTTGGATGAAAAAGGATAAAGGATTACAGCCACATATTTGTATTTAGGATACACATAAACAGCCAAACCAGATATTTCAATTACAGGATATTTATTGTCACAATAGCCAATAAACTACCAGCTACATTAGGCAGACTGCACAGAATATGCATCCCACGACCTCAGTCAGTTGTCAGTTCAGAAATAGTTGAAACATCCAGCTTCTGACTACCAACCCAAATGTTGGTTAGTACACATTTAAACTTGGCCGAACCTTCTGATAAAAAGACCAAGCTAAAACATCAGGACAGGTCCAGGGTCACAGTGTCTCCACCCAGGGCTCCAGACTAACTTTTTTTTTATTTAGGTGCACCAGCACAAAATTTAGGTGCACCCAAATTTTTCCTTGCGTCGCCGTTAACGCTGAATGGGGATATAGCTCTGTATTTTTTTACCATGTGGGCTAAATGATCAGTTTTAAGTCAAAGCCACTTTTCACAAGCTCTTTTATTAAAACAGATTGCGATTAAAATAAAATGCAAAGACAGGGTTTCCTTTACCAGTTTGAAAATATACAGCTGCAACACATTCAGAAAGTTATCTGAAATAAATAGCTTAGGATATATTAAAAAAAATATATCTCTGAGAAAGCTCCTTCACTTGTTTTCAACAACAATAACAGACTGATTAAAAGAGAGAGAGGACGCCCGGATAGCTCAGTTGGTATATATAGACGTTCTACTCCGACCTGCGGCCCTCTCCTGCATATCATTCCCCCCTCTCTCTCCTCTTTCATGTCTTCAGCTTTCCTATCAAAATAAAGCCCGAAATCTTTAAAAAAAATAAATAAAAAAATAAAACGAGAGTGCTACTCACAGAGTGACGGCTGACTCATTATGAATGGGTCCAGCACGGGTCGAATGTGCTTTGGCAGGGTCAGCGGCGTTACACACGCCTTGTGTAGGCTATGAAATGTCTGTATCGTCACTGCGCTGCATTTTTATGAACTATGATATTCTGGCCATGGGTCACATCTCTCGCCCAGGTCCAGCAGGCTCCGTCTCACACGCTATTACTCAACGAACTGAAATTAGTTGCATTTAATAACTTCTAATGTGTTTTTTCGCCGTGGCGGTCGCAATAACAGAGAAGTTACCAGTGGAAACACTGGTACCAATACAAGTTTCCCTCTCATACTTAACAATATACAGCTGTGTTAATAACAATTAAAACTGTAGACAAATGTCAGCATGTGGACCGGGCGGAGCTGTGTCTGTTTGCATGTTGCAGGGGAGCCGTGTGTCGTGAATGGATCCAAACACAGGAACTGGGCTTTACAGAAGGAATGGGTCATGTAACGCAACATTAAACCATATCGATATAAACGACATTGCTTCGTTCGTGGACAGGCAGCGGATGCGAGGACGTATGCACCGGGTGCGAACTAGGAAAAATCTTAGACGCACCCTTACAAATTTTGGTCGCACTCTACAGCCCTGCCACTTGTTATGTGGTTATTAGTCTTAAAAAGCTTCCAGTTTAAAATCAGTCCAAATGAGCACATTTGGAACAAGATGGGCGGCTGCAGGGGTATGTCACACAGAAAACGTTGGAAAACCCTAGTGTTTAAATATTACTACACAGGAACACACTCGAAATGTCATTACAAGTGCCTCCCCATGTGAAGTGATTCCTTCTGAGGGAACACAGCGAATCTGACTGGAATATTGGATTGTATGAGTTCGACAATCGACTAGTGTTGACTTGACCGGAAATAAACAGAGGTATGTGCACTGGCTGGATTAACACAACTTTTATGCCTTTCTGTCACATCTACAGCAGTCAGATTCACTGTGTTCCCTCAGAAGGAATCACTGCACATGGGTAGGCACTTGTAATGACATTTCGAGCATGTTTAGAGGCTTAAAACACGTTTAAAACTTGCCCTGTTTAAGCCTGTTGGGTGCTAACGCTAGCAGGGAGATAACACGGTGTAGGCAGCACCGATTGTTTTCATTTTTTTTTTGCTACTGACAGCACTCCAAATTTCCAAACAAAAGAGCTACTTGTTGAAATTGAGCGGAATTCTCCTTTAAGGGAGCCACTGTTTAAACCCAAACCACAATCTTTTGTTTGTAATTTGAACTGGTCTTTTTGGTTCCTAAACTTAACTGTTGTCGTCTCAAGACAGTCACCTGTAGTCAGCTAAACTCAACTGCAACGGCCACTGAAACAAGCGTAACCTTGCGGTGCTCTGTACCCGGCTCACAGTCACCTTTTCTCCGCTAAACTCAACTGCAAAAGCAGGTGAAATGACTGTGACCTCCAAAATTGGTATATGGTGACATACGCCGACAACAATTTAACTTAATTACTGACCTCTTGTGTATCAATAACCTATCTTGGAAATTAGTAACTCTGGCTTCCTAGTGAATCTTTCCACGCAGCTCGATGCAGTACACTTGGGCCAATCTTGAATATTTGTGGCTGCATGCATAAAAGGAACTTATCAAAATTAACCAAAGACAAATTATTGTTGTTATCAGCGGACCCTTCTGGCATTTGCCGAAATTTCAGATGGTTAGTCTGTCACTGCCAGAGGCTCATTCCAGCCACAGTTTGGAATTGTGACATAATGAGCCCACATGGCATTCATTTTCTGTTGATTTCTATGTGATAAGATGGCGGCTTCATTTGTAAAGTAAGCTGTCAGATTAATGTAGCGTAAAAAGAAAATATTTCTCTCTGAAATGTAGCAAGAAAGTGGCATGAAAAGAAAAGACTCAAGTAAAGTACAAGTACCTTGAATTTGCACTTAAGTAAAGTTTAAGTAAGTTAATGTAAATGTACTTAGTTACATTCCATCACTGGGCACTACTAATGATCCCTGTAAGTTGGGTCTTGCAGTGCAAGCATGACTGAACTTGGCGGTCCTTGTAGTGAATGGTTTACCTCATTCACTCTCAGTGAAAGCAGTGTGAATGCCTAATGTCAAAGCAGGCACTAAACACACAATACTATACCTGGATTGATGGTTCAACAAGCTGTTTGTTACTTATGTAACAACCCCTGGCTATACCAGTGGTGGGATGTAACTAAGTACATTTACTCCAGTAGCCTACTGTACTTAAGTACAAATTTGAGGTAGCCTTGTACTTGACTAGTCTTTTCTTTTCATGCCACTTTCTACTTCCACTCCACTACATTTCAGAGGGAAATAGTCTACTTTTTTACTCCACTACATTCATCTGACAGCTTTAGTTAGGCCTACTAGTTACTTTACAAGTTAAGCTTTTTGCACACAAAACACATGAAGTTCATATAATTCAATGTCTTATTATAAATTAAATATGATATCATAACGATGATAGGCCACAGCTGAAACCGTTTCTTGTTTTCATCGTTTCCAGTTTCTAAAATATGTTTCTCATTGAGTAATTCTACTTAGTACATTTTCCTGGATAGTTGCCTACTTTTAGTTAACATTTTAAAGGCAGGACTGTTATTTGTAAGAGAGTATTTCTACAGTGTGGTATTAGTACTTTTAATTTTACTTAAGTAAAGGATCTGAATACATCTTCCACCACTGGCTATACTCTGGTTTGTAAGCTAGCTGAAACATGCGTATTATTGATGCTGATAGTCTTGATGTGCTTTATGAGGACTCACTGTACACTCTTTATGTTTAGTTTCAAGTCAAGTGGAACCAAAGGTCGAAAGTACTTATCTGAATCCAAGTCCGACATAAAGATAGTCAGTTGGGTTATAAATAATTCATTTACATGCAAATAAACATGTCAAAAAGCCGCGAAAACAACCTGAACATACACGCAGCCCCGTCAGCACGAGCTCTAATGTCAGCTCGTGTTTTGACGTGTCTGCACGCACTTGCCACCTTTCCTGAGTTAGTTGTGCCAGCAGTTCTTACCTTTTTCAGGTACTCTTTCTTCTTCTCCTCCTCATGTTGGTGAACGGGCATTTGCAGAAAGTCCTCTTCACAGCAGATGAAGCTCACCGTGCATCCCATCCAGAGCGCACGTTCAAACCCATTCAAACTAAACTTCACCACTCGGTTCCCTTCTGTCACGCAGCTCAGCTGTGTGGCTATACTAGCCTACTTGATATGACTTTATTCCGCTCAAACGGGCGACTAGTCAGCGCAGTCGCTCTGGCATCCCTGCGTTGTCAGACTGAATGAGTTTTTTTTTTTTTTTAGGAGGTTTCGATGAGTTTCCCGCACTTGTTTTTTGGTCACCGTGCGCTGACTTACTGCCACGCTGAGGTGAAGTGACTTCTCACTGCAGACTGTGGATACAAACAGGTAGCCTGCAGCGCTTTGACATGTGTTGCTCTCTCTCTCTCTCTCTCTCTCACACCTTTACGTTTGTTTTCATAGTGTTTTCTGATTGGTGGCTCAAGCTGTCACTCAAAACTTAGAAGGGGCTGATTATTTCAGTTGTAACTGACACAAATTAGACCAGGGACCCCATTTGGTAAGATTTGTACCAGGGGCCCACATCTTTTTTGTGTGTGTGTGTGTGTGTGTGGGGGGGGGGGGGGGTTCCGCCTTTAATGGACAGGACAGCTAGGTGAGAATGGGGAGAGAGAGGGGGAAAACATGCAGGAAATCGTCACAGGTCGGACTTGAACCCTGGACCTCTGCGTTGAGGTATACACCTCTGTGTGTATATGTGTGCCTGCTTTACCAACTGAGTCAACCCGGCCAACCAGGGGCCCACACCTAATAGGATTTTTGCTTTTAGATGTTTTACTGCAAAAAATGTATAAAACCCATTACCAAAACAGACATACATTCTGTCATTGGTGTAGAAGGACTCGCTAAGCACTGCTGAACAAACTATCTCGCTGACTTTGTATAGATCCAGTGTCGTTGTTGTTAATGTGGTTGTTTTTATGTATGTATACTGTCTTTTTGTGATCTGTTGATGCATTTGTCAGTGTATATTGTCATGTGCATGAAACAGACTGTGAAAACAAATCTCCCTCATGGGACAATAAATATCTATCTATCGTGTTACTTATGGATGTAATTGGGGACCCCCTGAAACCCCCTCAAGGACCCCAAACACCACTTTGGGAACCACTTATTTAATAGCATAAATGCTGTAAGTGCAAACATTTCAACCCGACATTCAGAACAAAATATGCTCAATTTATTTGGTCCCAGACTGTGTGAAAGAAAGCTATTTTCCCCTGTGTTTTCACATCAGCTGGTGTGTCCATTTGGCCCAAGAGTTCACATGTGGCCTGGGCTCCTAGATGACCTCTAGTCCCAGCTGATTCACCAAACCTCTAGACTGAGTCCGTTGCTGCACAGTGCAGGATCCCTGTAGTCTGAGGAGCACTCAAGTTCAAGGCCTTTGTTCTTCTCATGCAATTATGCTGCCCCCTGCTGAGGGATATGTGAAATAGTAGTTGGAAGCCATACCATGAGCGATACTATAATAGTTCTATGGGGAAGGGGCCATACTTCGTTCCAGATGGGTTTGAGTCCCTTTGGAGTTATCGCATATGCACAAAAAATGCTGACTAATAGGTCTGAGCTCTTCTTGAGGGCTTAAATGTGAAAAGGCCCTTTTGATTTGGAGCTGTGTGGACTATTTTCCAGTAAAATCAAAACACAACACAAAGTTTTGACTATATACACAGTTGGTCGGGTACCCAGATAGCTCAGTTGGTAGAGTGGGCGTCCATATGTTAGAGATTTACTCCTTAACGCAGTGGGCCAGGGTTCAACTCCAACCTGTGGCCCTCTGCTGCATGTCATCCCCCTTTCCCCCTTCATTACTTCAGCTGTCCTGTCAATAAAGGCCTAAACATGCCCTAAAATAATCTTTTTATGCAGTTGTATTTGACTATATAATTTAACCAATAGTGAGAAAATGAGAAGTAGTCTTATTTGTGCTCACTGATCACACAAACCATGAACAGCATGAGAAGACACAAAATGTCGAGATGTAACGGTTAACACATTAGCCTGTCCATTAAGGACCTGCCAATCAAGTTGGGACCTGTAACGGGAACTTGTCCTGGGTTGGGTTGACGCTTTTGTTAACAAAATATCAACACATGCCTTCTTTCTGTGTTTTCAAAGCATTTTTTTTCAGGATGAATAAAGTTCTCTAACAAAAAGTTGTTAGGCCTGGTGGCAAATGTCTTTTGTTTTTGTTGACAAGGGCCCGCCTGGGGCCAGTCACAGACTGATGGCAGCTTTAATGTAGAGCCAAATAGTTTCCGTCATAACAGAATCATGGACGGAATCGCAAATTGAGAATTTAAAAAAGCTATAAGACAGATTTCATAGGGCTCTACATTAAGTCGGTGCTAAAAGCTAACTGGAGATTTGAAAATATGACTACGTCTAAGTTTCCGAGCCGCCCCACTGTAACTAGTTTACAAAAAAACACCCAGTAGCTTAGGCCTGGTGGGCCACCATGCTTGCAATACACTGGGGGGAACCTGGCCTTACTGCTGCCCGTTGAGCAACTCCAGCTACTGTAGGCCTTCAGTCCCTTGCTCAAGGGCAATCCATAATAGTCTAAGATGGGTATTTTTTCACGTGTATTTATTTGGTATCAATCATATACTGCATATACAGTCCATGGCATCAATGCACATTTGTCCTATTAATACAGTAGCTCCAACTGGAAATGTTAAAACATTTTTCTCTTTATTAAGAAATCAGTCTCCAAACCACCTTGCAGTCCTGCCGTTATATTAATTGGGCAACATTGTCTATAGATCCTGCAGGGTCCATTTTGTGCAGCAGAAAGTGTCCTTGCACCTGGGCAGCACTGATCTCAGAGTGGACGGCCAACGCACGCTCTGCGAACCGCTCTCCCTCAGAGGCAGGCTCGTCTGGGTAGAACCGCCGGAACATCTGTGTAAGCTGCCAGTGCGTGCAATTCCCAATGTACTGCTTCAGATCCACACGTCCGGGTCGGATCAGCGCTGCGTCCAACCTGTGTGCAGAGATTACAAGCAGGACTGGCAGTTAATGTCGCTGAAAATACTCCGAAATGTTTGTAAAACTCACATGTGAAATGTCAGAGAACACTTTTAGGTAGCCATAACGTAGGCTGTAGTGTCCATTGGAAAAAAAATTATAAATGGAACTGGGTAATTATTATAGTTTTTACTACAGTTTATAGTACTTTGAATTAGTTTAAATATTCCAAAGCTGCATTATTTGATATTTTTAGCCATTAAAAGGAGAATTCCGGTCGATTCCAACACGTAGCTCTGTTGTTTGGAAATTTGGAGTGCTGTCAGTAGCGAGAAAAAACAAAACAATCAGTGCTGCCTACACCGTGTTATCCTCCTGCTAGCGTTAGCACCCAACAGGCTTAAACAGGGCAAGTTTTAAACTTGTTTTTAACCTCTAAACATGTTCAAAACGTCATTAAAAATGCCTACCCATGTGAAGTGATTCCTTCCGAGTGAACACAGTGAATATGACTGCAGTAGATGTGAAAGAATTGCATGAAAGTTCTGCTAATTCAGCTCGGTTTAGTTCTGGTGTTGAGACGGCAGTTAAGAGTGCTTAGGGACCGTCTACAAACTACAACACTGAAAAGAGATATAACAAAAACATGTAGGCCATTCATTTAATGATTTAATAAGGTAGTGTCTCCAAACTTACCTCAATTATAACTTGTCTCCTGCTAGTTGTACTACAGCGCTTACTTTAAAAAAGAAAATAAGCATATGCTTATTTTTGAAAATATGTTTGCATCTCTTTTCAGTGTTGTAGTTTGTATACGGTCCTGAAGCACTCCTTGCAGTATCAACACCGGAACTAAAGAGAGCTGAATTAGCAAAACTTTCATGCATTTCTTTCACATCTACTGCAGAGAACCGGTGCTAATACGGCACCCTGCCTTAACGACCGTTATGTACCGGACCGAACAGCAACGCGGATTTCGGTGCCTTATTTAGGTGCCACTTAAATGCCTGCGCTTCTCTCTGATGCTCCGAAAACGGACGTTAGAGGGAACTGAAACATCTCCGCACGGGACGCTAGTCAACACTACACTTAGCAGCAGGTAACGTTAGCCTACTGTTAGCTAGCAGCTGGAGTAAACACGGTTACAGTACCTGTCAATGAAGTTGGTGGTCATAAAAACTATTCTGGCCTCTGATGAAGCCACACCATCCAGGGAATTAAGCAGGCCGCTGAAGGTCAGTCTTCCCATTCCCTGGTAGGCCAGAGGGTCTGGGAGGCAAAGACAGAAGGGGTTTGAAAGTTACCCTCAAAAGATAATGACACAAAAGAGTCTCAAGGTAATGTAAATGTGCAGCAAACATGTCATTTCTAATCATATTGGTATAGAGAGGCAAATTTCCCTCCACTTCCGGTGGAAAATTATGGGCCCATTCTTCGGGAAAAATATGTACGGTGGTGAATAGGGAGAGACAAATAATGATTTGATCCCGTTTGAATTGAGCCATGGATTACACATATGATGTTCGTCAGTTTAAAAGATAATTTTGCAAGTGAAGAAAGTGACTCGACGCAGCGGTCGCGGGTTCGACTCCGCCCTGCGGCCCTTTGCTGCATGTACCCCCCGCTCTCCTCTTTCATGTCTTCATCTGTCCTGTGAAAATAAAGGCCCAAAAAATAATTTAAAAAGAAAGACTAGACATCTATGATGCCGGTGCGTTTGGTACCGGGATGTAACATTACCCTCACAAGTAATGTGACTATGTTTTTGTTTTTTTCGCCCAGCATATTTCCTTGGATTAGGATGGCACCAAGATCTTGGTTGCAGCTGTCGCCGTGGTCCTGCTGCACTCCCTGCTACTCCCTGCTACGCTCTGCGGTGCCCTGCAGTGTCCTGCTATGCTCTGCCGTGCCACGCTACATCCTCTAACGCCCTGCAGTGCCCTGCTATGACATGAACTACTACGACTACCATTTTCTAGTCACTGTTCCATTATCTTCATTGTGACTATTATTGCCACTGTTCATCGTATCCCCAACCAGCGCTGTCGGACACCGCCTACCAAGAGCCTGGGTCTGCCGAGGTTTCTTCCTAAAAAGGGAGTTTTTCCTCGCCACTGTCGCACTACACGCTTGCTCTTGGTGGAATTACTAGAATTGTTGGGTCCATGTAAATTATAGAGTGTGGTCTAGACCTACTCTATCTGTAAAGTGTCTCGAGATAACTCTTGTTATGATTTGATACTATGAATAAAATTTAATTGAATTGAAGTAATGGGTCTTACTCGTTCTTTCGCCTCTCGGCTGATAAAAAGATGCTGGATAAAACCAAAGCCGGTCTACGCAAAGCCTTTCCACTCCCTATTCAGCCCCATTGTACTGAATTTGGTTGCAGTTCCACCAGAGTTCCCCCTGGGTGATCGCTTTTCCAGTGCTAAATGAATGGGACTCTATGGAGCTAGACGGCTAAATGTGTCTCTCTCGCCCGATTGTCGTTGAGAAATGTACAACATTGATTATAGGTCGAAAGTTGAATGAACGAGTACTTCTGTCCTTTTGATTTCTTACAGGTTGAGTCGTTGTTGCCCATAACACACTGTGTTATGGGCATTCTGCTAATGAATGCTGATATGATATACGTTCAGAGATCCCACTTGACGGCATCCGAAGCAGAACCAGAATGTCAGAGTGAGTATTTCGGCGTGGTCTTTAAAACATTAGCAAACCTCTTTCTAGCACGTGTATTAACAGGGAGAGACTAACCTGTCAGCTGTGTTGTATTAACAGGGTAGAGACTAACCTGTCAGCTGTGTTGTATTAACAGGGAGAGACTAACCTGTCAGCTGTGTTGTCGATGCTTCGAGAGAACAAAGGAAGCGACTCAGAGCTTGCTGTAAAGCAGTACCTCTGGCCGTACGATGTGTATGACGTCATTGACATTTTAAAAAGGCTTTTTACAACAAAAAAGCCACTTTAAAAAAATCTAACACCCAGCAGTGTGTATTTTCTTAGCCTCCCCTTTCGAATGCAACATTCAAATTACTAGACAAAAAATGATATCCTGAGAAAAGTGGATTTTAAGGGGTATAGCTCCATAGAGTCCCATTCATTCTGCACTCGCCCGTGAGCGCCCCCTATATGGAACTCTGGTGGAACTGCAACCAGTTCAGAAGCCGGAAGTAACGAGAGAGTGGAGCGTAAATTGTGCGAGACGAGAGATGTAGTTCACTGAGCAGTTCAAACTAAACTAAGTGGTACTACTAAAAAAACTACAAACTGAGACTTTCTTCAGTTGCAAAATTATCTTTTAAATGGACAAACATCATACTGTATGTATTAGGGATAGACCGATTAGCGGCCCTGGCTGATTATCGGGCCGTTTTTTGGCAGTTTGCAGATTATCTGTATCGGCGTTTTATTTGCCTGATAACCAATAAAGTTAATGAATTAAAAAGTGTTCTACTTTGGCTCGGCTACAGCTCTGTGTCTGTCCCTCTGCTCCGGTTTCACCACTGAGTCTGACTTAATGTCCCGCCCTCAACACTATCTGACTGTCTTTTACTGGGTATTATGTTGGAAGTTTCTAATCTATTAAATAATTGCTTCAAGCATTTTAAAAGGTCCCATGGCATGAAAATGTCCCTTTATGAGGTTTTTTAACATTAATATGAGTTCCCCTAGCCTGCCTATGGTCCCCCTGTGGCTAGAAATGGTGATAGGTGTAAACCAAGCTCTGGGTATCCTGCTCTGCCTTTGAGAAAATCTCAAAGGCTCAGATGGGCCAATCTGGAATCTCCTCCTTATGACGTCATAAGGAGGAATGTTACCTCCCCTTTCTCTGCTTTGCCCACCCAGAGAATTTGGCCCACCCATGAGAAAGAGAGAGACATCATGGCTTGCAAACAAGCAAAGTGGCAGTTGGTCAAGGCCACACCCCCACCCTCCATCTTGCAGAACACACCAAAGCGACAAGACGTAATACGTCTCCATAACAGCAGGCGGCGCTAATCTGTATTGTCGCCCAAAAATGAAAACCGGCAGCTGATTGGATGAACGTGTCATGTGGGTCTTGTTTCTCCGTAAATTCAAAGACAGACTGTCATGGCGGCTTGTTCAGAATACGATCTCATATTGTACTAAAATAGTTCACCGAAACGTGTTTCTGAAAACATTTTAAGCGAGAAATAGGCCATGTAGTTGCTGAATCTGTCTTCATTTCAGATCAACAAAGGTCAATTTGAAAGATTTTCGTCAGATTTTAAGAGGCTTAGTCACGCTCATTCCGCTCGCCGTTTCCGAGTGAGTCCCGACTGCCCTATCTCCAACTGAACACGTCAGGTCGGGAAAAAGAAGGCCGATGGCCCCTCGGACGGATGACGGCACGGAACACACCGAACAGACTTGAGTCACCAATCTCGCCAGACTGTACAACGGCCGATTATCGGCGCGGTGTGTAGCTGCCTTAAGTAAAGCTCATTGTGGGACTGGCTCTAGTGGCTGTAATTCTGCACCAAGGCTGAATTTCGGGAAAGAGACTTCAGATACAGTATTATGGGACCACTAAGGTCTATATAAAAAGAGACTTCAGATACAGTATTAGGGGACCACTAAGGTCTATATAAAAAGAGACTTCAGATACAGTATTAGGGGACCACTAAGGTCTATACAAAAGAGACTTCAGATACAGTATTAGGGGACCACTAAGGCCTATACAAAAGAGACTTCAGATACAGTATTAGGGGACCACTAAGGTCTATATAAAAGAGACTTCAGATACAGTATTAGGGGACCACTAAGGCCTATATAAAAGAGACTTCAGATACAGTATTAGGGGACCACTAAGGTCTATATAAAAGAGACTTCAGATACAGTATTAGGGGACCACTAAGGTCTATATAAAAGAGACTTCAGATACAGTATTAGAGGACCACTAAGGCCTATATAAAAGAGACTTCAGATACAGTATTAGGGGACCACTAAGGTCTATATAAAAGAGACTTCAGATACAGTATTAGGGGACCACTAAGATCTATATAAAAGCATCCAAAAAGCAGCATGTCATAGGACCTTTAACTAAGTGTTGTGTTGGAGTTTGTAACATTCCAAAATCTTAATTTTGACTTGAAGATTTTGATTTTCACTGTAAATGCATATCGGTTCCAAATATCGGTTATCAGTTTCATTAACTACTAATAATAGGTATCGGCCATGAAAAAACAGTATCAGTTGATTCCTGATATGTGTAATTCAAACTGGATCAAAAAAAAATATTTGTCTCTCCCCATTCACTACCATACATATTTCCCATAGGAAATGGGATGGTCCACTGGGAGGGGAGGGACTTCGCCTCTCTGTAGTAAAAGCAAGTGACAGCCCAATTTTAAAGTTCAACTTTTTCTTTATGTTACTTTAGGTTTATGTTATGTTACATTTTTCTTTGGACAACAACAAAGCAAAATCTTAAAACCACTGGTCCTTCCCTGCTACTCACTCTCTGTGGGAATCAGGTCTCGGCTGACAAAGGCTGCGTCTACATCCTCCAGCAGTATGATGCTTTGCTGCGGTGCCACGCTCAGGAGGTGGTTCAGACGGTCATCTGAAAGGCTGCGGTCACTCAGACTCATCAGACAGATGCTGTAGCCCAGCTCGCCTGCCAGTGCCGTGCTGGAATATAATGAGCCACAAAGATGTAGGTCAAATTCACCCAAGTATTTGACATACAGCCTTGTCTTTCAATCAGACTTTAAACAGGAAGGGTAACCACAGCGCACTCACATAAAGCTGCTTTTTCCACACCCTGGGGGGCCGTACAGCAGGTATCCTCTTCTGTAGGGGATGCCTGCATCGACAAATAACAAATATCAACATGGTCACACAGACTAACTGAAATTTCGACTAAATTTTTTTAATAATAAGAAGAAGAAAAAATCTATTAGGGAACATTCCCATTGATTTGCAAATCGTACTTCGCTGAAACCATTTTCCAAGCATATCAACATTTATGAAAATCAGCTTGCAGATTATTTTTCCTGTTAAATTATTATGTTGTTGTTGATTTTAAAAAGGTGTGCTATTGAGTAATTGTGATGAGCAGAAAGTGCTTTGAAAATTCTGATGAGTTGATGCATTCAAGTGCATGTCGAAAACTGCACTTGCACAAGACTCTCCTGAAATGTTAGCCTAGATGTCAAAGTGTCAGTGAATGCACCAACAAGAAAGACTTTATGGAGTCTGCGGGCAGGCGTAACACCTCACAACAATAGCTGTCGTGATACGAAATCATAAAGGATATATTCAATAATAGGTAAATATGAAAATAAAACATGACTTCCATATGCACTGAATGAATGAGTTTGAGCTGGACGTTCTACCTCTGTCTGTGTACCACTTGGGGTTTCCGATGAACTCCTTCACATCATCTACGATCCTTTCGGCCACGCCCCCCTCCAGGACCACAGAGCTGAGAGGTCTGCGTCGCCGTGGAAACCCAAAGGGCCTCCACTCGGCACCCATGGCTGTATACATCACTGTCCGTCCCTCTTCCTGCTTTAGGGCCAATTCTCTGGCTGAAAAACAAGATTGACAATGGCACTGAATGGCCTGAAATGGTAAAGAGATGCAACACAAGTCAAGTGTATTACAGCTCTCATATGGCAAGCCTGTGTGTGTGTGTGTGTGTGTGTGTGTGTGTGTGTGTGTGTGTGTGTGTGTATATACTGCAGACCTGTGTAAACCTTTACCTTCTTGTAAGATATTAAAGAAAATCTGTCTGTCTCTGCCTAAAGCAGTGAAGGTGACAGACTCCCATGGGGTTCCAGTGTGCAGATCCACCATCTGCTTCTCTCTGGTCCTCTCCACCCTGATCCACCGCCTCCCGTACCTGCAGACCACAATAGATGACAGTGTGACAGGATGTACTGTTGACAGAGAGAATAGTATTTGTCAAGCAGAGTAATACATGTAGGTATCATCTCTGTATTTGTATGACATACATCTTCAACCTGATGTACATCTTTAAAAAGGGGTTATCAGTTTGTTAAGTGTATTGGTAGGGCTAACGGATTCAATACTTTTTAGGCACCGACCGAATTTAATTGAAAGTATCGAAAAATGCCTCGTCATTCAATACCAAATTTCAATCCCTAAGGAGTAAATCTCATCAGTGTCAGTGAGCCAATCAGCACGCAGCATGCTTCTACCAAGATCTAATAATGTCTGTGATTGGCTGTCTAACGTTACACGTTGTAGAGACACGCAGGAAAAACTCTACGTTACACAGAGACGGGGCTCACGTAGTAGGAGCTGAAAAATAAATAAAAAGATTTGTGCCATAATGTGTAATGTTGTAATTTATTTTTCTTTTATAAAATTGGTATATTGGTATATCGCTTAGGAACCAGTATCGAAGTCATGGTATTGGTATCAGTACCGGTATTGAATAGTTTTTATCGTTACCCAGCCCTATGTACAATGCTGAAGTACATTTAAAATGAGTATATTTATTTACTGACCAGATGATGTGGTTCCCAGGGCTTGGGTGGAAGTCAAACTGTGTCTGAACCCGTCCACTCTCATGTGCCAGGTAGGAGGTCTCCACGCTCAGGTGCTGGGTGTGCTTGGCGTGTTTGGTGATCCAGCTCAGCAGCCAGTGGTAGCTCTTATCCCTGCTGGGGACTTCCAGAGTGATCATGTAGTTCCTGCGGAAGAAGATCATTCCCACCTGGGCACCTTTCCTGGCCACGGCCAACGCCGTCCCAACCCCAACCAGTCCAAAGCCAGCCCCAAAGTATGGGTTGTCCTTCAGGCCGTCCAGAAAGTCTGACAGGGGCATGTTGCTGCTATCTGCACACCAGTGGAATCAGACTATATAGTTGGAACACTTTGTAGGAGCAAAGACCTACAGGCAAAGTGCAAACTCATTTGACCTGTGTGACAGTCCAGACTGTCCGATATACTGTTAGTATGATATCTGTCAGTAGCTGAAGACTTGCTGCCAAGCAGGGAATCTTAAAATGTAATAACAGTTAATGCTATTTTCTAATGATACATCCCAGACGGGGTAAATAATGAGCTAATATCCACCTGACTTGCCTTCAATGTGTCCAGCTCATGCCGCTGTCTTGGAGGCTATCTGTTCCAGTGTACACCGTTGCTTTCTAAACAGCACTGTTCAACCAACTAAAATACTAATGCGCGCAATGTATGGATGTGTTGATGTCTATATACTGTCTATGGTTGATGTGTGTGGCAGCGACCTCTACTACAATTCCTGTGTTTGACAAATATCATTCCGACTGTTCGACTGCCCTCAAACATTCGTTCCTCTTCCCTGTTAGTGTTATCTTAGCATCCTTTTTGCTCGCATGCAAAGATGACAAATAACTTAGATAGATATGTTGGTTGATAATATAGTTTGTGCATTTTACTGTAGACTGTACGGACCGCAACGGCGAATTGAATTGCTAGCAGGAACTAAGACTTGAACAGTTTGCGAGTGCGACCCGAAAACACAAGAAGCTAACGTTATCGTTAGCGTAACATTAATAACAACGATGTTATTAGCGTATTGATACCAGGTTATATTGTCATTTAAAGTAAGTGACACTTTGACTACTAAGCTAAATACAGCCTCCTAGCTAACGCGCAGTAATTTTACGAGCTGGATGTTGACAAACTGATAATGGTTGATTTTCTGTTATTCAGATAGAATGCGCCGCGGAAACCCAGGCAGTAGGTTGAAATTCTGTTTGTACTGCAAGCATGTATCACCTAGCTAGTAAAGACAAATTAAAAGTCGGACCATGCAGTGGAAATTCACAGTAGGCCTAATATTGAAAACACTATTTATTGTACTAAGCCTATACATTACTGTAGACACTGTTGCCCCAGTGCAAAGATGTGTTTTTTTACGCATGGACAGAAATGTCAGTGTTTGGTGAACCATGAAGGATTTTCATTGGATTTCTACTGAAGAAAAAATCCTTATGAAAACTGTCAACAGTGTGGGTTGTGGAAACCATCCCTCCCATCCCCAACCACTCAAATGAATCCAAATTGAATCCCTGGCTATAAGATGTCATTTTGTACCTGATGGTGATTATTGCAAGCCAATATAATATGGTTACAATGCATTTACAATCTACACAGAACTGTTGTGTTTTTACTCTATTGTGGCGCTAAATAAATAAAGATTTGGTTGACATTGGTGATATCTCTAACAACCCACTAACAGCTAACACCTGTGAATAATAGTGTGTACTGTTTAATGTGTTACGTGCACTCAGAATTATATTAAATTGATACAAAACATGAGTTACAAATGTTTTTCATGCTATTTTTAAATCTATTCAATTGTAACTAAGTGCTGTGCTGTTTTTTTCAGACACAATGGAGACTGTGGAACCTCATGGATGTGAAAAATGTGGACAGAGTTTCTCAGACAGTGGCTCGTTTACCATGCACCCCTGTTCAGAAAGGCTGACCACTCCATCCAGTAAAAAACAGTTGGGGAACTACAAGTGTTCTCAATGCAGTGAGGTTTTTTCCAAGCCAGGTGTCCTGAAACGCCACTTCAAAATCCTCCACAGTGGACATGAGCGTGAAGGCCCATTCCCCTGCACTGAGCAAGGCTGCCAGTTCAGCAGCACAGACCGTCAGGCATATCAAACCCACTTGATGTCCACGCACTGTCTCACCCTCATTCCTTGCACCCTCCAGTCCTGCAGAGTGTCATTCCTCACACAGGGGGAGATGGAGAGACACTTGCGGGGCCACATGCCCTTCGGCTGCTTTCAGTGTCAGTTTGTCACTCAAACTTTGAAAGACCTGAGTGTCCACATCTTGGAGCACAACCATCTTCCACCTCGCGCGCAAGGTAAACAGACACTGCAAGTAGTTGGCGCTATGTTACACAGATGCAGAAACCTGCGCGTGGTTTTCAAAAAGAGCACAGGTATGATTTTGTTGGCCATAACTGCATATAACGCTGCAAAGATTAAGCGATTAGTTATAACTA
This sequence comes from Sander vitreus, assembly GCF_031162955.1. Classification (NCBI taxonomy): domain Eukaryota; kingdom Metazoa; phylum Chordata; class Actinopteri; order Perciformes; family Percidae; genus Sander; species Sander vitreus. The sequence continues at coordinate 4,469,595 of NC_135865.1, read as the reverse complement.
TTAAATTAATTGCCAATTATTTTGATAATCGATGAATTGTTTTAAGTCATTTTTTTATGAAAGAAAGTCTCTGATTCCAGTTTCTTAAATATGAATATTTTCTAGTTTCTTCTCTCCTCTTTGACAGTAAACTGAATATCTTTGAGTTGTGGACAAAACGAGACATGTCAAGACGTCATCTTGGGCTTTGGAAAACACTGATCAACATTTTTTTTTTTATATATAGACCAAACAACTAATACAAGAAGCAACAATGGAAAATAATGGTTAGTTGCAGCCCTGGCTGCTTACTGCTCTGTCGCTGAGAAGTAGATTTGTACATAAACATTTTGGCACATCTGTTCATAGGGAACCAGACTGCAGCCACAACTGTATGCACTAATGGAAGCCACCAGTCTCAGGTGTCCGGCAGGCCAAAAAGAAAACTGAAATCCAGCCCAGCTGATGCATCATCATTACCTGAAGACGGGAATGAGGAGCAGCCAGAGAGACAAAGGCACAATATTAAAAGAGTGAGAAAGGCAGTGGAAAGAGACAAACCTTCAGCAGTGGATGCTGCACCACTGCCATCCAAAGGTACGTACACCGAACCTCCGTTTGGTATGTTATAGTGAGTAGTTGTCAAAGTTATGTAAAATAATAAAGCACAGAGAGCTGACAAAAACCTGAGTTGTTCCAGTGATATTAAAACAGACAAGTGATCTGCCGGGCTGCCAATTAGTAAAAGGGGATTGATTGCTCCAGACCACAAACTCCAGAAGCAGTGTTCTTACGGTTGCAAGGGAAAATTTAGCAGGACAGAAATGAGATGAACTAATTGCCAATGGAGATTGCATGGCTCGATCTAATGCACCTTTTAGTAATGGATGTGGTTGAGGCAACTAAAGCCACTTTTATTAATTTAGAAGGAAATGTCCACATGCTTCTGGCCATATAGTATCTATAGCATATCTGCGTAAAGCAGCTAAAATCAGTACATTTATCAATATATCAAGTGACGATGTGAAAACAATGTGAAAGGGGTCATCCCCTCGTAGTGATGAAGCTGCAGAGAATTATCACCTGAATCTGCAGCTTCCCTCGGCGTTACAGAGCTTTATAGTGAGTTTCAGCTTGTTGTTTAGCTGTCGGACCCACAACTTTACTGTTTGGTTCACTCTCACCATTCTCTTAGAATTGTTTTCCGGCCGCAGCAGGCAGCTGTTTTCTGAGAAAAAGCCACTGTACACTACCTGCTCTGCGCCAAACAGCCAGACGGACATAGTAAGCGACGAGCTGAACATAGTGGAGCATTTAGCAGCTGAACAGCCAGACTCCAAATGAATTCCAATGTTGCTGCAGAACTGCTGGATGTGTAAATAAGGTTTTGCCATATCAATTTAAAAGGTGATAATGTGTCAATGATGTGTTCATAACTTGTTTCCACGTCCCCGCAAGTGGCCCAAAAAATCCATTATTGCAGGTTTAAGTGAAAAAATATCAACATTATTGGTTATTGCATAGATAAGCAACTATGAAAACATTTTTTTAAACAATACATTATGAAGATGATGCTCTTAAAAAAAAACTAAAATAGACTGTAGTAAATACTTTATACACCAGCATAAATGGTAAAGTGCATTGAGACATAAAATAACATGACATTGTCACTATGTTCAAAAGGAATTCCATATGTTCTTGTCCATCAGAGTACCTTGCAGAGGGATCGGAGCACACCTATCGCACCCACACCTGCCCCAAGTGCCGGCGCTGCTTCAAGATGCGCTCCCACCTGCAGGAGCACCTGCATTTACACTTCCCTGACCCGAGCCTCCAGTGTCCCACCTGCAAGCGTTACTTCACCAGCAAGAGCAAGCTGCGCATACACAGACTCCGCGAGGCAGGGGAAAAGGTTCACCGCTGCCACCTGTGTGAATATTCCGCCGTGGAGCGGAACGCAGTCCGCCGCCACCTTGCCAGCGTGCATGCCGATGAGGCAGAAGACGCCGTGAGCGGTCACAGCTATCCCTGCCCTGCCTGCGGTCAAAGCTTTCGCCAGAGCAGGTCACTAAAGGCCCACATGAAGACGCACAACATCCTGTCAGACAGCAAGCCGGCGGCCTGCTTCCACGACGCCTGTTCTTTCCACAGTTCTTCGCGCAAAGAACTTCTCCGACACGCCGCCGACGTCCACGGGGTCAGGGCTGTGGAGTGTCGTCATCACGCCTGCGGTGCCGTCTTCCAGAGTGAGACGGACATGGAGGCTCATTATCCGTCACACCTGGCCTACCACTGCTCGCAGTGTGATTTCTCTTGCTCCAACAAGAGCGTCTTCCTCCAGCACCAGCGGCACGGTCACCCGGGGAACGTCACGCTCCGCTGTGACTTTTGCTCCTTTGTCACGTTTAACCCCGTGGAGTTCGAGCAGCACATCGGACATTTGCACGCCAACGAGAAGATCCATCGCTGCGCTCAGTGCAGCTACGTGACCTCGCATAAACGGGGCTTGAAACGACACATGCTGATCCACAGTGGTGAGGAGGGAATGGTTTTTTTTGTTGTTATTAACACATTTTTTTCATTTTCTTAACAAAATACAACTCGCAACATGAACAAACAATTTCCTACATATGTATATACTTACACACTACAAAAAAGAAAACTCACATATTTACATACGTATAAATATATTAATCATAGAAAATAAATAATGTAAGTGAGAACACCTTCCTCCTCCCTGTAACTTGTGACAACCATATTTTTGTATTGCTTTTTGGACTGGGTCATGCTTGTGGAGCTCAATCCGTTCAACAGTTTCACTCAACATATACAAAAAGCTTTGAATTCAAATGGACTCCCCCCTGAAATTATATCCCCCATCTCTATTAAAAAAAAACATTTTTAAATATTGCCAGACAGTAGGCTGTTCATTGCTTTATACATGAATGGTGTCGTTTAAGAAATTAACCAACTCGGTTTCAATTTCAATGTTTTTGATATTCTAATGGTTTCATCATACAGTTTTTAGTATTTCACGTGTGTTGTTTGGGTAGCTCTTGTAAAGAGCTCCTACGTTTTGCACGACATCCCCTGATTTATTCTCCCCCGTAATAGGTGAGAAGCCCCACAAGTGTAGCCTGTGTGACTTCAGGTGCCGAGATGAGTCCTACCTCTCCAAACATATGCTGACTCACTCCGACGACAAGAACTTTATGTGCGCTGAATGTGGATACGTCACTAAATGGAAACACTATCTGAACGTCCATATGAGGAAACACGCTGGAGACCTCAGGTACATACTTCAGCCATTTCTCATACAACCACTGGTTATGTTTTCATCTTGGTACTGCACACGACACACAGTACCATCTTTTACTATACATTCGCACACAGGGTAGGCAGTCTGCATATCTTATGTTCCTTTGGAGTGTATTGACGAGACGCACAGTAACAGTTAGTTAAGCCCACAAGCAGTAGGGGCAGCGGTATATATCCTGAACAAATGACTAAAACATTGGCGGATATTCCAGTTTTAGCAAGGGATCATTTGACCCTGATTTTTATCTTCCAGGTACACACAAAGTACACAGGCAAGTATGTGAACAATGCCACTTATTAAAGTTAAATCAGTTAACAAACATTAAAACAGGGACATGTATGAACTAACATAATTAAGTTAAATAATATAGGCCTATACTAAATCACTCAAACTAAAAATAAGTCTGCACTTTAAGGCTATATTAGGCTATATTTAACTTTAAATGAACAGCGAACAAAGATTATGATATGCAGATTGCAGCTGTTTTCCTTTCATTTCTTTCAAAAGCAGATTTGTCAAGTCACCAATAGCTGGCAGTTATTGCTAATGGGTTAGGGCTCAGGGTTTTCCGTTTTGATAGGTTTAAAAAGGTAATATGAAAATGTAATGTAAGTGTTCTCTCATTTCTTTATGTGCTGAAAAAAAAGAAAATGAACAAATGTTGCCCCATGCTTGCCCCTTCCTTACTTACAACTGATGTACTTTTTGGTCTCTTTTTTTATTGCAAGACAAAACATTAACGGAGTACCAAAAACAGAACGAAAGAAAAGCAGTGACTACATACCTGCAAACTATCCAAACGTTCTGCTTTCTAAGTAGATGTGGTAATACTTAGATTGAAAGCAAGATTGTATGAAAGACATTTTTTTATTGAAGTGTGCAGAAGTTAAAGCAACACTAGAGAACTTTTCCCGCTTCTGTCCCCCTACAGGTTGGAAGAGGAATCGTCCATTATATTACATTACATACAAGTTTGCCAGATCGGTAGCGGATCTGTAGTTCGAATGAACTGGACAATTTAATGTAATGGACAATTCCGCTTCTAACCTGTAGGGGGACCAAAGCGGGAAAAGTTCTATAGTGTTGCTTTAAGTCTCCGCTCTGTATATGACGTGGTTAGTGGGTGCAGTGTTGTAAATACGTTATTGTTGTTATGCCTGAACTTCCTGTCTCCTGTCCTAGGTATCAGTGTGACCAGTGCCCCTACCGCTGTCACCGCATGGACCAGCTAAATAGCCACAAGTTACGACATCAGGCCAAATCACTCATGTGTGAGATCTGTGCGTATGCCTGCAAACGCAAATACGAACTCCGCAATCACATGATGGCCAAACACTCTGGAGAGGAGAAGCTGCCGTCCGTCTATAAGTGCAAATACTGCACATACACTACCTGCTACAGACAAGCCCTTCAAAACCACGAGAACTGCAAACACACCAAGCTGAAAGAGTTCCGCTGTGCCCTCTGCTTCTATTCCTCTTTCAGTAGCATCAGCCTCTTCCTGCACAAGAGGAAAGCTCACGGCTACGTACCTGGGGATAAAGCATGGCTAGAGAACTACGCTGCCAAGGAGAAGGAGAGGAACTCATCTCAGTTCTTGCAGGAGTTTTACAATAAGCCCTCAACAGCTCATGAGCAGTCTGAACAATCCCCCTCTGAAGGACCTCCACCTTCTCAAAGAGAACAATCCGATCTGCGTGAAAGTGAAGGATCTGTAGCTGGTTCACAAACTGTGGCTACTGTGGATGTTTTTGATGTTGCTTCTCAAGAGGTTGTTAATGAAGGAGTTTCAGACGGCCCTCCACCTGCGAACAGTCCCGAGGAGTACTGTACTCTCGTTTTAACGGCACTATCGACCGCTGACTATCAGACCTCCTCGTTGCATAATCAGGAGGAGATTTGTGCAAACGATACTCCAAGCTCATCTAATTTAAATTGTATTGCCTCGGACATATCCCAAGAGAAGGCAGACTTCTCTACATCTTCATCAGGGGACGACAATGCAGCTGTGACAGAGGCAGAACGTGAACAAAGTGACGTAGATGATAACTGTGAGCCTCTGGATAATATAAGTCAACCAGTTGAACCAAGGGAGTGTCAGACTCAAACGCCTGCGGTGGAGAATGATGGTGCAACAATCAGTTCCGCTTTTCCATCTGAGCAAAATCAGCTATTAGAATCTGAGATCCGTCTGAAAGCTATGAAGAAGCACGACAAGGACCAAGCAGAAGCCATGGTGTTGGAGGGACGGGTCAAGTTGCTCGTGGTGCCAACTAAAGACATTTATCGCTGCAACAAGTGCTCTTATGTAACCAGCAAGGAGACCACTCTGAAGTCCCACTGCCAGGCTTTGTGCCGTGGCAGGATAAAGGGACACAAGTGCCAGGCCTGTGGCGCGCAGTTCAAACAGAGGCGAGGCCTTGACAGCCACCTTTCAAAGAAGTGTCCAGCACTTCTGCGAAAAACAAGGACTTTTGTAGGAATTTCAAATACAGCAGAAGACTCTACTGTAGGTCGGGAATCCAGACAACTGGATGAGGGAACAAATTCCAATCAGGCAGAGCTTCTTTCTTCACAAAATACGATTTCCACAGATTCAAACAATCAGGAATTCAATCGGCAAGAAGAGGGAGTATGTACATCTCATTTAACAAACTATAAAGGCTTTGTTCGTAATGCTTTTACATCCAGTGAATCAGGACAGCAGCAAAGCAAAATTCAGGCAAAAAAGCTTTTGAAAGTTAAACTTGCAAAAAAGCAATTGCTTCTTAGTAACAAACAAAGAACTGTACCACTGCAGAAGTCCCTTTATGTTAAAGAAGATGGGAAGTTCAAATGCAAGCTGTGCAATTTTTCATCAGTCAGACTTGCAACAGTTGAGCGGCACCACTCAACCTGCAGAAGAATCTCAAGGAAAAGGGAGAATCCGATCACTCCAGAAGTGGAGGATGAGAGTGGTAGCGAGTCGCTCAAAGGAACAGAGGACTTGGTGGAAAAGTACAACGACAGAACTGGGAAAGTTCCTGAGAAACATCAGATCTTTTCTTGTCCAAGCTGTGCGTTTCAGTGCAATCAGAAAAGGGCGTTAGACAGCCATGAAAAGAGAGGCTGCTTGAAGCCAGATGAAGTCCAATGCACCATGTGTTCATTCGTAGCCAAATCCAAAATGTCTCTGACCCGTCACACCCTGCATGCCCATACCAAAAAAAAGGTTGCCGTTGCTAAACGTTTGCATTGCCAGCATTGCGCTTTCACCTGTAAACAAGAACGATGCATGGAGCAACACGTTGCGCTCAAACACAAAGGTGCACGACCTCACCGTTGTCGATATTGTCCTTTCAGCACCACAAGGCGCTATCGCCTCGAAGAGCACGAGTCTCTCCACACAGGAATCGGTCGCCACAGCTGCGATATGTGCGACAAGACCTTTGGTGCCGCGACCAAATTGCGTCAGCACAAGATGCGCATCCACGACAGACGGCCCCCACACTTCTGCTCACTCTGCGACTTCAGCGGCTACACGCTCGACGACGTAAGACGGCACAATCTCCGATGCCACACGGGGGAGTTGCACCATGCTTGCACCCATTGCAATGCTCAGTTTAGCTCCGAAGTTGCACTGAGAAACCACTGTAAACGTGTGCACCAGCTCCAGGTCTGTTTCTCATGTAAGCAGTGTGACTACACATGTGGCAGCGAGGTCACTCTCAAGACCCACCAAGAGATCAAGCACCCTCAGGCACAGTGCAACACCTGCCAGGAGTCTTTTAAGACAAAGGAGAGCCTCGAGATTCATCAGAGAACCCACTCGGCACATCCGTGTCAGCTGTGCCCCTTTGCTTCCAAAACGCGGCAGACATTAGCGCAACACCTTCTGAACGAACACGAGGCTGGACCTCCCGAGGACAAGCCTCTCAAGTGCAGCTCTTGTCAGTTTGCGTGTCGCCATCAGCTGGTGTTAGAGCAGCACCTGCGATCACACGGAGGCAAGCGTCTGTACAAATGCACAGACTGCGAGTTTTCGACCCGGAACAAGCAGAAGATCACGTGGCACATTCGCATACACACTGGAGAGAAGCCTTACAGCTGTGAGCAGTGCAGCTACACATGCATTGATCCATCTAGGCTGAAGGTAAGCTCAAAGTTTATAGCATGTTGTTTGTAAGATAGAACCATAATCAAGGGATAATTATTCATTGTTTTTATTTATGTTGGTGTAAAAAGGAAAAAGAGATCTATACCACTATCCTATCTGTCCGTCACATTATGCAGCCACAACCAAGGGATAGTTAGCTTAGCTTAGCATAAAGAATCTAAACGAGGAAACCGCTAACCTGGCTCTGTCCAATGGTAAAAAAATATCCACCTACCAACACATCTAAAGCTCGTTAATTAACACATTATGTCTTGTTTGTTTAATCTGTAGAAAAACTGAAGTGTCATATCAACAAGTTGTGGTTTTTAGGGGGTTGATGTGCCCGGCCAAGAAATTGTCTGGCACATTTCCTCCCTAAAACCACAACATGCCGTTTGTACACATTAAACAAATGCAATGTAACATGTTAAGTAGTGAGTTTTAGAGGTGCTGGTCATGGATGTATAATAAGAACTGGATACAGCGTTTGAGGCAGAGCCCCGTTCGTTCATTTGAGATTTGCTTAGTGGTGCATGAAGACATCATGGAGCCAAAAATTACCCGATGATGGGCACTGCTTTTGCATAGTACGTCCCATAGAGCAAGCACACTACAGACTTCAGCTTACCGAGTTGGCTACTTCCGGTTTGACGCTCCGCTAACTTGAATGGGGAAATTATTTAATCGTGCGGCTCTTCTAGACTTTCTAAATGTTTCGGACCGAATGGATTAAATCCTGATAGTGAAATCAGTCATTTCGCGGGGGGTTGAGACGCTCCAAAAATGTAGCCACTGATTTACAGACGTCTTTCTAAGTTTATGGGAAAAAGTATTTTTAGGCCAGGGGGCATCATGTGACGGGCCGGGAATTGCACCATTTGGCCACTTCGTTCAATTTGCTTCAAAGCCCGGGACCCTTCCTGAGGGCCTGGTGCTGGTAGGTGGACATTTTGTTACCTGTGGACAGAGCCAGGCTATCCGTTTCCCCCTGTCTCCATCCTTTATGCCAAGCTACGCTAACCAGCTGCTTGTGGTAGTGGACAGACAGAGTGGTTTTGATCTTCTCATCAAATGTTCGGCAAGGGGTTTAATTTTGTGTGGTCTGTAAAATGTTCGAAATCAAAATGTAAATAAGATAAATAGGTTTGGTCTTATTGTACAACTAAAATATTTTTTTTGTTATAAGGGAGAAAGTAGGCTACCGAAGAAAGGTAATAGTGGGTACCGGTACCAAATTTCAGGTAGCGGTACCAGTTCAAAAGTTGAACAGTAAACCCCAGTACTTAACTTGAATGTATGCTGCTTAAAAGTTCAAAGTGATTCAGTGCTATTTTGTTATTGACAGTTGTTCCGAACCTCAGACTTTGAATAAAACTCAGATGAAGACCATTGAGTAATAGGTTTGAGAATCCCTGTTATTTATAATCCCTATACTCTAATATGACATTAACTGTATTTCCTAAAACGAAAGCATATTGAAAATAATACCTTCTTTTTTTCTATGTTTTATAATAAATTGTGCCAAAGCTTCACATGAGGGTTCACCAAGAAGAGAAGAAGTACCTTTGTCCAGAGTGCGGCTACAAATGCAAGTGGGCGACTCAGCTGAAGTACCACATGACCAAGCACACAGGTATCAGCTGGACTAGTGTAATACTTTTACTAACACTTTTAAAAGATTTGGGAACTACTTGAACAATGTGTTTTGCTGGGCAATATATCGATATTATATCGATATCGTGATGTGAGACTAGATATCGTCTTAGATTTTTAATATCGTGATATGACATAAGTGTTGTCATTACAGTAAAGTGATGTCATTTTCTGAACTTACCAGACTGCTCTAGCTGTTCTATTATTTGCCTTTACCCCACTTAGACATTATGTCCACATTACTGATGATTATTTATCTAAAATCGAAGTGTGAAGATATTTTGTTAAAGCACCAATTGTCAACCCTAGAATATCGCCGTAATATCGATATCGCGGTATTTGGTCAAGAATATCATGATATCTGATTTTCTCCATATCGTCCAGCCCTATTCAAATGTCTGCAAGTTTTTCGAGCACTCATCTCAATTTTGTTTTGTAAGTATAGTTTACAGGTTCAGTGTTGAGTCATTTATACTGCTGGGAGACATAACATGTTATTTGTCCTCTGCAGGGGACAAGCCATATGCCTGTGAGGAGTGTGACTACCGCACTAACAGAGCCGACGCTCTGCGTTCCCACCGGGACACGCAGCACTGCGACCTGCGCCCTTACGTCTGTGAGAAATGCGGCAAAGCCTTCAAGACTACTTTCATACTGAAGACCCACCAGCGGCAGCATAGTGACGATCGGCCATACACGTGCGGCTTATGCCACAAGGCCTTCCGGTGGCCGGCAGGTCTCAGACATCACTACCTCTCTCACACCAAGCAGCAACCCTTCTGCTGCCGCCACTGCTCCTACAAAGCCAAACAGAAGTTCCAGGTGGTCAAGCATTTGCGGAGGCACCATCCAGAGATGGCAGTGGACCAGGGGGTGGTGAGGGACTCTGGAGCTGTTAGCCTCACCCTGAAGGAAGCCCTGCTGGGGACACTAGATGGGACAGCAGCAGAAGTTGAGGAGGAAGAGGAGGAAGAAGGAACGGCCAACGAGGTACAGGAAGTAGCTGAGGAGATTGCGCAAAGACAGGAAGACAACGAAACACAACGTTGAAGAGAGGGTGCAACAAATGCCGGGGGTCAATTCAGATTGTAGATGGCTATCATTGCCAAAAGGAACCCCAATAATACGGCCACATAGGTCATTTGTATAAGCAGCAATTACGACCTATGTTTACGTTTGTAGTGACAGCGCCCTATAGCGGCCATACTAGGTATGACAGGAGCAAAGCAGGAAGTAAAGTCACAAAGTTTAAGAGCGCCAAATGTCTGCGTAAGGGACGGTGGATGGGTCAAACAAATATAAGACTTTCACCCAGGAAATCGGGGGCTGTGTTTAAAAGTAAACTGCAAGTTTTTTATAACTTTATGGAACAAATGGCGCTACATCACGTTCCGCGACACATGCGTAACCGGAAGTAAAGTAGCATTTGATTTTAACCTAAATCACAATCTTTTTTCTAAACTTGACTAGTGTTAGTGCCGAAACACAACCAAGTAGTTTTGTGCCTAAACCTAACCAAACGTTTCCCAAAGTTAACGTTTAAAACCGTTGTTATGACCCTGGGGTCATATTTTGTAATTTGTTTCACCCTGCACTATCAGTTGATCTCCTCTGAGTGTACACAGGTAATGGAAATCCGGGGCCTGTTTCACAAAAGCAGAATATATAAATCCAGGATAAGTGATAAAGCGAGGCTTGACCTAGTCTAATCTGTGCATCCTGGCTTGGTGCGTTTCACGAAGGCCAAGCCAGGCTGAGGAGGAGCGACTAGGTCGAGCCAGGCTGAAGTAATTCAGACAGATGCGCGTCCATGGCTTTCCTCAAAAGACCGCAAGGTCGATCATAGATTTACTGATGCCAAAATGGAGAATACGCATTGTACATACTTTATACAGAGCAGCAGCTTCTTGTGGAAGTATGACGACGTGAAACACTTTATTTGTATAAAAAGAAAAGAAACAGCCGCTGTAATGAAACGGTGAGAGAAAGCGTAGCAGACGATCACGGACCGACCGCGTAAGTAGCCTAAATATAGACATTAACTGACCACTGCTCTGAATTGAAACCGTCATAATCATTCCATTCAAGGATTAGGCTACTAATCATTTGCACAAATTAACAGTTGTACTCTTTGCCTTAAAAGTAAGCAGAAGATAATGTTACTCAGGAAATTTACCATGAAGATCAATTTTCTACAACACTAGAATATGATGCGTAAATATCTCTTTGACTCTGTTTCTCCCTCTCACTCATGGGCTAAAATATAAATGTCCTAAGTCCCATATTAACTTCCACTGCTCGCTTTTAATGCAAAGTGTACAACTGTTCGTTTTTGCAAATGACAAGTGACTCATTGAATGGTTTCAGTTAAGAGCAGTAGTTCATAAATGTATATTTTTCATCATCATTCAGTCTGTCCGCTAGCCTATTATGTGCCACGCTTTTTCTCACGTTTCTTTTATTTTTTATAGAGGACGAGTTTCCATCTCTACATATTATATGCCTTGCTCCCTTGTATATATGGACATAGACATGAATGGAATAGAGTATATTCATCAGTTATTCCCCCCCCAGCAAAATATAAGGTCAAAAACCATTGAGGTGTCCTCTCCCTGTTGTTACATGAATGTACAGTAGCCTACATCACTAGATAGTTACTGGTCCAGTCAACTAAGACTATAATTTGATTGTACAATTAGGATTTGTTCTTTAAATTGTACAATCCTCCCAAATTATGGTCCCAGTTTACTGGACAACACAGATTGTGTGCTAAGAATGCCAAATACAATGTACATGGAAGCTGAACAAACATGATCCTTACTGTTAAAGAATTTAAAAAAAATTAATCAACTAAAATAATTCAAGGTGCATTGGTCAACTATAGAAATGTACAGCATTGTATGTATTGCCCTTAGTAACAGACAATATAACAGTAACAATGACTGTCACATGAATAATTATTTAAAAAAATAATGGTCACAACTTGAAATAGGCTAATTACAGTACTTAAATGAACAGCAATATGCACCTGTTGTATTTCAATCCAGGCTGATAACAATAAGGTAAAACCACTGCTGGGTGATCAGAAAAGGCTCCAGGATTAAATACATCCTGGCTGTTAGCCTGGTCGGGAGCAGGCTAGCTGTTAGCCTGGCTGTTAGCCTGGTCGGGAGCAGGCTAGCTGTTAGCCTGGTCGGGAAACAGGCCCCCGGTGCGCACACCGGATTGGTCCAGCGGAGCTGATTGCTGTCTCCTGATTGGTCGCCTGGAGGACAGCAGCCATTTTAAGCCTCATCAGACAGGAACTCAGGTGTCTCTTCACTCTGCCATTCCCAACATGTGCCTGTGTAAACCTGTGTCTTGTGTTTCAAGTTGTCGTGAGTAGTTTAAACAGCCTTCAGTGAAAATGTTTTTTTTTTTGAGCTCTTGGATGTGTTATCCTTCAGCCATGTTGTTTTAGTTGTGAATACATGTTTCTTTGTCTTATATTGCTAGTAGCAGTTTGGTAGGAGTGAGAAGTCCTTTTTGTTTGTTCCCTTTTTCTCCTGTTTTGATCTCAGAAGCCTAGGTTAGAGCTTTGTCTTTTCTTTACATTTTGATTTGGTTTAGGAAAGTTTTAGGTTGCTTCTAGAGTTGTTTTGTTTGTTGTGTTAGGGCCTTATCTCCAAATGAAATAGAAACTGCTACTTTGCAATTCTTTGTCCTGGCCATGTTTGGGAGTGGGAAGAGTGGGGGGGGGCACACTTTGTTGCGTCCGGTTTACCCCTAGACATCAGGTCGTGACACCGTGATCGTTATGTTCTCTGGGCCACGTTCAGTCCCAACAAAACGCAGCAAACGCTTTATTTAAACTGAAACAGGGGTGAAGTCGAACACCCTGCTGTGTTCGCAAGCGCTCTGCCTTTTTATTACGAGTTAACATACACGTCGCTACTGATTGGGTATCACCTGTGACACAGCCACTAAACAAGAGAAAACGCACCTCGAAGCCCGCTGCACACCGTTGCTAGAAGGCGTTATTATGGAACCCACGTAACTTCTAGTCCCGCCCTACGAAGCAGCTCGAGTGGTTAAGGTTCACCTGGTTGAGCGCGCGCCCCATGTACAGAGACTCAGTCCTTACTGCAGTGGCCGGGGATTTGATTCCAACCTGCGGCCCTTTGCTACACATCATTCCTCCTCTCTGTCCCATTTCCTGTCTTGAAAGGAAGGTGTGCTGTGAAAAAGAAACCATGTTTTGTTTTATTTCAAGTCCTTTTAATATTTGCTTGCGATAAAGAACTAAAGTATATAAAGTGAAGTAACGAACTTGAACAATGAGTCACGGATGTTGAACCATTCAGAAAATGTATTTACAGGCCTATATATAGTATACAAACATTTACGTTATACACAACATAACCTTGTGGAATTTGTACATTAAATAGAAATAAGATTATCCCAACATGATGCAAAGTTCTGAGTCCTTTATGATAGTAGGCAATGTTTTTTTTTTTTTTTTTTTTAACATTCTATTATTACACTTTCAGTTATTTTAGGTACTGTTGCTTCCACATACAGTACACCTAAAGGCAAACGGTATATTTAGACATTCTAGACATGCAGCAATCCTTCGTTACTTCATTCTCAGACAATGACAATTAAGTTTGCGGGCGATATTAACATACAAAGTTGAATTGACAATTGCACACAGACATAAGAACATAAATAAATAGATATCGTTATTTAAAAAAAAGAGCTTATAGTACTGCATGATATCTTTTGACCCTGTTTCTTAGTAGTTGTCTAATTTCTTGGTGAAGGAGATGCATCAATCCTATTTTAAAATGAGTCCCTTTATCTGATTCAATCTATTTGAATAGAGTACTCTACTGCAATCACCCAATATCTTGTTTTGAGTGAATAATGCTGAGAAACAGTCCGATTTTTGATACGTTAACCAAGCATTGATATTTTAAGTTGGTGGGGGAAAAAAAATTGTCTTTAGTCAGGCAAATGCCCAATATCTGATAAAAGTATTGGTGCATCATGTACGCATCCTTCATCAGCCCAATAAAGACACAGCAGCGCCTCTGGCTTCATATACTCAGATTTGACTTCTTCATGTGAGCTCCGAGATGCTGATGTTGACAAAGAGGGAGGCGGGAGGGATCGCTATTCCATCTTTGGAGAGCAGATGTATGTGACGATATCCTGAGAAAGGGAAAGGTGTTGAAGACTTTGGTAAAGAAAAAGCTCTCTAAGAGAGTGGTATTCAGTTCTCCTGCATCTGGTATGTGATGCAACATACGATTAAATGTACATATTTAACAAATACTGCAGTGAGCGGTCTCTTTGCTCACCTGCTTGGATGCACGTAAACGGAAGAGTGAACTGTCCAATGAAGTCGTTCCTGGACGCCCTATCGTGGTCCTCCACCACAAAGCGAACCAGGGCCAACTCGGGGGTGTGGATGACAAAATGAAAAGTTTCATCCCACGTTGGGTTAAAACCTGCAGGTAGAGGGCAGTAGAGCAGTGAGTACGACCAACTGGGATGGGTACTTTGTACTTTCACTGGCACATTTCTGTGAATGTGCCAGTGTTAGCCATCCGGCTAATTTTCGACTCCTTTGGTTGCTAGACAATTTTATGGGTTCAAATGTACAGACAGAAGACAACAAGATGCCATAAAGACAGCAACAAGAGAAGCCATGCAGAGAAACGGGAAGCAGCAAGACATTTGTATGTTACTACATCATCAGTATACACATTGAGTAACTGTAGCTACACAAGCAAGCAACAAAACGCAGCCAAGCAACACAGAATAATTTTTTTTTTTAAACATGCACACATGCAGAGGAGCAATAAGCAACAACAAGTACTTATTTTTCTTTCACATCCTGGCCCTTATAACATCAAAACTATCTATATAAATGCAATACACATTATCCGTACAGAGAAAACTCACCGTTGTTGTTAATGTAAGTGGTTTCTTTCATGTCCTGGTCCCTTGGCACTCCAAAGATCTGCACTCTGACCAGGGGGTCTACAATAGAGCCCTCTTTCTGATTCACCTTTGGTAGCTGCTGCCCACTTAACACCTGATGAACACACACACACACACATATTTACCTATTAGATACAGACACCACTGTACTGTACTTGCACAAAAGAACAGCAATTTGTGTCTTTTTTCTTTGTTATTCAGTGGTGTTCATGCTAGTTTTCTGCAACACCGTGCCTCACACTGACAAACTACTGTTGTGCAGTTTTGAACCTGTATGGATAAGCGGAGGGGTTTGTAGCCTTGCCGCTCCTCGGGTTTGTCTGGACTGAACCGAGTGTTGCTGTCTCTCATGAAGTCAGGCTTGAGGACGTAGCCGCAGCAGCCGTTCTGCCTGAACAGCCCATCATTCAGGTCCATTTCCAGACCAGCTGTCTGGAAGTTCAGAGCCACTTTGGGAAAGACGGAGAAGGGAAATAATGCAATTTACTGTGTTGTTTCTTGGCAGGCTGTATCCCATGATTTCCTAGACTCAGAGTATTCTGTCTAGCTATCAAAAGTTCATGTGACAAGTCCAGCCTTTCATCCAGAACAGACGGTGTCGGTTTAGCCCTGATGACAGGAAACATCTGTCCTGTTGAACTGCTCCAGCTGCTCTGAGCCTGGCCCTTACGGAACAGGATTAGGGCCACATGTCAAAGATTGTCACATGGTTATTTCCATGTTCAAATTGTGAGTGATATAAGCTACATACCAAATTGCAATGATCCTGGTTCATTTTTGGCTGGGGACCATGTTGGCTATCACTGTCTACTGTCAATTATTATTTATATATTATATTTATGCATTTCCCTGGAGTGTGTGCCTTTCTTTGGGTTAGGAAGATTCTGTGACAAGTTGAGCTTTTGAAACCGACAACCAAATCAAAAAGAGCCTTTATTTGTCCTTTTCTTGATTTAGATTTTGCATTGGGAATATACAAGGTTTTCATCCAGCAGCGACAGCACTATCTTTTGTTAAAGTTGTATGTTATGTTAAGTGCTAATCATATTTGGCAGATTAAACTGTAACCATAATGGCTCAATTGACAGCACTGACCCCGTCTACATCCATACCCTGAATCCTAAGTATCAAAAGCACAATTCAATCTTTCTGATCCTGAAAGCACTTCAATACACGTGGCTGAAATAATACATGAAATTGCTTGGCCATCAGAACACTCATTAAGATTGGAAACAGGGGACAGGAGGGGATTTCAGAGGTAAGTAAGTTTGTAAGTAAGTAAGTTTGGTGTAACCAGCAGAGGGCGACATCACCCTTCCCCCTCACCTATCTGGCAGCCCACATTCCACATCTCCTGGGGGTTGTAGTTAGAGGAATTGGTCCTGATGCCATCGGGGTAGATCCTGCTCAGCTGCCGAGTGTTGTACCGCACAAAATCTGTTCCTGAGGAGAGGTTTAAAGATAATAAAGTCACTCAATTTCTATAGCGTAAACACAGAGATACGTGTCCCTCTATCTATTCTCAGGTACAGCTGTAAATAATATAATAATTTAACAAGAAAGAGCGCCGAAATCACTATCGCCAAACCCACCAGACTTCGTTAGCGTGTACAGATCTAGATCCAGCATATCTGCACATGGCTAGGGTGAATTAAGGGTTTATTTCAAACTAATTAGTGATTGTTGAAACTGTGGATAGACAAACCAATGCAACTTTTGATCGACTTTCTGTCGACTTTGAATGAAGTGTGTGTTTTATCATGATAAAATTATTCTTTCTAGTTCATATCATTATGTTTTTGTCCAAATGGAGTCTGGTGGGTTTGGCGATAGCGATTTCGGGGATGTTTTATGTTAAACACAAAGGATCTTACACTCTAACACAACGTGTGTTGTACTGCACAAAATCTGTCCCTGAGGAGAGGTTTAAAGAGAATAAAGCCACTCTATTTCTATAGCACAGGGGTCTCCAACCGTTCTTCATCTAAGGGCTACTGAAGTGGCCAAGAGTGAAGCTTCTGTTTGTCTCTTCACTTCATGTCAAGGTGCATGACTTATTTTACATTTCTTTTAGCCCACATAATTAGCTACATCACTGAAAATATTCCCATCAGGGTCCAAGAAAACATTACCACATTTATTCTGGAAAGCTACATGTTGGAGACCCCTGATACAGACCCCTGATACAGCATGAACACAGAGAAGCTACGTGTTCCTCTGTTGTGTTATAAATAATATAAAAAATGTCAAAAGAAAGATACTGTACACTTTGTAACACATGGATAACATGTTATAGTCATGAGACAGATATTATTTTATCTGAGGGATATGAAATGCACTTAAGATTTTAAAGTTGTCCACTGTTCCCTTCATGTACCTTCGTCCTTAGCACGCGCCTGGGCCTTGTTCTCAGAGAACGAGGATATCTCATAGCATTTGGCGTGTGAACGAGCATGCTCAAAGTCACGGAAGTGCACACTCTTGCAGTAAACCACCAAGTCCGACAGCGCCGTGGACAGTTTGGACTTCTGCAAAATGGGAGAATAAAATGGAAAATGAATCAACAAAGAAATCCTATTCCCATCACTTTAAACATTAATAACATCTAGGGGTAAGCAGCTCTGGGTCACCGTATCCCTGGAAATTAGAGGCTAGTGAGTCAATAATAATGACCTGGTAATTTGTCCACAACTACCAAACTGCAACAAAATAGTGTGTGGGGGGGGGGGTTACATCATGACATTATCATGATGTAACCACACCGCAACAACTACAGTCGTTATAAATGAGCATGCTTTTATTCAAATTAAAAACAGGAAAATGATGTTTCCTAACTATCTCATGAGTCTTGACCTTATTTGCCACTTCTTTATGAACCCATGCAAAGCAATAGCTACATACAATTCATACAGTATTAAGGGGTTTTCAATATCTTCTAATATTTGCAGCTTCCATCTGGTTTCATTCCTCTGATACGGACATATTCAAGTGTTGTCTTTACTTTTTTTTTTTCACTCAATATCAGCAATTATAACACTATTATGTGGATATTATTATGCAGATATATATATGCGGGTGGCAGTACCTCAGTCTGCAGGAAGTTGGGTTGAGAAGCGGAGGGTCACCGGTTCAAGTCCCCATACGGACCAAAGTACAGAGTATGGACTGTGTGTAATGTGTGTTCTAACAACAGAGTGAAACAATTCTAATAAAAGTATAAATGACTCAGCACCACATACTGTATCAGTTGTATATATTTGTATACAAATATTGAGCTAATTACTGAGTATTTATTAGTGATGTTAACATGCTTGTCGTTGCTTTTCAAGGAAAATGTCCAATTTCTGTCAGCCACAGCTGTTTTATTTAAATTTGGGACACATTCCTAGGTACGTATTACTTTATTGATGCATTTTTACATTTTATTTTAACAGTTTTTGTTAAGTTGTGGACAAAAAAACAGGTATCTGTTTTCTTACTTCCAACTTTTTTCACACTGTTTGATTGTGTAACAGTGTGTGGATAAGTAATTTATTGGGGAATTATTATTATTATTATTAAATAACTGGCCTATAAATTACAGCAATAACAACAAATGTTAAAGATGAATTTAGCTTAACCAAAGCTTTAATGCAGCTAATAAATCTGGGTAAAACGATTAGAATCCTATTATAGAATTCAATTATTAAAGCCACAGATGCTTCCAGTTCATGTCTCGCTTCTCAGCAGCTGCACTGAGCATTTCACTTTCAGAATTTAGATATTTTCTAATAGCTATTTCCTCAGAGGACACTGAGCTTTCTTTCCCACAGCTAAGGCGACGGACATTGGATGCCGTTTTCTTTCTCCCATATCTGTCTTCTTTTAAATAAGTTTCCTGTTTCTTTTCACTATCTCCCTTCCTTTACTCCAGTCTCGCCTCGCTGTCTCTTATGTCCCAACCCAGCTTCCTGTCTCTCTCTACAATCAATCTCCATACGCTTCTGTCTTGATTTACAATCACTTTTTATAGCATTCCCTGTCTTCTCTACTTCCACTATCTGTAAAGGAAAATGTGTATATTTAAGAAGCATGGTCAAATCATGAAGAAATAAAGTCGCTTTCTTGAATCCAACATTAAGGGATCTCGGATCTCATAAAGTATCAGGTTGATGTACCTTCCTAGCAGGTGGGTTCCCTGTAGTCGGGCTCTCTGCATCTTCTGCTTCTTCGTCGCTTACTTCATCTGTCTGGGTTCCATCGAGACAGTCTTCTGGATTGTTAAGCTTCTTGGCTTTCAGCAAAATCTTGCCTTTCAATTCCTGGAATGAACACCAACACAGGCACAGATCGGTGAGAGCTGTTTGTCTGCATGCTGTACGTGATAATCAACTCCACTTTATTTGCAGTATTTTTCTGTTCATTTGAAAGTACAAATGAGTAGATTTAAGAACTTCATTTAACCCAGTTAGATAAAGAAACCCATTCATTCATGTTAGTTGAATGGGCTGAGTACCCAGACTGCTCATGAAGGTGGTCCATCTTTCTGCACTTTGCTGTCTCCCAACTAAACGCAGCATTGCACCTATTTAATTGCTAAAATCCTCAATGGAATTCATCGCAGGATTGATCTGCCATTACTTCAAGTTAGCATTGATTGCCGTAAGTGCTCCAATGGAAAAGATTGGAATTTATACAATGGTTATGCTTTCAGTGGTAGATGCACAACAGGCCACACACAAACCATTCATCTTTAAAATGTCTATATTCTAAATGATACCTAAGTTTCATACAATACATTTAGCTGCTGCCCCCGTCCACAGCAGTACAATGCTTAGCTTCTGTGTCGGATGGAGTCTGGTGGGTTTGGCGATAGCGATTTCGGGGATGTTTCATGTTAAACAAAAAGGATCTTACCCTTTAACAAAAAGGTCTATCTCTGTAGGGATCCTTTTCTGAATGTTGTCACTCAGACACTAAATTGAAGTTGCGCAATTGCCCATTAACGTAACATTATAGCTTGTTTTCTCCGCTGCCAGCTGCAGTGGTCTTGCTTTATTCTTGACCAATTTCCCTTTGACACAAATACATAGGAAAGTAGGGTCCAGGGAGACAAAAAATAAAGTTTCCCCTCAAAATCACCAAAATGAGGTGTTCACATTAAAACTACAATATACAAACAGCATGTAAAAGCCACACTACACTATTTTAAGATGAAACAAGACTCTGTATGGCTCTTGTAGGAGCCACATATTGTATGTTGTTTATGGTCTCATTTATATTATTTATTGATTATTATATTGTGCACTTATATTGTAGGTGGTGGACGTTTTCATCGCGGTTTGAGCGGAAGTGATAACATATTTGCTTCACCTGTTCACCTGGGTTTTTTGGGCTTTGACAGAGAGGGGGTGAGCCTGGGAGCGAACGCTTTTTGTTGACCGCCGCACTAACGCACTTATTTCGACTCCTGAAGTAACTTTACATTTGGTAACTGCAGTGCTAGTTGTATTTTACGTGTGGAGGAATAAATCATTGCAAAACAACCGGAGCGCGTCACAGTGTGTTGATGCATCTCCCAGAGTTTAGTCCCTCGCCGCAGCACTTTGTTGGACCGCTTAAAGCCGCAACAGCTCTACTTAGAAACAGCAGTGCTTTGAGCTGAATACTAACATTAGGCACGGAACCACGTCTCCTGCCTATAACAAATCTGATGCATTTGAGTTGCTAGTCCTGGTAAACTGAGGTCTAAAGTAGACATTATTTCCTTGGCTGAAATTAGCAGGGTTGTGTTGTCAGCTTCTTTGGGGAACACTGGTTAACATGGCCCGCAACTTAACTGCCCGCCACAATTGGTTAAAAAAAAATAAAAATGAATCCCTCGGTGCCTCGCCCTCTGAAGTGTATATATGAACAAAAACCAAACAGATTGTAACCTGTGGAGAAGGAAGCTGTTGAGGGATCTGCCCATCCAGAAGGGTGGTCAGTAGTGTGTCACCCAGGATTTTGCTAAGGTGCTGGGCCATGACTGTCTGCTGCTCCACACCACAGTGATTCTCAAGAGACAGAATGACTGGGAAGTCCGATGCCTATCAAACAGGAAAGAAAAGACACAATACTGTTTTTTAAAGCTTATCTGTATTATTATTGTTATTATTATTATTATTCTGTCTTAAAAGCATTTACAACCACAATGTTCTTCTACAATTCTCTTCATTTTTATACCTCAGTAGCCTTTTAACCCCTTCCACATTTCTCTATGTAGAAACCTCATTCAAACATTCAGCTCATTTAGATCATGTGTGCTATTACTTGTCATATTCATATCTTTCATACTTTCAGAAATATTCAATGTTTTCTAGGAAATTGTTCAAAATCTATACATTTGCACACTTTTTCATTGTATACCCATTCACAGACATGGGAGTAAGTCACACATGGGCAAGTCACAAGTAAGTCTCAAGTCTTCACCTTCAAGTCTCAAGCAAGTCCAAGTCATTTTTTGTGACAATCAAGCAATTCAAGTCATAGTTTTGGTCAAGCAAGTCCCAAGTCAAGTCATACAAAAGTTTCCATTTTTAAAACAAGCTAAAGACCGTGGTTATGAACTGCTGGAGTTTTATTTGCATTTTATCCTACTCAATATTCAAAAGGCATTGCGTCCAAGCCACATACATCTGAACAGTTTAAATGTATACAGATACAAAAAACACAGCCTAAAACTGACATTAGGCCAACAATAAATCAACATACATATTTGTTCAGTATGCCTCAAACATGACATCAAATCATGAAATTCATTCAAACAATTCAAGTATAATGGTTTCTAAGTCAAATAATATTCTTCAAACATGCCTCACTTGTATGGGACAGAAACACATCCTTAACCATAGAATATATATTTATTAAACAGAAAATCAAGTAATTTCAAGTCATTTGACTCAAGTCATGAATATCAAGTCAAAGTCAAGTCGAGTCTTTTATGAATGTTTATCAAGCAAGTCTCAAGTCCTAAAAAATGCAAGTCATGTGACTCGAGTCCCCCATGTCTTCCCAAAAATGCTTTCAGCTAGAAACTCCATTCAAACTTTAAAATGTCTCATCTTTTATACATTACGGGTATTATTCAACTTTCAAATCCTATTAAAACTTTTAAAAAAATACTCCACCTTCTTTGAAGCTTAGTAAAAATGCCCTTCTCAGATTTTTACATAAGTGTGTATTGGATGTAATGTTCAGAGCTAGAGAGGGCGATATCACAGCTAAAGTGGAGAGGACGAGAGGAGCTTTAAAAACTTCTACAAATAAGTCTTGCTCCTATTTCCACAATTTTCACTCTTTATACATACTTTTAAGTTAAAATGTAGTACCATTTGTGTAGGTCTCAGACATGTTACTATAGAAGCAATCAGACTTACACATTTGGCCATGTAAGCCTTGAGTGACAGGAACTCCAATCACCTGAGACCAGAAATTACTGGGAAAAAGTTTAATTTTTTTTTTTTAAATATTCTACTTTTTCTTTTCCTTTTTTTACATATGGCATTGGTATTATTCAACTTTTCAATGGCATTCATTGTAATTAAACTTATTCCCACTTTTTCAACTATTACTACTACTTCACTTTCTTTTTACACATTTCAGCCAGCAATTCAGTGTAGTGTCAGCTTTTCAGCATCCAGCATTCACACCACTAAGTTATGAACACAGAGATGGTGGCTCTGCAAAATGTTCTTGGCAAGGAACTTGTTTTGGTGGAACATTTGCACCCCACATAAAATAATGTTTTCTTTGTTATTTGAGTAAGCCAACCCTTTATAAGCAAATAGTGCTAGTGCTGCTCACCTTGAAGGCGTATTCCTTCAGAGTTGAAATCACATCTTTAAAAAGAATCTTGGAAGTAAAAGTGTGACCATGGTACACAATGGGTTCACCATCACTGCCGTCCCAGCAGTCCACCTCTACACAACGGCAGCCTCTCTTCAGGGCCCTACACACACACACACACACACACCCCCTTTAATTTTAAGCTAAGAACGTCAACCTTCTGTCAAGTTGGTCACTCATAAGTACACTAAATTCACTTTACTGCGATTGCCTATCCTCTGTTTCAATTAAAGATCCCATATTGTAAAAAAAGCCATATCTTTTTCTAGTCTAAGCAGGTCGAGGTGCTATATAAATACTGTGAAAGTATCAAAATGCTCAATCCACAGACAAATGGACACATGCTGTATTTAGAAACTGTGCCTTTAGACAAGCCGTCAGGACTTCCGCACGGTTGTGATGTCACAACTATACTAATATATATATATATATATATATATATATATATATATATATATATATATATATATATCTATATACGTCATTGTAGCGGCAATGACTGTATACAGAAAGTGCCGCTACAGTGTCGTTACAGTCATTCCCCAGCTGCAATGACGGTGCAGAGACTCCAAGAGCACAGATGTGGAAGACCCGGTAACACTGACCAATCACAGCAGACTGGGCTTTTTCGAGAGGGGGACTTAAAGAGACAGACGCTAAAACAGAGCGTTTCAGACAGATAGTCAATACAGGTTTATTTAGACAGACAGTTTGAAAAAAAATATGTTTTTTGAACATTAAAGCATGTACGCATGTTCTAATAGAAACCTAAAATACCTACCTAAAAGTATGAACCTTAAATTAGCATAAGATGGGACTTTAAAGCGCGTACTAAGAATAAAGGGTGTTGCATGCTGTGCGTGCAGCAGCCCTTACTTGATGTATGCCTCCAGGCTGCTCTGTCCTAGCAGCTGGTCCTCCAGGAGGTAGGTGTTGTGTGAGGAGGAGATGAAGTAGTGGCTAAGCGGCTGGGTCATGTCCTGGTGAAGATCCAGATGCTTAGGTTTAAATATGGAGCCCTCCTGTGAGCACAGGTAGCTCTGGAAGCCATCTAACGACATGATGCCTTGCTTCTTGGCTGCACAGAGGATATGACACGACTTTAGTAGTCACAGATCAAGAGGCAGCGCAGGCAGAGGTGGAGGTGGCAGAGGTGAAGTATTGAGATTCTTTACTTAAGTAAAAGTACTAATACCACACTGTAAAAATACTCTGTATCAAAGTAAAAGTCCCGCATTGAAAATGTTACTTACGTGAAAGTATGTAAGCATCATCAGGAAAATATACTTAAAGTATTGAAAGTAAAAGTACTCAATGCAAACAAACAAAAATCCTCACATTTTAGAAACTGGAAACGATCAAAACTGTTCTGTGTTTGTCACATCATTTCAGCTGGACTTAGACCGTTATATTGTTAATGAGTAGTTTAATTTATAATAAAACATCGGATTTTATAAACTACATGTGTTTTGTGTGCAAACATCTTAATCTGTGAAGTAACTAAAGCTGTCAGATGAATGTAGTGGAGTAAAAAGTAGAAAGTGGCATGAAAAGAAAAGTGCCTCAAATTTGTACTTAAGTACATTACTTGAGTAAATGTACTTACCTGATTCAGATGGTTCGTAGCGGTTGATCAGCATCGTGGCGAGCTGGTAACTCTGCCCTCCCTCGTACTGCTCCATGCTCAGGAAGGTCTCCAGCTCCTCCAACAGTAAATTCTCTTTATCTTCAGAGTAGTCCTGGAACACCTTCAACACTTCTTTCCTCTGGGTCAGCATCTTATAGAAATGGACAAACTGCTCGATTTCCAAAGAGCCACTCTCAGACTTGTCAGCCCTCTGTGGAAATAAAGCATCAGCTTTCTTTGTTGCACTGTTTAAATATGTTTTTATTGTTTATTAAAAGGATCCCCATTAGCTGATGCCGTAGCAGTCAGCTACTTGTCCAGGGGTCCACACTAGACACACAATACATACCCACTATATAACAGACATCCCATGACAATAATATATGTAAAAATCACATCAATATGCAACACTTATCCACACCCACATGCATACACATGCATGTATGTATACACCCACAAACATACACACACACATACCCAAAAAAAACTAAAATAAATATGTCACTCCACATCAATTTTATGAAAGATGTTTGAGAGAGATTAGGGCTGCATGATATGAGGAAAATATCTGACTGCAATTCTTTTGACTGACATTGCAATTGCGATATGATTTACGATACTGGAGGAAATGATCATTTTTGTATCATTATTCTCATTTTCCTTGAAAAATATTAAAATAAAAATGATTATAGTGTGATTTTTGCCAGAATCTGTACCAAAAAAAAGATTTTTAGGATGGGACGGCTCTGCAGCATCACAATACTTAATTCAGAATGGTTTGATACATATTTTGCCTAACAAATATTGCAGCCCCGCCCCTACAATTTGGACATTGCACTAGTCCATATCGCGATTTCGATACAATTGCAATTCATTGTGCAGCCCTAAGAGAGATGCACTGCAGCAACAAGTGAACTTAATTAAACCAATCTAAAGAGGTTCATAGCTCACCGTGAACAGATGCAAAGCATGGTCCTCATTCATTTCCACGTTCATCATCTTCAGCAGTGTCTGCACCTCTTTAAAATTCATCTTCCCATCTTTGTTTTTGTCAGCTTTCTGAAACCAGTCGCGGACCCCCCTGAGAGGATACTGAGGGAAACGCCAGCTCAAGTGTTGTGGAACAACAATTCAAATAAAAAAAAAACGTACAGTTACAATCAGCTGGAGAGTTCTATTAGAAAACCCCACGGATAAAATAATCTCATGGGCAGAGCAAAACTTTTTTTTCTTTTGTTGCCGTTTATTGTTGTTGTCTGGTTAAGTAACATTAGAGAACATTTTAAAAAAAAAAAGTCACCTAGCTTCCGCACCATACTGGACCAGACTTGATTACACTTGTTGACTGTTTTTCCGAGATCATCATATTCATTCATAAATAAAAATGGATGGTCATCTCCATTCATGTTTTATTTCCATTACTTTCCATTTTTGTTTCATTGTTTATTAAAAGGATCCCCATTAGCTGATGCCGTAGCAGTCAGCTACTCTTCCTGGGGTCCACACTAGACACACAATGCATACTCACTACATCACAGACATCCCATTACAATAATATATGTAAAATCACATCAATATGCAACACTTATCCATGCTCACATAGGCTACACACACACCTACATTTCCCATAAACAAGAGATCAAACTAACAGTCACACTCAGTACATCAAATTATGAATAACCACCAATCTAAAACCTGTTCTCACAGAACATGTTTTTTCTTTCTATAGAAAAACACTTCTTTTTTTTTTTTTTAAACACAATTAAAGGAATATTTGGTAACACTTTAATTGAAGGTATCTACATAAGAGTGACGTGTCATGACACATGAACCCTACCTCTAACCCTGACCATAACTTGTCATGACAAAAACCGAATGACACTTACTAAAAGAAGTGTTATGTCATAAACGTTTATGACTTGTTTATAATGTTAATGACAGGTTCAGGACAGTGCCATGTCACTTTTATGTAGATATCAAGTAAACTCAAATTTTTGTAGGCTAATAAATAAACCTTCAATCCATTACCTGACATTTTTTCAGAATGATACGCACTTCACAAGACTTCTTGAAGCTCTGTGCAGAGAAAAGCCAGTGTTTGATATCAGCCAACAGCAGATTTAACACTTGTTTTTCATACCATAAACACAGTGCTACAGTAAAAGGATACTGGTCCTGCTTCTCCTTCTCATCCATCGTTTGAGCCTTGTGAATCAGCTTGCGCATTCCCTCGATCCAGGCTTTGGCTTCCTCGGGCGTCCTGGCCACAAGGTCCAGGTTGCCTTGGCGACCGTGAAAGACCAAGGTGAAGCAGAGCTCAGCGGGGAACTCCTCAGCGGCGCTCTGCAGGACCTCCGACTGGTGGCCCTCGCGCACGGCCTCCACTTCGCTAATTGAGACTGAGACATGATCAGTGGATGGTTAAAGTAAAGTTTAGAGCTAGCCTGGCTCTAGGACTGGGCAATATTTCCATATTGCAGTGCTCAGCATAAGTTAATACGCCCATGCTAAAATTAACTAAAAAGAGGAATAAAAAAATCATCTTTAGGAAATTGATCTTAATGCCTTAATTAAAAAAATGAGGAAAATCCAATGTTTAAGGACACCAATTTTCTTTGTGAATGAATAATGTATCGTAAATAAATAAATGTTCATCCTTAAATACAGGGGGCATAAGTCAGTACACCCATGTTAAATTTCCATAGAGGCAGGCAGATGTTTATTTTTAAAGGCCAGTTATTTTATGGATCCAGGATAATATGATCCTGATAAAGTTCCCTTGGCCTTTGAGTTAAAATAGCTCCTCATCATCACATGCCCTTCATCATACCTGGAGATTGGCATGGGATACTTTCCATAAGATCATTTGCATCTCTCAATGCAAATCAAACCAGCGATTAGGCTAACTGAAATAAAACCATGCCAATCTCTAGGTATGGAAATCATGGAAGCATGATGTAGCAGGGCACTGCACGGCGATGCAGGGCTAGTCCATTTACATTTATATTGTCTTAAATTTTAGATAATTGTCTTTTCCTGGTTTTTATGGCTGTATTACAGTAAAGTGACGTCATTTTCTGAACTTACCAGACAGTTCTAGCTGTTTGCCTGCTTGTCATTATACTATTGACTACATATACTATGACAGTCATTTATAACTATTTTGTGAAAGCACCAATAGTCAACCCTGCTATGTCGTCGCAATATCGACGTTGATGTAAGCCATTTGGTCAAAAGTATTGTGATGTTTGATTTTCTCCATATTGCCAAGCTCTACCTGGCTCTGTCAGAAGGTAACATGATTTGCCTACCTGCACGTTTTAAACTTGCCAATTAACATGTTATAATTTTTGTTTAATGAGCACAAAAACCGAAGAGCAAAAACTCTTGATGAAGGCGAACTTTGATGAAGGCTTTGACAGGGACAATCAGGAGAGAGCCATCACGGCTGTACTGCCTGCAGACCATCAGGCCCTCACACTCTCTCCTCCACTGACGTGAGGCAGGATTAATGCTCGTGAGGTGGCCGCCGGCCTTAAAGGCATCCCCGGACGCGTGCTCTAGGGCTGAACGATTAATCGTTTTCAAATCAAAATTGCGATTTGAAAGTATGCGATTAGCTAATCGTGAAGACGATTCAATTTCACAGAACTTGAACCCATTATACAGTACAATGTGCTTTATTTATTCAGAGATTGACCAGGGAAGATCATTAGGAATAAAACGACAGTTTATATGTCATGCATGCAAACATGTGCACACGCTTTGGTACTCACAAGTGGAGTGGCTTTTCCCTGCCCATCTGGACTTGTACCAGATCGTCATGGCGTCCTCCAGAAGGCGGAAATGCCGCTGCTTCTTCCACGAACGGGACTTGACCTTTTTCAGAGTCGAACCCGCCATCATCACCTTGACATCTGGGTCATCTTCGATGTCTGCAGTCACATGTGAAAAGTCACGACATACCTGAGATACTACACCATCAGAACTGCAGGCCAGGGAGAGGATTGTTTTATTGGTTTTGCCATTACTGATTTAATTAGGATATATGGACTTAACGCTGAGCTTAACTTCCATTAAAGCGGAGATCTTCAGCAGGGGGCCCTAAGGTTATGGTTTAAACGTTTAAATGTGTCTGAAAATATACATAAACACGAGTCCAACATAGTATTAGCTTAAACTGACACCAGATTGATGACATGCTATTGGCTTGTAGGTAAGGTAGACACTAAGGTAGCTATCCACAGATACAGAAGCTTCAAGGATTCACTGCTACATGTATGTTTAACATTAAAACATGATGTACAGGTGCTGGTCATATAATTAGAATATCATGAAAAAGTTGATTTATTTCAGTAATTCCATTCAAAAAGTGAAACTTGTATAATGTATACATTCATTCCACACAGACTGATATATTTCAAGTGTTTATTTCTTTTAATTTTGATGATTAGAACTGACAACTAATGAAACTCAGAAAATTTGAATATTGTGAAAAGGTTCAATATTGAAGACACCTGGTGCCACACTCTAATCAGCTAATTAACTCAAAACACCTGCAAAGGCCTTTAAATGGTCCCTCAGTCTAGTTCTGTAGGCTACACAATCATGGGGAAGACTGCTGACTTGACAGCTGTCCAAAAGACGACCATTGACACTTTGCCCAAGAAGGGCAAGACACAAAAGATCATTGCTAAAGAGGCTGGCTGTTCACAGAGCTCTGTGTCCAAGCACATTAATAGAGAGGCGAAGGGAAGGAAAAGATGTGGTAGAAAAAAAGTATACAAGCAATAAGGATAACCGCACTCTGGAGAGGAGTGTGAAACAAAACCCATTCAAAAAATGTGGGGGGGATTCACAAAGAGTGGACTGCAGCTGGAGTCAGTGCTTCAAGAACCACCACGCACAGACGTAGCAAGACATGGGTTTCAGCTGTCGCATGCCTTGTGTCAAGCCACTCCTGAACAAGACACAGCGCCAGAAGCGTCTCGCCTGGGCTAAAGACAAAGGACTGGACTGCTGCCGAGTGGTCCAAAGTTATGTTCTCTGATGAAAGTAAATTTTGCATCTCCTTTGGAAATCAAGGTCCCAGAGTGTGGAGGAAGAGAGGAGAGGCACAGAATCCACGTTGCTTGAAGTCCAGTGTAAAGTTTCCACAGTCAGTGATGGTTTGGGGTGCCATGTCATCTGCTGGTGTTGGTCCACTGTGTTTTCTGGAGGTCCAGGGTCAACGCAGCCGTCTACCAGGAAGTTTTAGAGCACTTCATGCTTCCTGCTGCTGACCAACTTTATGGAGATGCAGATTTCATTTTCCAACAGGACTTGGCACCTGCACACAGTGCCAAAGCTACCAGTACCTGGTTTAAGGACCATGGTATCCCTGTTCTTAATTGGCCAGCAAACTCCCCTGACCTTAACCCCATAGAAAATCTATGGGGTATTGTGAAGAGGAAGATGCGATGCGCCAGACCCAACATGCAGAAGAGCTGAAGGCCCCTATCAGAGCAACCTGGGCTCTCATAACACCTGAGCAGTGCCACAGACTGATCCACTCCATGCCACGCCGCATTACTGCAGTAATTCAGGCAAAAGGAGCCCCAACTAAGTACTGAGTGCTGTACATGCTCATACTTTTCATGTTCATACTTTTCAGTTGGCCAACAACTCTAAAAATCCTTTTTTGTATTGGTCTTAAGTAATATTCTAATTTTCTGAAATACTGAATTTGGGGTTTTCATTAATTGTCAGTTATAATCATCAAAAGTAAAAGAAATAAACACTTGAAATATATCAGTCTGTGTGGAATGAATGTATACATTATACAAGTTTCACTTTTTGAATGGAATTACTGAACTAAATCAACTTTTTCATGATATTCTAATTATATGACCAGCACCTGTATAAATATGAATGTCAATTATTTAAATAGGTTAGTATTGTATGCACCACCAAAAGGTATGTGTAAAGGCTTTAGGCTGCCCTACACGTTATTGTCGGCCCAGCTTAATATGCAACTCAATTTTCATACTAATATGTAGTGGGGGGGGGGTCCCTGCGCCGTCTCTCTTTCAGCTAAGGGGTCCTTTGCCTAAAAACGTTGAAACCCCCTGCATTAGATCATACATCTTCAAACAACTTGCAAAATCATCACAGATCTATATCATCAGTCTGAGGGAATAACATTTACTCACGTGAACCTTCAGGATCCATCGCTATTCTTGAATCATGCCAATGGAAATGCACCGCTAAAAAGGAGCAGATGTCGGAAACGTGTTCCAGATGCTTTTGCCTGTTTCCAAACAAAATTTATTTAGTAAAAGCTTTTTTACAAAAAGTTTAAATCGATACAAAACCTCAGTACAGCTGCTTCCATGCCTTACTGTAGGGAAGTTGTTGTTTAGGAAGGACATTACTAGTTCCATTTGCTTTGTCCATACAGTATACAGGACTTCTCTGCTGATCCATGTGAAATATGTCCATTCGTCACCTCCAATAATCAGCTGTTCTGCTTTGCCTCACTAAATGACAATCAGCTGGGTAGTGGGATGTTGGCAAGTGACTGCTCTGCTGTAGTGTCTGCAAGGATGTAGTAGACTCAAGGCGCTAAATGCCAAGATATTTTCAGGGCGAGTCAGCATTTAAATCTTAATCCACTCATACCACCAATCTATACTCAACTCCTGTGCTGACTAAGAAACATCACACACACCCAGCAGCCTGTGCTCGCCTCATCAGATAAAAATCAATACTAGACATACAGCAGCCACTCTAAGAATTTGATTTGGATCATTATGAAATGAAAACGCTAGAAAATCTTGCAACAATGTGTTTTAGGAACGCTCATGCCTTGGCCCTTGGGATGGCAATCAGAGTTAAAAATTAGCACCATCCATACTAGCCAAATGCAGGTAAAATATGCAAGCGGCTGGTAGATTGCTTCACTCACTAGCCAAAAAAACCATGGTAATCTACCGAGTGGCTGGTAAGATTTGAACATTTAAAATGTGGATGGAAAAGTTAAGTTTGAACCCTGACGGCAATGTCTGTGTGTCGATCTGTCAGTGGGTCGGGCCTCTATTTTGGACCAGATTTATGCATTTCCACATGAAATTTAATACAGACATTCTTGGTTCCCATAGAGTCCTTTGGATGACCAAATACCTGCAAAACCATCAACATTCCCATCAGCCTCAGCTCGTGTTTAGTGCTAATTAGCAAATGTTAGCATGATAACACATACATGGTGTACACTAACATGGTGAATATGATACCTGCTAAAGATCAGCATGGCTGGCACCAGCCCCCCCCCAAAATATGATTGTTTTTGATACTCTTCACAGTATTTGTATAGCAATCTGACTGCTTCATAATTTAAAAAAAATAACTTTTTACAATATGGGACCTTTAAAGTGTTGAAACTACTCTGTATCTACGGAATTATACAAAACCATTGCTTTATAAAACATGTCAACTTTTTTTTCTATAGCCCCAAATTATAAATCTGTCTGCAATCTTACCATCATACAACCCTTCTATCCCATCATACAACCCTTCTATCCTTGCACCCTCATAATGTCGCTCATTAAAAGTAGAGAGACCTAAATTAGCTTCAGACTTGCTGCTTATCAGTGAAAACCAATAAATCCTGCTATCTCCGTTGTTCACTGATAAATGTGGCTCATACACTTCCAGAAGGGAAGGTTTTCTAAAGTCTGCAGATCTGTATTCCTGCCTGACAGCTATCCTTTCCGTTCATTGTCTTCTGAAAAAAATCCCTTTTTTGCCAACCCCCCCCCCCCCCCTTGGCAAGTTTAAGAAAAAACTGAGTTCTCACCACAGTATGACTGACGTGATACAAGGAATGCATCCACAGTTGCTTCACAATTTAATATCACACTCCTACTGAAAAAAACAGACCGACCATGAAAGTGATGCTAATTTTCCACAGCTATTTGCTCCATAAACTGATGTGCGCTTTTATGTGTTGTGCTTTCACTGCAGAGCCACGTCAAAGACATTTTTATTTCCCATCCAAGTTTTTCAGATTCTCCACTATTCAAAGTTTAAACCCCTCTCCTTTATACTTAACATGCAAGCCTTTAAGCTGCAATTAGGTCACATTATGTTTTATTTTTGGGGCAATGCTTCAGCGTTTTGGATTGGCGCTCTCCTTAGGCGAGATGAGTCACAAGGCCACTTCTTTAGGGAGTTCACTGACCACACACACACACATACACAAAGACATGACTAATGGGCATATCTAACAGTATGGACGTTGGGAATAAACTCAGACATAAAAACCAACAGCTTAAATCTATTTAATCTATCATAACAATGTTTCATTTCCCCTGTACAGTGAGATCTGTGTCCTGATATTTACTCATGACTGCATTTTTCCTGCACACAAGTATGTGAAGAATTCAACAAACAAGTAAATAGGCCATGTCAGTCCAATGAAATCCATTTATAACTCCAAACTGTGGCAGGGAGGGAGGTGTGTGCACAGTAAATTAAAACCAGTCAGACATTTGAGACATTAAAGCATCACTTCAGCCAAGCCTGCATGCAACAGCAGCTAAAGAAAGAGTGAGTCAGACAAACTATAAATTGCATTTTTCCTTGATAGGGAAAAAAGAGTTATACTTACCAAAAGTACAGATCCCACCAGGGATATTAGGAGTTCGACCTCCAGAAGTGTGTACTCTTAAGGTGACAGCTGGCATCAGATATGTGTGGGTAGGACCCGGGATAAGGTTAAGGGAGGTGCGTATGTCACACTGGCCCTGTACGCTGAGATCCAGAATCAAGGAGAGTTCAGGGACTGTTAGCTGAGCTCAGGGCCTTTAAAGCATGGGAGTGTCTGAAGGGAAATCTGGCTCAGCCTCCTCTCTCCTCCCCTCTCTCACTACTGAGTCTGAGAAACCCGATTCTCTGGTTACTGCTGCTGCACGCTGGTACGCTCTGCTCCCGCCCCCCCCAAGCCTTCCTTCCTTCTCCTGCCACTCCCTCACTCCTCCATCCGCAGACCCCTCGCTGCATCTGGTGAGGCTCACTTCCCTCAGTCCGCTTCTCCTAGTTCTGTCTTTCGATGGTCTGCAGAGTGACTCCCATGTTTCTGTATCAGCACTGATAACGGGTAACACAATTCTGGGAAATAGTCTGCTATGTTAGGGAGAGAGGCCAAATCATAAAACAATGAGAAATACATGTGCTTTTTTTTTTTTTTTTTAAAAACAACTGATATCCTGAAATTGATATCAAAAGATTGCAATCAGGATCAAGGCAGTAGTATGCCACATAGTGCAGAGCCTTAATGGGAAACAGCTGTTTAGATGCAGTTTTTATTACAATGTTCACTCACTTTGATTTGTATTTCTCCGGGACAACATGCATATGGAAATGCCTCGATTACAATTGTAACCTATTTTAACACTCAAGGAAATCATGGGTGAAAATTAGTGACTGACAATGTAGACGTCAGAATCACAAATGGCAACATAAAAATGGAAAACATCTAGCCATTCTCAACCCAGTCGAGCTAATGTACTCTTCCATTTGAAAGGGTCCCAGCACCAGATGGCCTATAATGACTTTAGCTACCGTAGCACTTTCCTCATGAAGGGTAAACCGACCAAAAGGAGCAACGCATACTCGGAAAGGTGTCCTACGGGAATCGGATTTGCTCACAAATGGAAGGCTTGAGCGTAGGTGTTTCCGCGATAGATGCTGTCCATCTCAGCCGTTGTGAGGATAATGGAACCTATGGGGGCCACAATCTGTTAATGTACTGGTGAAAGGAAATTAAGGCTCATCAGCGTAGTCTGTGGTGCTGTTAGAGTGTGCACTCAGTGAGCACAGGTGAGCCCATTTCCCATCCGACTGACAAAAGAACAAATCCAACTTCAAAATAACTTTCAAAACTTGGACTGCATTATCACCCGATTAAAAAAAAAAAAAAAATCCTCTTGGAAAAAAAACTGCTTCCCCCCCACAGAAACACTAGTGACAATGACACCTTATCAAAATACTGCTCATCAGAGCTGCTGCATTTGTTAAGCTAAGACTCAAATATAGTTAAAATAATTGACAGAAAATGAACCAGCAACATATGTCCTTCAAAATCAACGCTGCGCTGTCTTTCCAGTAAACAAGACTGAAAGCAGTTCCTCCTACCAAATGTCAAAGGGACTATTAACTTCACCACTAACTATTCACTTTGAAAACAGTTTATTTTTTAAAATATCTTAAACAAGACCAACTGCTGAGATTTTACTCTGGACAGAAATCATTTTATGCATGACTGGGCCTCCACATACAAAGCCCTTCAACACAAAACTATAGAGAAATACATCCACTGTTTTACTAAACTGCTGTAAATACTGTGAAATCAGTTTACAGGAGCTTAGCAAAAGGAGACACGCCCAGTCATAAAGAAGGTTTAAAAGTCTTATTTGAAATGTAAGAAGAAGAAAAAAAAAGAGAAACAGTTCCTACTTTGAAGTGGAATGTTACAGGAAATTACAGTGAGAAACGGGAAAAGCTAGAGCTGACCGATATTTTGGAAGCGCTGATATTAACAACCGAGACAGATATCCAGATAGACATTGCAGTGCGGTTAACTGCAGTAATAAATGTTTTTGACCATTTTCTTATTTCAAGTCATTTCTCTGTTCAAAAAGGACTTTTGATTGTTTTGATAGGGAAATCTTTTGTTTCAAACTGTAAAATATCACACTCAAACAAACCTTTCATTTTGGATCTTGCCAAAAACATTAATGTCATAAACAAATACCAGCCAATATTTCATTATTGGATTAAATTATTGTCAAATATCAGTTATCGGTAACGGCTTTGAAAATCTTCAATCAGTCTGGCTCTTTAAAAAACAACTTTTCAGTTGTGAAGTCGGGACTTTGTTTGTGGAAGTGACATACTGGCAGTAAAACTGGTGTAAATGATGTATCCAAAAGCAAATCTTCCTCTATTATGTCCTCCACTTTGTAGACAGTCTCAGCGCCGCTTATGGCAAAATACAAAATCTAGGCGGTGATGAGAGAGTCTCTGTGTCAGCTGTAAACAACACACTCTGTCCTCATCACTGCGGAGCCAGTGGGATGCCTCTAGCGTCGGTGACTTGGCCCTCCTGCAGGTTCTTGACCAACTGTGCCAGCCAACGCTTGGTGGTGGTGTCGTCCTTCAGCACCTGGGCAAAGGTGCTGTCTTTCAGCTGGTCTGGCAGACACTGACGCAGGGCCTCTCTGGCTCTGAGGAAGGAAATACCACATGTCACAAACCAAATGTACTTTTGAGTCAACACAACAGCTTCTCGTGTTGGTGTCTCCAACTGTAAACCTGTAAAAGTCTGTACTTCTCTACCTACAGTATATCAAGACTAGAAAATGCATTTCCTGCAGAAAATGCGTGGGAATGCTGAATAGCTGAATTGCTAAAGCTAAACTGGATGAATAGCGTAAATCCGTAAGAAGTTGAAGTAGTGAGAGGAGTTGAAAAAGTGGATATCGTTTTAATAAGTATGAATTTCATTAAAAGTTAACGCTAAACTGAATTGTTGGCTTTAAAAGTTTAAAAATGACAAAATATGTAGAACATTGTGAGGTCTGAGTATATTTTCTAACTGATAATGACTCACATATGCAGAAATATGAAACAAATTGTATGAAAAATCTTAAAGCCCAAATGCATTGCACTGCAGAAAAATTGTCAGAGATGGAAGCTAAACTGCATTACATAAATAAGTGAAGAGCTAAAATACATTGTTAGAAAAGCTGGAAGATGAACTGTAATACTGTCAAAGATGAAAGTTGAAATGAATTACCTGAAAATGTCTTAACATTTAAAAAAGTATAAATAGTAGAAAAAAGTTGAAGATGTCCTATCATTAGCTGAAAGAGCTGAACATTTTAAAAGTTGAATGGTTTTAATAGCTGAACGTATGCAGAAGTTACGGAGAGCCAAAATAAAACATGAATAGCTGAATTGCTAAAGCTAAACTGGTTAAATACTGGTTAAATAGCTTAATCCGTAAGAACAAGTTGAAGTAGTGAGAATAGTTGAAAAAGTGAATTAACATCTTGATCAGGGACAAACTGACTAATGTATCACAGTGGGATTCGAACTCGGATCTCCCGCACCAAATCAACTACGCTATCATCTCTATAGATGACTGGTGTTCCTTCAGCAATTATAAAACCTGTCTTTGATCATTGATCACCACACCTGCTAATGAGTGAGAGACCGTGTGAGAGAACCCTTCAAACAAGCAAACAGAATAACAATAGTGGGAATGCTGCTGAATCAGCATTCCCACTAATTACATACACATGCTGCATGTGAAAGACTCAAAGTGCTTATTCCTTAGATAAAGGCTGCTATTTATGGAAGGTTTCCTGCTTATCATCATCATCTAAGACCCATCTATATTTCAAGTATTACTACTTAACCTCTGCAATATGCTTTCTCGATATGCATTATTAATATTACTTAAAAGGGTAGTCTCGCATTGTCAGACCTCTATCTCTTGTGAAACCTCTGCAGGGTTTCAGGGTTTCACTGACATTGATGGCTAATGAACCATGGAGAAAGCAAAAGAGTTGGCAAAGGATTTGCGAGAAAAGGTAGTTGAACTGTATAAATCAGGAAAAGGATATAAAAAGATATCCAGATTTGAAAATACCAGTCAGTAGTACCTGCACAAGCCTTAGAACTTCTGGAACAAAGTTGGAGTAATGAGACCAAAATGGAACTTTATGGTCACAACCATAAACAATGTTTGGAGAGGAGCCAATAAGTCCTATGACTAAAAGACTACCATCCCTACTGTTAAGTATGGAGGCGGATCTTTGAGGTTGTTGGAGGAGGGGGAGGGGAGGGGGGGGAGGGGGAGGGGGGGGGGAGGGGAGGGGAAGAGGACAGGACATTCAAGTCAAAGTTGATGACAAGATGAATGCAGCATGTTTTTGGAAAATACTGGACGGATTTTGGAATTTGCAGTCCGAAGCACAAGGACAAGTCAACCCTTCAGTGGCTACAGCCACAAGTGAAGGTTCTGGAGTGGCCATCCCAGTCTCCTGACCTCAATATCATTGAGCCTCTTTGGGGAGAACTTTGCACAGAACGTGCAGTTCGTGCAGACAACCCAAGAATTTACAGGACCTGGAGGCTTTTTGTCAAGAAGAATGGGCATCTCTACCATCTGAGAAAGTAAGGTACTCATCGACAACTATCTGACTAAGACTGCAAGTTGTCATTGATGCAAAAGGGGGCCATACACAGTATTAAGATCTAAGGGTATGTACACATTTGAATGGGGATCATGTCATTATTTTAATGATTGCACTATTCTGTAATAATAATAAAATAAATAATAAAATAAAAGTAACATGTTTCGCCTGTTAACTGGCGTTTTCTTAAAAGAATGGTACACATTTTACAAATTCTTTCAGGGTATACATGAGCACAACTGTAATCTTCAACAAAACATACAAGGCTCCCCTACAGGAAATTGGTTAGCAGAGCTGTGTGCTGTGTCATACATGGTGGATTCATCCATAAGATGTTTTGGAGGAGCACAGCTGCAGCTCAGTGCTCTTCTTCAAAATAACTTTTGATCAGAGGGTCATTGATTACAAACATTATAGAAAATTATAGAAGTATAGCACCCTACCATGCGCTAGTCTGATTATCTAAAAGGAAATGCATGATTGATTAGTTAGAGAGATCATGACACACCTCATCTTGTGGTCAACTCAGTTACTAAATGATGGTCTAAACCAGGAGACAGCAACCTTAGGCATGCATGCCACCATTGGCATGCGGTAGCTCAAACAAAGGCACACAAGCAATAACTGTGCAAGAGTTTTTTGGACATGTTCCAATCCGCATGCCAAATGACCTCTTCTACAGTCATTGGCAGGAGCATGGCCTGTTATTTACGGTAGTTTGATTGACTTTTTCCCCATCCGCATCAGCAAAGACCCGCCCTACTCTGCCTCGATTGGCTAGTACTTGTTGCCTTCTTCACAGAATACGCTGCAAAGGAAAAAACATAACACTGCCTGAGCGGGCTCGGTTGATGATGGCAGGCTTAATGCTGATATGGCACACTGATTAACAAGAACATTTTAATATGGCACTTAATTAAAAAGGTTGCCGACCCCTGGTATAAAAAATTCCCTCGTTCATTAAATATGGGGGCTTTGCTTTGTGATAAGGGGTGGCTGCCGTTTTACCCTGAAGATTAATGTTAGATAATATAAAAAATGTAAATTTCTTTAGCAGGGATGGTCTTTATTTCAGTTAAAGTGGCATACTTCCACTAGTGGAAAATATCTGGTGCAATCTCTTAATGGAAAATAATGGAAAAGTTCAAAGAAATATAAAAAAAAATTGCTTCTAAGTCCTACCAGCAGCCAAAAGGTGTAAAAGTATCAGTTTTTACAATGATTTAAAAAGGAGAAAGAAAGCTCACTTTAGCATCTGTAAGGCTGTAACCACCAAACATTTAGAAATTCATAGGAAATCAATTATTATATTAAGCAGTAAATTCATTTTCGGATCATTACCTAACAAGCATTCAGTTCTGACCACAGGCTGACAAGCCATTTAACTGACGGCCACCACAAACTGTTTTTGTGTAATGGCTCCTCCTAGTGGCAACTACTAATGATCAAATTCTTCAGTCATATTCTCTTCCCTGTTAAAAGTTGTACAGTCTCACACAAATCTAGCCTGGTCCTACCAGACTCTGGTACATTTCATTTGTACAGAGAGTCTGGCCTCTCTCCATTGACAAGTGTTAACTTCCTTGAAGGCGGGTACTCTGTTGAAGTGTAAAACTACTGGATCTGCCATAACCAATCGCTAACGTTTGGTCGTGACGTATGTCATGCGCATGTGCAACAAGAGGGGAGACTGACAACTAACGGCTTATATTAGCATTAGCATCGCTATATATATTTGGCCGGAGAAAACCCAAGAATATACCGCGAACCCAGACGGAGTACTGAAGGGAAATGAAAATTGAGCGGAAGTACGTAGGAGAGCGGAGCCAGGCTAACACAAATCACCACTCAATCAAGACCCAACGTTAAAAACAGGCTGCTCTACCTGAGATTGTCCGAGAGGCGAAGGTAGCAGCGAACAACATGCTTCAACAGGCGGGCTGATGGTTCTTTAGAGAGCTGGAGCACCATTTTGCCCTGCAAAGAAAATCAAAATTATATTGTGAAAGTCATTGCCAAGTGTCACACTGTGCAGATTCGGAAGGTAAACTCAATCAAAAAACACTTACAAGAATCATGGCCACATGGGAGAAACGTTCATACGTCT
This sequence comes from Sander vitreus, assembly GCF_031162955.1. NCBI lineage: Eukaryota > Metazoa > Chordata > Actinopteri > Perciformes > Percidae > Sander > Sander vitreus. The sequence continues at coordinate 4,429,680 of NC_135865.1, read as the reverse complement.
GACATATATAGGCCAGCCCTGTGTCATCCAGCAAGATCTTCTGCAGTATGAAAGTAGCAACCTTTCAAACAAAATGAAGAGAATAGTGAGGTGTTAGCTGATGTTACAGTCCCATTATGCACCAAAACTGCAAAAAAATAATATACAATTTATATTTCTATAACTTAAAAGTAAAACTACAGCAGTTTTAAGGGCTCATAATTCTAAAAGACTAGCAGCAGCATGGGAGAAATTATGTTTTTTTTTTTTTTTTAAAGGACCTTTCAATAAAAAAAAAAAGGAAACAGTTTGGGCAGTTAAACAGTGTAGCTAAAGGAGACAATATAGTGGTTGGACACAGGTTCCAACCATCCATTACTGTATGCCAAAGGTCAAGTTAGGGAATCTGTATGTCAGTTAGAGGACTGTTTGAAAAGCAGCTGGAACAGTTCAGTACCGTCTTGGAGAGCTCACTCCCTGATTCCATGATGCGGAGACACAGCGGGATGATTTCAGTGGTGAGGAGGAAGTTAATCACTTCTTGTTCATCTGTTTTGACCAAGGCACCTGCAGTAAACACAGAAAGACGCTTGAGGAGAGGGATGAAGACACAGTTTTGTGGACACAACCATCAATCTAGAAATAAAACAGGACTAAGCAGGAGTAAAGTTTACCTATGACTCCGAGGCTGGTAAGTCGCAGGTACTCAAACGGACGGGTTTTGCTCACAGTGTGCAGGAAAGGGTAAAGGAAAAGAGGGATGTGAGCAGCAAGAAAAGCTGACCTGGTAAGGAACAAAGACGTAAAAGCATTTTAATGACATGACCAGACATTCATACACGATCGGACGAAAGCTACAAGGTCACCTTTATACCTTCATGGATCATACTGACAAGAGAGACAAAAATAAACACCTACATTACAGGGATTAAAGCCCCAGTTCTCCGATGCAAGACATATTCTTGCATCAATACAAAAAGGCACATTTTTAAAAGGAATCAGGTGTCATGTATGATAAAGATGTCAGTTCTGGGACATTACCGTTAAAGGGATAGTTCTGATATTTTAAAGTGGGGTTGTATGAGCTACTTCTCCATAGTCAGTGTGTTAGCTACAGTAGATGGAGGTCAGCACATCTTTAATGCAATATCTACATTGCCCATTATCAGCAACCATTCATCCAATGTTCCAAAGGCTCATTCTGTTTACTAATCTGATATCATTTTAAAAGGCTAACTGAGAAAACATTGGAGAACCCTTTTGCAATTATGTACATAATGTAATCTGTTAATTATTTGCAATTTTATCAAAATCACAGGAATATTGAATATTTTTCAATGAAAATGAGAATAATGATACAAAAGTTATCATTCCCTCCAATATCGTTTATCACATCACAAATGCAATATCAAACTAATCGCAATCAGATATTTTCCTCATATTGTGTAGCCCTAATTCAGAGAAAACTGGAAGATGTAGTGGAAAAATGCCTCTGCCGCCATCTATATTAAGTACATTACATAGTTGAAGTTTCGAAATACAGCCTGTCATCACAGGCTGAAAAAGAAAAAAATTGTTACAAAAACCACTGCAATCTTTTATTTAATGAACTCCCCATTACCGTGTCTCCGGGTGTGAGGCAACACACTGCAGAAGTGCCAGGGCATTGCACACTCTGTTAGATTGGTGAGCTGTAAGCGTAGGTGGATTTATAGATGGATAGATGTTCACTATTTCCTAATAAAGAAGAAGGAATGCAATAAGGAAAGAAATCAGTTAAACTTATAATCAAGGCCTTGCAACAACAGCAGATACATACATGCATATATGTACACGTGTGAGCAAATAGGTTCTATGTGCTACATCTAGGAGTGGGACATGGGTCATACCTGCAACAGGGCAGCAATAGTGCCACAGGAGTGCCAGAGCATTGGTGCCAGGTCTGGCACAGACTCGCGTTTCTTGCTTAGCTCCAGCAAGGCATTTTCTCTGGTCTCTGGACTGGACAACTCATTGATCCATTGGTAGATCTTCTCCCGGTCTACCTGGGCCAGGGCTGTGACGTTAGTTACAGCCTGTAAAAGCAGGTGACAATAGTCAACAAGTGCCTTCATCATCGCCATCCAAATAAACCTTGGATACAAACTGTAGCTATATCAATATGATGGAATGAGAAAAGTCATCAGCAATTTAGCTTATCATAACAATGCAACATACATATCGTATGCACGTTACAACTAAACACATCCACAATATGGTATCCCATAATTGATATCAAGGTATTTCTGATTTTGTGGGAGCAAGTAGCTTTATTTTGGCATCATTGTAAATGAATTGGCAGTTTAACTGAAGTCTCTCCACATACTGTTATGTCTCTGACAAAATATCAATTTGAATCTTATTCAGAGGCCCAACCATTGTAAACTGTGCAGCCAAACATTGTTCAAAGCCACAAACCTTTATTTGAAGCTTCGTTGGAGATCCCTAAGTTTCAAAAGATACCAAATATGTCAGGCTGAATTTAGGGAAATACGAATAAATTGATGCTGAAGACATAAAAAAATATTCCCATTTGATGGAATGGTGTAACCATAAATTAACAGTGTTAAATGAGATGGTTTAATCGATGAAAGCAAATAAAAAAGGGGAAACGTAGCTATGTTAAGACGGTTGATAACGTTGCACTGATATTAAAATACTCACTGCTCCCGTCGCCAGCATTCTCTGAAGCTCTTTGTGGTCCCAATGTGTTGTTAAAACTACTGTATCTGCTGAACTGGGGTGTAGTGGCAAACTTATGTGGCTGCAATAAAACAAACTTGGCGTAACTAACACAGTGCGGGCAGCTAACGTTAGCCCAGCTAGCTAGCTACTAGCGTTTTACGTATTGACAAATGGAATCCAGTAGTTACGCGCGAACGTTAACATTACAAGGAACGTAACTTCATTGCGATAACAAAACGTTAATATTTTCATTTATCTGTATCGACAATAGCCTCGAGAGCTTATAACTGAACGCTATTGACCAGATAACATAGCTAATCCAGTGTCGAGTTTTTGTTGGTAATGGAGGCAACCTAAATACAGATGGCTAAAATATCGCGAGAGGAGGATCGGGCGCACTCTCGGTTATCATTTCCGTTGTAAATTTTCACATTCCCGCCATCATCGCGAAGCATTGCGAGGCGTAGTGTGCGGGTCCACTGTCAACAACATACGCACCGGGGAGCAGGTGAATGCCGGCAAAACAAACTTTCTGCCCTCGGAGGACCTACGAAAACAATACTGTGGTTTAAAAGTTTCAAGACGAGCACATACCAACGACAGGTAAATAACTGCGACGATGTAATCAAATCGTGACACTGTTTATCACCAAACTACAATCAGGCAAATTAGCCCGTTAGCTAGCTAGTTCCCGTTAGCCGACTTGCTAATGTCGGCCTTCCCCATCCATTCAGCGTCTGTAGATGAGGGGACGACATCATTATGGCAGACTTTCGGCTTTGCTGTTCTGTCACCCTAGCTGATTCTCTGTAACTTTGTAAGTTTTGCACATTTGTTTGTCTTGTCAGAATAACGTTGACCAAGCAAGAAGTAATGAACGCTGGTCGTGTCGTGCATCTTCGCTGCCGCGATACAGATTGGCCATTGGGCTAGTTCGATGGCTAACGTTAATGCAAACCAGCCTAGCCAGCTAACATAAGTGGCGTTACTTTCCCCACTTGACATTCACCACCGTCTTGTCAAGATTTAGCTGCGAGTGTATAGCTAGTCTATGTCAAATTAAGCCGTCAAACGTGTTTGTGCTGCTTAGCTGTTGCGCTACGTTGCTTGTGGTTGACTTCGAGTTTGTTGTGACTTTAAACAAGCGCTCGGTAGTTAAACGGCTAACGTTAGCTTAATTGCGTTATTAGTAGTTTTGTTTTAGCTGAGTAACGTTAAAACTTAGCAAATTACAAGTGTTTTTTTAATTAGCCGTGCAATATTAGTGCTAATGTCTTTCAAGTTGGTTTGGTTTATCGTTGAGCTCATTAGCTTATGCTTGTCATCTCTCTATAAAGCAATGGCAGTGAGAGCTGTAATTCAGTGGCACTGATATGGTTAAAGCATGACATTTATAATCCACTCAGTGCAGACTTGACATAGATGGTGGGTTATAAGTGACACACTGGTTGTATTGACACAGTTGATTTAATTTCCCTCTTGTTTAGGATTTGTCTGAGCATAAGTCACAGCCTCCCAAGTGCACCAACTGGATGGTAAGCCATGTCAACCATAGTGCCCAAACTCTCCAGCGGTGGCGCTGTTAAGATTCGCATTACCAGCATCGACCTGGGTACCACCAGGTGGAAAGAGGGAACTTTTGAGATTCTGGAAAAGGACAACAAAGTTAATCTCTGTTTAAGATTCAACTGTGGCGGAGCTCCCAAAACTTTCCAGGTATTGTTCAGTTTGTTGTGTTTGTATTTATTCAATAATGGGTGCAACTGCTGAAATGATTTGGAAGCAGTACCATTGTTACATTTCTCATTGTAATATTTTGAGATCTACCACATTTTGGAAAGCTGTCTCTTTGATGTTTCTCCATCATCATCTACATATCAGAAGCCTCAGGGAAAGCAGGTGATATGGTAGCTTGTTGATGCTCGTTCTTGCACATACAATTTCAATGGTTTCCGCAGCATTTTCAGCAGCAATACTGTGAAAAGTACAGAAATAAGTTATGAACACACAACAGAGATGCTCCAAATATTATAGCTACTTTCCACTAACATACACAATTTATTTAGTCTTGACAGTTATGAAAGATGAGCTGTGAATTTTACTGGAGGACAGAAATGTTGTTAAAGTAAGCTCGAGTGATCAACGATGTACAGTATTTGTTTTTTGCTGTCTTGACATTTATAAAAAGGAGTGCATATTTAACAACTGAGTAAAAACAAGTAGGTACCAAAACTTGACAGAGCACAAAAATGGTTTGTCTGGCTACTTCATGCTGCAAACTGCAGAGAAAAACGTCATAATGTGTCTCCCCATCTTTAGTTTGAAGCAATGCTCCACTTAAAAGGTATCAAACTACATTGTGGTGTTGAAAAGTGACTTTATAAAAAGTACTTCATTACCATTAATCTAAAAAGTCCTTTTATCAAATATTGTAATATAGCAGGCATGCTTTGTCGTTTTCCACATTGTCTGCAATGACGACAAAAAAATAAAAGGACCCCCAGGAATTAGTCTTCTGTCACCTGCATGCACATACATGTGCTTCTACTAGCGCATGCTTGAAGAGCTTGAGAAACAAACTCAACAGAACACTAGGAGTTAAAAAAAAAAAATGGGGCTAGGGCTGTGCAATTAATCAAATTTTAATCACAATAAAAATGTAATTGAGAAACGATTATTTTGCACATTACGTTTGGCAAGTAAATTATTTTAAACTCTTCTGTTCTCAGTGGGGAAAAAAAGTTAGCGGGAAAAGTATTACGGGTAGTTTCACAGATCACTGTTTTCAATGTTGATTTGTTTAACGGTTTTTAAAATAACAAAAAAATGCAACATCTTTCCAAAAGTCAGAGTAATCGTGTTAAATAATCGTGAATTCCAATGTTGACCAAAAATAATCGTGATTATGATTTTTCCCCATAATCGAGCAGCCCTACAGGGTACCTATTTAAAGGACCGCTTCCTTAGTGTAAACAGTTGTAGAATAATCTCACAGTAAATATTGGCATATTGCCCAAACCTAGTCCACAGCCATATAGTGGTTTACAATAGGTCTTTTTTTTCAGTTTACATTTTAAGTCTCAGTAGGAAGAGTGAAGGTGTTAATAAAGTTAGGTGTCGGGGGCGACCTCTACAATAGCTCACCCAGTAGTGTGCGCGCCCCATGTAGGCTGAGTCCTTTGCAGCATCCCTGGTTCGATATTTTGGCAAAAATAAGCATCTGGATTCTAAGCAAATGGGTGGACACTGGAGAGGTAGCTGCTGCGGGAGGCGTTTGGAATATATCTTTGGGCATTTTGACAACTGCCGCCCTCCGGAAGGGGCTGTAAACGTTGAAACCACCCTTAAGTCTGTAGAAACATGAATTATGTGGCAGCAGTGCATGATTTTAAAATAAGAAGAAAAAAAACTGGGTGTGTATCAGAGGTGACTCATCAAATTGACTGTGATGACCTGGGTTCGAGTCTGGCACTAGGTTGATCAAGGATCCATTTCACAGGGGAGTTCCCTCTATTCTTTTTCAAATTCACGAATGCGTCAAATGAAAAATATTCAACTAAGCAGAAATGGGTCAAATGAGTGCATAATTAAAATTAGAGTAAATTATTTTCAGCATAACACTTAAGGGCTACTAAAGTATGCAGTTGTAATTTATTTATGGGAAAACAAATCTACAATCAATGAATTGATTTGATTACCTTGTATTGTCCTCAGTTGAACCAGAACTTGAAGAAAGTAAGCCCGACTATGAGCCGAATCATGCTGACTTTGAAGGACAGCAGTGTCATCATCCTGGACAAGATACCCCAGACTTTGCTTCAGAAGACTAAAGACTACCTTGAAAAGCTCAAGCTGGGAAAGCCAAGTAATTACACCACTGCTCATTTTAAGAAATTTTTGATGGGGATTCTTATTTGTGATGTTGACTATAATAGATTTTGCAAAGTCATTATTTTTTTATTTAAGCTTTGCTTTAGTTCTATTTCTCAAGGTATTTCTTGGTACTAAGGCGAGTATGTCCTGTTCCATCTGCTGCTGATAATGTGTAGTTACTTTCCGTTTTGATACAGTTTCTTGTCTCTTGCCCCTCTCAGCAGATCTGGCACCAATTTCCCAGAACGGGCCTGGGGTTTCTTAATTTAAATTGAGCAAATAATCCTACATCACTATATCCTACACAGCATTTTGCATACATTGTTGGTTGACACAAACACAATGCTATGAACAACCTTTCATGGTGAAATGATCACACAGTAAGTCAGGTCTAATATCACTGGAGTAGCTACAGTTGTTCTAGCTTTAAACAAAATGAGTGTTTTTAAGAGAGGGGAATTCACAACCCAGACTGAATTGTTTAAAGAATCGTGTCAATCCATTGTCCTGATTTCAAATTTTGGTTATTAATTTTAGCGGTTTTAAAATCCAATGGAAGTGCAAACTTCAGTGTGCTCGGGAACCGCTCTATGAAAAATGAGAC